>NC_092710.1:358944555-359244555 GCF_047496885.1 Scyliorhinus torazame | reverse complement strand
AGAGGCCAGGGAGACAGAGACCAGGGAGAGAGAGACCAGAGAGAGAGATACCAGAGAGAGGGTGACCAGTGAGAGAGAGACCAGGGAGAGGGAGCCCAGGGAGAGAGTGACCAGGGAGAGAGAGAGACCAGGGAGAGAGAGACCAGGGAGAGAGAGACCAGGGAGAGGGAAACCAGGGTGAGAGAGACCAGGGAGAGAGAGAGACCAGAGAGAGAGTGACCAGAGAGATAGTGACCAGAGAGAGAGTGACCAGGGAGAGAGAGAGAGAGACCAGGGAGAGAGAGACCAGAGAGAGAGTGACCAGAGAGAGAGAGACCAGGGAGAGAGAGACCAGGGAGAGATTGAGACCAAGGAGAGAGAGACCAGGGAGAGAGTGACCAGGGAGAGAGAGACGAGGGAGAGAGTGACCAGGGAGAGAGAGACCAGAGAGAGTGACCAGGGAGAGAGTGACCAGAGATAGAGTGACCAGAGAGAGAGAGAGACCAGAGAGAGAGTGACCAGGGAGAGAGAGACCAGGGAGAGGGTGACCAGGGAGAGAGAGACCAGGGAGAGAGAGAGAGACCAGGGAGAGAGAGACCAGAGAGAGAGTGACCAGGGAGAGAGTGACCAGAGATAGAGTGACCAGAGCGAGAGAGACCAGGGAGAGAGTGACCAGGGAGAGAGTGACCAGGGAAAGAGAGACCAGGGAGAGAGAGACCGGGGAGAGAGTGACCAGGGAGAGAGTGACCAGGGAGAGAGAGACCAGGGAGAGAGTGACCAGGGAGAGATAGACCAGGGAGAGAGTGACCAGGGAGAGAGAGACCAGGGAGAGAGTGACCAGGGAAAGTGTGTCCAGGGAGAGACAGACCAGGGAGAGTGTGACCAGGGAGAGAAAGACCAGGGAGAGTGTGACCAGGGAGAGAGTGACCAGTGAGAGAGAGACCAGAGAGAGAGAGACCAGGGAGCGAGAGACCAGAGAGAGAGAGAGACCAGGGAGAGAGAGACCAGGGAGAGAGTGATCAGGGAGAGAGAGACCAGGGAGTGAGAGACCAGGGAGAGAGAGACCAGAGAGAGAGACCAGAGCGAGAGTGACCAGAGAGACAGTGACCAGGGAGAGAGAGAGAGAGGCCAGGGAGAGAGAGACCAGGGAGAGATTGAGACCAGGGAGAGAGAGACCAGGGAGAGAGTGACCAGGGAGAGAGAGACCAGAGAGAGAGTGACCAGGGAGAGAGAGACCAGGGAGAGGGTGACCAGGGAGAGAGAGACCAGGGAGAGAGAGAGAGACCAGGGAGAGAGAGACCAGGGAGAGAGAGACCAGGGAGATAGAGACCAGGGAGAGATTGAGACCAGGGAGAGAGAGACCAGGGAGAGAGAGACCAGGGAAAGAGTGACCAGAGAGAGAGTGACCAGAGAGAGAGAGAGACCAGGGAGACAGAGACCAGGGAGAGATTGAGACCAAGGAGAGAGAGACCAGGGAGAGAGTGACCAGGGAGAGAGAGACCAGGGAGAGAGTGACCAAGGAGAGAGAGACCAGGGAGAGAGTGACCAGGGAGAGAGAGACGAGGGAGAGAGTGACCAGGGAGAGAGAGACCAGAGAGAGTGACCAGGGAGAGAGTGACCAGAGATAGAGTGACCAGAGAGAGAGAGAGACCAGGGAGAGAGTGACCAGGGAGAGAGTGACCAGGGAGAGAGAGACCAGGGAGACAGAGACCGGGGAGAGAGTGACCAGGGAGAGAGAGACCAGGGAGAGAGTGACCAGGGAGAGAGAGACCAGGGAGAGAGTGACCAGGGAAAGTGTGACCAGGGAGAGAGAGACCAGAGAGAGAGTGACCAGGAAGAGAGAGACCAGGGAGAGAGAGACCAGGGAGAGAGTGACCAGGGAGAGAGAGACCAGGGAGACTGTGACCAGGGAGAGAGAGACCAGGGAGAGAGAGACCAGGGAGAGAGTGACCAGGGAGTGAGAGACCAGGGAGAGTGTGAGCAGGGAGAGAGTGACCAGTGAGAGAGAGACCAGAGAGAGAGATAGACCAGGGAGCGAGAGACCAGAGAGAGAGAGACCAGAGAGAGAGAGACCAGGGAGTGAGAGACCAGGGAGAGAGAGACCAGAGAGAGAGACCAGAGAGAGAGAGACCAGGGAGAGAGAGGCCAGGGAGAGAGAGACCAGGGAGAGAGAGACCAGAGAGAGAGATACCACAGAGAGGGTGACCAGGGAGAGAGAGCGCAGGGAGAGAGAGCCCAGGGAGAGAGTGACCAGGGACGGAGAGAGACCAGGGAGAGAGAGACCAGGAAGAGAGAGACCAGGGAGAGAGAGACCAGGGAGATAGAGACCAGGGAAAGAGAGACCAGAGAGAGAGTGACCAGAGAAATATTGACCAGAGAGAGAGTGACCAGGGAGAGAGAGAGAGAGAGAGACCAGGGAGAGAGAGACCAGGGAGAGGGAGACCAGAGAGAGAGATACCAGAGAGAGGGTGACCAGGGAGAGAGAGACCAGGTAGAGAGAGACCAGGGAGAGAGAGACCAGCGAGAGAGAGACCAGGGAGAGAGAGACCAGAGAGAGAGATACCAGAGAGAGGGTCACCAGGGAGAGAGAGCGCAGGGAGAGAGTGACCAAGGAGAGAGTGACCAGGGAGAAAGACCAGGGAGAGAGTGACAAGGGAAAGAGTGACCAGGGAGAAAGAGACCAGGGAGAGAGAGACCAGAGAGAGAGTGACCAGGGAGAGAGTGACAAGGAAGAGAGTGACCATGGAGAGAGTGATCAGGGAGAGAGTGACCAGAGAGAGAGTGAGCAGGGAGAGAATGACCAGAGAGAGAGTGACCAGGGAGAGAGAGACCCGGGAGAGAGACCAGGGAGAGAGAGACCAGAGAGAGAGTGACCAGGAAGAGAGAGACCAGGGAGAGAGAGACCAGGGAGAGAGTGACCAGGGAGAGAGAGACCAGGGAGAGTGTGACCAGGGAGAGAGAGACCAGGGAGAGAGAGACCAGGGAGAGAGTGACCAGGGAGTGAGAGACCAGGGAGAGTGTGAGCAGGGAGAGAGTGACCAGTGAGAGAGAGACCAGAGAGAGAGAGAGACCAGGGAGAGAGAGAGACCAGAGAGAGAGTGACCAGAGAGAGAGAGACCAGAGAGAGAGTGACCAGAGAGACAGAGACCAGGGAGAGAGAGACCAGGGAGAGATTGAGACCAAGGAGAGAGTGACCAGGGAGAGAGTGACCAGGGAGAGAGAGACCAGGGAGAGAGTGACCAGGGAGAGAGAGACCAGAGAGAGAGAGAGAGACCAGGGAGAGAGTGACCAAGGAGAGAGTGACCAGGGAGAGAGAGACCAGGGAGAGAGAGACCAGGGAGAGAGTGACCAGGGAGAGAGAGACCAGGGAGAGAGTGACCAGGGAGAGAGAGACAAGGGAGAGAGTGACCAGGGAAAGTGTGACCAGGGAGAGAGAGACCAGAGAGAGAGTGACGAGGAAGAGAGAGACCAGGGAGAGAGAGACAACAGAGAGAGTGACCAGAGAGAGAGAGACCAGGGAGAGTGTGACCAGGGAGAGAGAGACCAGGGAGAGAGAGACCAGGGAGAGAGAGACCAGGGAGAGAGAGACCAGGGAGAGAGTGACCAGTGAGAGAGAGACCAGAGAGAGAGAGAGACCAGGGAGCGAGAGACCAGAGAGAGAGAGACCAGGGAGAGAGTGACCAGGGAGAGAGTGGCCAGGGAGAGAGAGACCAGGGAGAGAGTGACCAGGGAGAGAGAGACCCGGGAGAGAGAGACCAGGGAGAGAGAGACCAGAGAGAGGGTGACCAGGGAGAGAGAGAGACCAGAGAGCGAGAGACCAGGGAGAGAGAGACCAGGGAGGAAGAGAGACCAGGGAGAGAGAGACCAGGGAGAGAGAGAACAGAGAGAGAGTGACAAGGGAGGGATAGACCTGGGAGAGAGTGACCAGGGAGAGAGAGACCAGCGAGAGAGTGACCAGGGAGAGAGAGACCAGGGAGAGCGAGACCAGCGAGAGAGTGACCAGCGAGAGGGAGACCAGGGAGAGAGTGACCAAGGAGAGAGTGACCAGGGAGAGAGAGAGACCAGGGAGAGAGAGACCAGGGAGAGAGAGACCAGGTTGAGAGTGACCAGAGAGAGAGTGACCAGGGAGAGAGTGACAAGGGAAAAAGTGACCAGGGAGAGAGAGACCAGGGAGAAAGAGACCAGAGAGAGAGAGACCAGGGAGAGAGAGACCAGGGAGAGAGTGACCATGGAGAGAGTGATCAGGGAGAGATGATCAGAGAAAGAGTGACCAGGGAGAGAATGACCAGAGAGAGAGTGACCAGGGAGAGAGAGACCCGGGAGAGAGAGACCAGGGAGAGATTGAGACCAGGGAGAGAGAGACCAGGGAGAGAGTGACCAGGGAGAGAGAGACCAGAGAGAGAGTGACCAGGGAGAGAGAGACAAGGGAGAGAGTGACCAGGGAGAGAGAGACCAGGGAGTGAGAGAGACCAGGGAGAGAGAGACCAGGGAGAGATTGAGACCAGGGAGAGAGAGACCAGGGAGAGAGTGACCAGGGAGAGAGAGATCAGAGAGAGAGTGACCAGGGAGAGAGTGACCAGAGAGAGAGTGACCATGGAGAGAGTGATCAGGAAGAGAGTGATCAGAGAGAGAGTGACCAGGGAGAGAATGACAAGAGAGAGAGTGACCAGGGAGAGAGACCCGGGAGAGAGAGACCAGGGAGAGATTGAGACCAGGGAGAGAGAGACCAGACAGAGAGTGACAAGGGAGAGAGAGACAAGGGAGAGAGTGACCTGGGAGAGAGAGACCAGGGAGAGAGAGAGACCAGGGAGAGAGAGACCAGGGAGAGAGAGACCAGGGAGAGATTGAGACCAGGGAGAGAGTGACCAGGGAGAGGGTGACCAGGGAGAGATTGAGACCAGGGAGAGAGAGACCAGGGAGAGAGTGACCAGGGAGAGAGAGACCAGAGCGAGAGTGACCAGGGAGAGAGAGACCAGGGAGAGGGTGACCAGGGAGAGAGAGACCAGGGAGAGAGAGAGACCAGGGAGAGAGAGACCAGGGAGAGAGAGACCAGGGAGAGAGAGAGAGACCAGGGAGAGAGAGACCCGGGAGAGAGAGACCAGGGAGAGATTGAGACCAGGGAGAGAGAGACCAGGGAGAGAGTGACCAGGGAGAGAGAGACCAGAGCGAGAGTGACCAGGGAGAGAGAGACCAGGGAGAGAGAGACCAGGGAGAGAGAGAGAGACCAGGGAGAGAGAGACCAGAGAGAGAGTGACCAGGGAGAGAGTGACCAGAGATAGAGTGACCAGAGCGAGAGAGACCAGGGAGAGAGTGACCAGGGAGAGAGTGACCAGGGAAAGAGAGACCAGGGAGAGAGAGACCGGGGAGAGAGTGACCAGGGAGAGAGTGACCAGGGAGAGAGAGAGAGACCAGGGAGAGAGAGACCAGAGAGAGAGTGACCAGGGAGAGAGTGACCAGAGATAGAGTGACCAGAGCGAGAGAGACCAGGGAGAGAGTGACCAGGGAGAGAGTGACCAGGGAAAGAGAGACCAGGGAGAGAGAGACCGGGGAGAGAGTGACCAGGGAGAGAGTGACCAGGGAGAGAGAGACCAGGGAGAGAGTGACCAGGGAGAGATAGACCAGGGAGAGAGTGACCAGGGAGAGAGAGACCAGGGAGAGAGTGACCAGGGAAAGTGTGTCCAGGGAGAGACAGACCAGGGAGAGTGTGACCAGGGAGAGAAAGACCAGGGAGAGTGTGACCAGGGAGAGAGTGACCAGTGAGAGAGAGACCAGAGAGAGAGAGACCAGGGAGCGAGAGACCAGAGAGAGAGAGAGACCAGGGAGAGAGAGACCAGGGAGAGAGTGATCAGGGAGAGAGAGACCAGGGAGTGAGAGACCAGGGAGAGAGAGACCAGAGAGAGAGACCAGAGCGAGAGTGACCAGAGAGACAGTGACCAGGGAGAGAGAGAGAGAGGCCAGGGAGAGAGAGACCAGGGAGAGATTGAGACCAGGGAGAGAGAGACCAGGGAGAGAGTGACCAGGGAGAGAGAGACCAGAGAGAGAGTGACCAGGGAGAGAGAGACCAGGGAGAGGGTGACCAGGGAGAGAGAGACCAGGGAGAGAGAGAGAGACCAGGGAGAGAGAGACCAGGGAGAGAGAGACCAGGGAGATAGAGACCAGGGAGAGATTGAGACCAGGGAGAGAGAGACCAGGGAGAGAGAGACCAGGGAAAGAGTGACCAGAGAGAGAGTGACCAGAGAGAGAGAGAGACCAGGGAGACAGAGACCAGGGAGAGATTGAGACCAAGGAGAGAGAGACCAGGGAGAGAGTGACCAGGGAGAGAGAGACCAGGGAGAGAGTGACCAGGGAGAGAGAGACCAGAGAGAGAGTGACCAGGGAGAGACTGACCAGAGATAGAGTGACCAGAGCGAGAGAGACCAGGGAGAGAGTGACCTGGGAGAAATTGACCAGGGAGAGAAAGACCAGGGAGAGAGAGACCGGGGAGAGAGTGACCAGGGAGAGAGTGACCAGGGAGAGAGAGACCAGGGAGAGAGTGACCAGGGAGAGAGAGAGAGACCAGGCAGAGAGTGACCAGGGAGAGAGAGACCAGGGAGAGAGTGACCAGGGAAAGTGTGACCAGGGAGAGAGAGACCAGGGAGAGTGTGACCAGGGAGAGAGAGACCAGGGAGAGAGTGACCAGGGAGTGAGAGACCAGGGAGAGTGTGACCAGGGAGAGAGTGACCAGTGAGAGAGAGACCAGAGAGAGAGAGACCAGGGAGCGAGAGACCAGAGAGAGAGAGAGACCAGGGAGAGAGAGACCAGGGAGAGAGTGATCAGGGAGAGAGAGACCAGGGAGTGAGAGACCAGGGAGAGAGAGACCAGAGAGAGAGACCAGAGAGAGAGAGACCAGGGAGAGAGAGACCAGGGAGAGAGAGACCAGGGAGAGAGTGACCAGAGAGAGAGAGACCAGAGAGAGAGTGACCAGAGAGAGAGAGACCAGGGAGAGATTGAGACCAAGGAGAGAGAGACCAGGGAGAGAGTGACCAGGGAGAGAGAGACCAGGGAGAGAGTGACCAGGGAGAGAGAGACCAGAGAGAGAGTGACCAGGGAGAGAGTGACCAGAGATAGAGTGACCAGAGCGAGAGAGACCAGGGAGAGAGTGACCAGGGAGAGAGTGACCAGGGAAAGAGAGACCAGGGAGAGAGAGACCGGGGAGAGAGTGACCAGGGAGAGAGTGACCAGGGAGAGAGAGACCAGGGAGAGAGTGACCAGGGAGAGATAGACCAGGGAGAGAGTGACCAGGGAGAGAGAGACCAGGGAGAGAGTGACCAGGGAAAGTGTGTCCAGGGAGAGACAGACCAGGGAGAGTGTGACAAGGGAGAGAAAGACCAGGGAGAGTGTGACCAGGGAGAGAGTGACCAGTGAGAGAGAGACCAGAGAGAGAGAGACCAGGGAGCGAGAGACCAGAGAGAGAGAGAGACCAGGGAGAGAGAGACCAGGGAGAGAGTGATCAGGGAGAGAGAGACCAGGGAGTGAGAGACCAGGGAGAGAGAGACCAGAGAGAGAGACCAGAGCGAGAGTGACCAGAGAGACAGTGACCAGGGAGAGAGAGAGAGAGGCCAGGGAGAGAGAGACCAGGGAGAGAGAGACCAGAGAGAGAGATACCAGAGAGAGGGTGACCAGGGAGAGAGAGACCAGGGAGAGGGAGCCCAGGGAGAGAGAGACCAGGGAGAGAGAAACCAGGGTGAGGGAGACCAGGGAGAGAGAGACCAGAGAGAGAGTGACCAGAGAGATAGTGACCAGAGAGAGAGTGACCAGGGATAGAGAGAGAGAGACCAGGGAGAGAGAGACAAGGGAGAGGGAGACCAGAGAGAGAGATACCAGGGAGAGGGTGACCAGGGAGAGAGAGACCAGGGAGAGAGAGAGAGACCAGGGAGAGAGAGACCAGGGAGAGAGAGACCAGGGAGATAGAGACCAGGGAGAGATTGAGACCAGGGAGAGAGAGACCAGGGAGAGAGAGACCAGGGAAAGAGTGACCAGAGAGAGAGAGACCAGAGAGAGAGTGACCAGAGAGAGAGAGAGACCAGGGAGACAGAGACCAGGGAGAGATTGAGACCAAGGAGAGAGAGACCAGGGAGAGAGTGACCAGGGAGAGAGAGACCAGGGAGAGAGTGACCAGGGAGAGAGAGACCAGAGAGAGAGTGACCAGGGAGAGACTGACCAGAGATAGAGTGACCAGAGCGAGAGAGACCAGGGAGAGAGTGACCAGGGAGAGAGTGACCAGGGAGAGAGAGACCAGGGAGAGAGAGACCGGGGAGAGAGTGACCAGGGAGAGAGTGACCAGGGAGAGAGAGACCAGGGAGAGAGTGACCAGGGAGAGAGAGAGACCAGGCAGAGAGTGACCAGGGAGAGAGAGACCAGGGAGAGAGTGACCAGGGAAAGTGTGACCAGGGAGAGAGAGACCAGGGAGAGCGTGACCAGGGAGAGAGAGACCAGGGAGAGAGTGACCAGGGAGTGAGAGACCAGGGAGAGTGTGACCAGGGAGAGAGTGACCAGTGAGAGAGAGACCAGAGAGAGAGAGACCAGGGAGCGAGAGACCAGAGAGAGAGAGAGACCAGGGAGAGAGAGACCAGGGAGAGAGTGATCAGGGAGAGAGAGACCAGGGAGAGAGAGACCAGGGAGAGAGAGACCAGAGAGAGAGACCAGAGAGAGAGAGACCAGGGAGAGAGAGACCAGGGAGAGAGAGACCAGGGAGAGAGTGACCAGAGAGAGAGAGACCAGAGAGAGAGTGACCAGAGAGAGAGAGACCAGGGAGAGAGAGACCAGGGAGAGATTGAGACCAAGGAGAGAGAGACCAGGGAGAGAGTGAACAGGGAGAGAGAGACCAGGGAGAGAGTGACCAGGGAGAGAGAGACCAGAGAGAGAGTGACCAGGGAGAGAGTGACCAGAGATAGAGTGACCAGAACGAGAGAGACCAGGGAGAGAGTGACCAGGGAGAGAGTGACCAGGGAAAGAGAGACCAGGGAGAGAGAGACCGGGGAGAGAGTGACCAGGGAGAGAGTGACCAGGGAGAGAGAGAGAACCGGGAGAGAGTGACCAGGGAGAGATAGACCAGGGAGAGAGAGACCAGAGAGAGAGATACCAGAGAGAGGGTGACCAGGGAGAGAGAGACCAGGGAGAGGGAGCCCAGGGAGAGAGAGACCAGGGAGAGAGAAACCAGGGTGAGGGAGACCAGGGAGAGAGAGACCAGAGAGAGAGTGACCAGAGAGATAGTGACCAGAGAGAGAGTGACCAGGGATAGAGAGAGAGAGACCAGGGAGAGAGAGACCTGGGAGAGGGAGACCAGAGAGAGAGATACCAGGGAGAGGGTGACCAGGGAGAGAGAGACCAGGGAGAGAGAGAGAGACCAGGGAGAGAGAGACCAGGGAGAGAGAGACCAGGGAGATAGAGACCAGGGAGAGATTGAGACCAGGGAGAGAGAGACCAGGGAGAGAGAGACCAGGGAAAGAGTGACCAGAGAGAGAGAGACCAGAGAGAGAGTGACCAGAGAGAGAGAGAGACCAGGGAGACAGAGACCAGGGAGAGATTGAGACCAAGGAGAGAGAGACCAGGGAGAGAGTGACCAGGGAGAGAGAGACCAGGGAGAGAGTGACCAGGGAGAGAGAGACCAGAGAGAGAGTGACCAGGGAGAGACTGACCAGAGATAGAGTGACCAGAGCGAGAGAGACCAGGGAGAGAGTGACCAGGGAGAGAGTGACCAGGGAGAGAGAGACCAGGGAGAGAGAGACCGGGGAGAGAGTGACCAGGGAGAGAGTGACCAGGGAGAGAGAGACCAGGGAGAGAGTGACCAGGGAGAGAGAGAGACCAGGCAGAGAGTGACCAGGGAGAGAGAGACCAGGGAGAGAGTGACCAGGGAAAGTGTGACCAGGGAGAGAGAGACCAGGGAGAGCGTGACCAGGGAGAGAGAGACCAGGGAGAGAGTGACCAGGGAGTGAGAGACCAGGGAGAGTGTGACCAGGGAGAGAGTGACCAGTGAGAGAGAGACCAGAGAGAGAGAGACCAGGGAGCGAGAGACCAGAGAGAGAGAGAGACCAGGGAGAGAGAGACCAGGGAGAGAGTGATCAGGGAGAGAGAGACCAGGGAGAGAGAGACCAGGGAGAGAGAGACCAGAGAGAGAGACCAGAGAGAGAGAGACCAGGGAGAGAGAGACCAGGGAGAGAGAGACCAGGGAGAGAGTGACCAGAGAGAGAGAGACCAGAGAGAGAGTGA
Organism: Scyliorhinus torazame; assembly: GCF_047496885.1. Classification (NCBI taxonomy): domain Eukaryota; kingdom Metazoa; phylum Chordata; class Chondrichthyes; order Carcharhiniformes; family Scyliorhinidae; genus Scyliorhinus; species Scyliorhinus torazame. The sequence continues at coordinate 359,234,328 of NC_092710.1, read as the reverse complement.
CCAGAGAGAGAGAGACCAGGGAGAGAGAGACCAGGGAGAGATTGAGACCAAGGAGAGAGAGACCAGGGAGAGAGTGACCAGGGAGAGAGAGACCAGGGAGAGAGTGACCAGGGAGAGAGAGACCAGAGAGAGAGTGACCAGGGAGAGAGTGACCAGAGATAGAGTGACCAGAACGAGAGAGACCAGGGAGAGAGTGACCAGGGAGAGAGTGACCAGGGAAAGAGAGACCAGGGAGAGAGAGACCGGGGAGAGAGTGACCAGGGAGAGAGTGACCAGGGAGAGAGAGACCAGGGAGAGAGTGACCAGGGAGAGATAGACCAGGGAGAGAGTGACCAGGGAGAGAGACACCAGGGAGAGAGTGACCAGGGAAAGTGTGTCCAGGGAGAGACAGACCAGGGAGAGTGTGACCAGGGAGAGAAAGACCAGGGAGAGTGTGACCAGGGAGAGAGTGACCAGTGAGAGAGAGACCAGAGAGAGAGAGACCAGGGAGCGAGAGACCAGAGAGAGAGAGAGACCAGGGAGAGAGAGACCAGGGAGAGAGTGATCAGGGAGAGAGAGACCAGGGAGTGAGAGACCAGGGAGAGAGAGACCAGAGAGAGAGACCAGGGAGAGAGAGAGAGAGGCCAGGGAGAGAGAGACCAGGGAGAGAGAGACCAGAGAGAGAGATACCAGAGAGAGGGTGACCAGGGAGAGAGAGACCAGGGAGAGGGAGCCCAGGGAGAGAGAGACCAGGGAGAGAGAAACCAGGGTGAGAGAGACCAGGGAGAGAGAGACCAGAGAGAGAGTGACCAGAGAGATAGTGACCAGAGAGAGAGTGACCAGGGATAGAGAGAGAGAGACCAGGGAGAGAGAGACCAGGGAGAGGGAGACCAGAGAGAGAGATACCAGAGAGAGGGTGACCAGGGAGAGACGGACCAGGTAGAGAGAGACCAGGGAGAGAGAGACCAGCGAGAGAGAGACCAGGGAGAGAGAGACCAGAGCGAGAGAGAGACCAGGGAGAGAGAGACCAAGGAGAGAGAGAACAGAAAGAGAGTGACAAGGGAGGGATTGACCTGGGAGAGAGTGACCAGGGAGAGAGAGACCAGGGAGAGAGGGACCAGGGAGAGAGAGACCAGGGAGAGAGAGACCAGAGAGAGAGATACCAGAGAGAGGGTTACCAGGGAGAGAGAGACCAGGGCGAGAGAGACCAGGGAGAGAGAGACCAGGGAGAGAGAGACCAGAGCGAGAGTGACCAGAGAGAGAGTGATCAGGGAGAGAGAGAGAGAGACCAGGGAGAGAGTGAGACCAGGCAGGGAGAGACCAGAGAGAGAGATACCAGAGAGAGGGTGACCAGGGAGAGAGAGACCAGGGAGAGAGAGAGACCAGGGAGAGAGAGACCAGGGAGCGAGAGAACAGAGAGGGAGTGACAAGGGAGGGATAGTCCTGGGAGAGAGTGACCAGGGAGAGAGAGACCAGCGAGATAGTGACCAGTGAGATGGAGACCAGGGAGAGATTGACCAAGGAGAGAGTGACCAGGGAGAGAGAAAGACCAGGGAGAGAGTGACAAGGGAAAGAGTGACCAGGGAAAGAGAGACCAGGGAGAAAGAGACCAGGGAGAGAGAGACCAGAGAGAGAGTGACCAGGGAGAGAGTGACAAGGGAGAGAGTGGCCATGGAGAGAGTGATCAGGGAGAGAGTGACCAGAGAGAGAGTGACCAGGGAGAGAAAGACCAGAGAGAGAGTGACCAGGGAGAGAGACCCGGGAGAGAGTGACCAGGGAGAGAGAGACCAGGGAGAAAGAGACCAGAGAGAGAGAGACCAGGGAGAGAGAGACCAGGGAGAGAGTGACCATGGAGAGAGTGATCAGGGAGAGAGTGACCAGGGAAAGAATGACCAGAGAGAGAGTGACCAGGGAGAGCGAGACCCGGGAGAGACAGACCAGAGAGAGAGTGACCAGGGAGAGAGAGACCAGCGAGAGAGTGACCAGGGAGAGAGAGACCAGGGAGAGAGAGAGACCAGAGAGAGTGACCAGAGAGCGAGAGACCAGAGAGAGAGTGACCAGCGAGAGAGAGACCAGGTAGAGAGAGACCAGTGAGAGATTGAGACCAAGGAGAGAGAGACCAGGGAGAGAGTGACCAGGGAGAGAGAGACGAGGGAGAGAGTGACCAGGGAGAGAGAGACCAGAGAGAGTGACCAAGGAGAGAGTGACCAGAGATAGAGTGACCAGAGAGAGAGAGAGACCAGGGAGAGAGTGACCAGGGAGAGAGTGACCAGGGAGAGAGAGACCAGGGAGAGAGAGACCAGAGCGAGAGTGACCAGAGAGAGAGTGATCAGGGAGAGAGAGAGAGAGACCAGGGAGAGATTGAGACCAGGCAGGGAGAGACCAGAGAGAGAGATACCAGAGAGAGGGTGACCAGGGAGAGAGAGACCAGGGAGCGCGAGACCAGGGAGAGAGAGACCAGGGAGAGAGAGAGACCAGGGAGAGAGAGACCAGGGAGCGAGAGAACAGAGAGGGAGTGACAAGGGAGGGATAGTCCTGGGAGAGAGTGACCAGGGAGAGAGAGACCAGCGAGATAGTGACCAGTGAGATGGAGACCAGGGAGAGAGTGACCAAGGAGAGAGTGACCAGGGAGAGAGAAAGACCAGGGAGAGAGTGACAAGGGAAAGAGTGACCAGGGAAAGAGAGACCAGGGAGAAAGAGACCAGGGAGAGAGAGACCAGAGAGAGAGTGACCAGGGAGAGAGTGACAAGGGAGAGAGTGGCCATGGAGAGAGTGATCAGGGAGAGAGTGACCAGAGAGAGAGTGACCAGGGAGAGAAAGACCAGACAGAGAGTGACCAGGGAGAGAGACCCGGGAGAGAGTGACCAGGGAGAGAGAGACCAGGGAGAGAGTGACCATGGAGAGAGTGATCAGGGAGAGAGTGACCAGGGAAAGAATGACCAGAGAGAGTGACCAGGGAGAGAGAGACCCGGGAGAGACAGACCAGAGAGAGAGTGACCAGGGAGAGAGAGACCAGCGAGAGAGTGACCAGGGAGAGAGAGACCAGGGAGAGAGAGAGACCAGAGAGAGTGACCAGAGAGCGAGAGACCAGAGAGAGAGTGACCAGCGAGAGAGAGACCAGGTAGAGAGAGACCAGTGAGAGATTGAGACCAAGGAGAGAGAGACCAGGGAGAGAGTGACCAGGGAGAGAGAGACGAGGGAGAGAGTGACCAGGGAGAGAGAGACCAGAGAGAGTGACCAAGGAGAGAGTGACCAGAGATAGAGTGACCAGAGAGAGAGAGAGACCAGGGAGAGAGTGACCAGGGAGAGAGTGACCAGGGAGAGAGAGACCAGGGAGACAGAGACCGGGGAGAGAGTGACCAGGGAGAGAGAGACCAGGGAGAGAGTGACCAGGGTGAGAGAGACCAGGGAGAGAGTGACCAGGGAAAGTGTGACCAGGGAGAGAGAGACCAGAGAGAGAGTGACCAGGAAGAGAGAGACCAGGGAGAGAGAGACCAGGGAGAGAGTGACCAGGGAGAGAGAGACCAGGGAGAGTGTGACCAGGGAGAGAGAGACCAGGGAGAGTGAGACCAGGGAGAGAGTGACCAGGGAGAGAGAGACCAGGGAGAGTGTGAGCAGGGAGAGAGTGACCAGTGAGAGAGAGACCAGAGAGAGAGAGAGACCAGGGAGCGAGAGACCAGAGAGAGAGAGACCAGAGAGAGAGAGACCAGGGAGTGAGAGACCAGGTAGAGAGAGACCAGAGAGAGAGACCAGAGAGAGAGAGACCAGGGAGAGAGAGGCCAGGGAGAGAGAGACCAGAGAGAGAGATACCAGTGAGAGGGTGACCAGGGAGAGAGAGCGCAGGGAGAGAGAGCCCAGGGAGAGAGTGACCAGGGAGGGAGAGTGACCAGGGAGAGAGAGACCAGAGAGATATTGACCAGAGAGAGAGTGACCAGGGAGAGAGAGAGAGAGAGAGCAGGGAGAGAGAGACCAGGGAGAGGGAGACCAGAGAGAGAGATACCAGAGAGAGGGTGACCAGGGAGAGAGAGACCAGGTAGAGAGAGATCAGGGAGAGAGAGACCAGCGAGAGAGAGACCAGGGAGAGAGAGACCAGAGCGAGAGTGACCAGAGAGAGAGTGACCAGGGAGAGAGAGAGAGAGACCAGGGAGAGAGAGACCAGGGAGAGAGAGACCAGAGAGAGAGATACCAGAGAGGGGGTGACCAGGGAGAGAGAGACCAGGGAGAGAGAGACCAGGGATAGAGAGACCAGGGAGAGAGAGACCAGGGAGAGAGAGACCAGGGAGAGAGAGACCAGGGAGAGAGAGACCAGAGCGATTGTGACCAGGGAGAGAGAGAGAGAGACCAGGGAGAGAGAGACCAGGGAGAGAGAGACCAGAGAGAGAGATACCAGAGAGGGGGTGACCAGGGAGAGAGAGACCAGAGAGAGAGTGACCAGGAAGAGAGAGACCAGGGAGAGAGAGACCAGGGAGAGAGTGACCAGGGAGAGAGAGACCAGGGAGAGTGTGACCAGGGAGAGAGAGACCAGGGAGAGAGAGACCAGGGAGAGAGTGACCAGGGAGAGAGAGACCAGGGAGAGTGTGAGCAGGGAGAGAGTGACCAGTGAGAGAGAGACCAGAGAGAGAGAGAGACCAGGGAGCGAGAGACCAGAGAGAGAGAGACCAGAGAGAGAGAGACCAGGGAGTGAGAGACCAGGTAGAGAGAGACCAGAGAGAGAGAGACCAGGGAGAGAGAGGCCAGGGAGAGAGAGACCAGGGAGAGAGAGACCAGAGAGAGAGATACCAGTGAGAGGGTGACCAGGGAGAGAGAGCGCAGGGAGAGAGATCCCAGGGAGAGAGTGACCAGGGAGGGAGAGTGACCAGGGAGAGAGAGACCAGAGAGATATTGACCAGAGAGAGAGTGACCAGGGAGAGAGAGAGAGAGAGAGCAGGGAGAGAGAGACCAGGGAGAGGGAGACCAGAGAGAGAGATACCAGAGAGAGGGTGACCAGGGAGAGAGAGACCAGGTAGAGAGAGATCAGGGAGAGAGAGACCAGCGAGAGAGAGACCAGGGAGAGAGAGACCAGAGCGAGAGTGACCAGAGAGAGAGTGACCAGGGAGAGAGAGAGAGAGACCAGGGAGAGAGAGACCAGGGAGAGAGAGACCAGAGAGAGAGATACCAGAGAGGGGGTGACCAGGGAGAGAGAGACCAGGGAGAGAGAGACCAGGGAGAGAGAGACCAGGGATAGAGAAACCAGGGAGAGAGAGACCAGGGAGAGAGAGACCAGGGAGAGAGAGACCAGGGAGAGAGAGACCAGAGCGAGAGTGACCAGAGAGCGAGTGATCAGGGAGAGGGAGAGAGAGACCAGGGAGAGAGAGAGACCAGGCAGAGAGAGACCAGAGAGAGAGATACCAGAGAGAGGGTGACCAGGGAGAGAGAGACCAGAGAGCGAGAGAACAGGGAGAGAGAGACCAGGGAGAAAGAGAGACCAGGGAGAGAGAGACCAGGGAGAGAGAGACCAGGGAGAGAGAGAACAGAGAGAGAGTGACAAGGGAGGGATAGACCTGTGAGAGAGTGACCAGGGAGAGAGAGACCAGCGAGAGAGTGACCAGGGAGTGGGAGACCAGGGAGAGAGTGACTAAGGAGAGAGTGACCAGGGAGAGAGAGAGACCAGGGAGAGAGTGACAAGGGAAAGAGTGACCAGGGAAAGAGAGACCAGGGAGAAAGAGACCAGGGAGAGAGAGACCAGGGAGAGAGAGACCAGAGAGAGAGTGACCAGGGAGAGAGTGACAAGGGAAAGAGAGACCAGAGAGAGAGACCAGGGAGAGAGAGACCAGGGAGAGAGAGACCAGGGAGAAAGAGACCAGAGAGAGAGAGACCAGGGAGAGAGTGATCAGGGAGAGAGTGACCAGAGAGAGAGTGACCAGGGAGAGAATGACCAGAGAGAGAGTGACCAGGGAGAGAGAGACCCGGGAGAGAGAGACCAGGGAGAGAATGACCAGGGAGAGAGATACCAGGGAGAGATTGAGACCAGGGCGAGAGAGACCAGGGAGAGAGTGACCAGGGAGAGAGAGACCAGAGAGAGAGTGACCAGGGAGAGAGAGAGACAAGGGAGAGAGTGACCAGGGAGAGAGAGACCAGGGAGAGAGAGAGTCCGGGGAGAGAGAGACCAGGGAGAGAGTGACCAGAGAGAGAGAGACCAGGGAGAGAGAGACCAGGGAGAGATTGAGACCAGTGAGAGAGAGACCAGGGAGAGAGTGACCAGGGAGAGAGAGACCAGAGAGAGAGTGACCAGGGAGAGAGTGACCAGAGAGAGAGAGACCAGGGAGAGAGAGAGACCATGGAGAGAGTGACAAGGGAAAGAGTGACCAGGGAAAGAGAGACCAGGGAGAAAGAGACCAGGGAGAGAGAGACCAGGGAGAGAGAGACCAGAGAGAGAGAGACGAGGGAGAGAGTGACAAGGGAGAGAGTGACCATGGAGAGAGTGATCAGGGAGAGAGTGATCAGAGAGAGAGTGACCAGGGAGAGAATGACCAGAGAGAGAGTGACCAGGGAGAGAGAGACCCGGGAGAGAGTGACCAGGGAGAGAGAGACCAGGGAGAAAGAGACCAGAGAGAGAGAGACCAGGGAGAGAGAGACCAGGGGGAGAGTGACCATGGAGAGAGTGATCAGGGAGAGAGTGACCAGAGAGAGAGTGAACAGGGAGAGAATGACCAGAGAGAGAGTGACCAGGGAGAGAGAGAGCCGGGAGAGAGAGACCAGGGAGAGATTGAGACCAGGGAGAGAGAGACCAGGGAGAGAGTGACCAGGGAGAGAGAGACCAGAGAGAGAGTGACCAGGGAGAGAGAGACCAGGGAGAGAGTTACCTGGAGAGAGAGACCAGGAAGAGAGAGAGACCAGGGAGAGAGAGACCAGGGAGAGAGTGACCAGAGAGAGAGAGACCAGGGAGAGAGTGATCAGAGAGAGAGTGATCAGGGAGAGAATGACCAGAGAGAGAGTGACCAGGGAGAGAGAGACCAGAGAGAGAGTGACCAGGGAGAGAGAGACCAGGGAGAGAGTGACCAGGAGAGAGAGACCAGGAAGAGAGAGAGACCAGGGAGAGAGAGACCAGGGAGAGAGTGACCAGAGAGAGAGAGACCAGGGAGAGAGTGATCAGAGAGAGAGTGACCAGGGAGAGAATGACCAGAGAGAGAGTGACCAGGGAGAGAGAGACCCGGGAGAGAGTGACCAGGGAGAGAGAGACCAGGGAGAAAGAGACCAGAGAGAGAGAGACCAGGGAGAGAGAGACCAGGGAGAGAGTGACCATGGAGAGAGTGATCAGGGAGAGAGTGACCAGAGAGAGAGTGACCAGGGAGAGAATGACCAGAGAGAAAGTGACCAGGGAGAGGGACACCCGGGAGAGAGAGACCAGGGAGAGATTGAGACCAGGGAGTGAGAGACCAGGGAGAGAGTGACCAGGGAGAGAGAGACCAGAGAGAGAGTGACCAGGGAGAGAGAGACCAGGGAGAGAGTGACCAGGAGAGAGAGACCAGGGAGAGAGAGAGACCAGGGAGAGAGAGACCAGGGAGAGAGTGACCAGAGAGAGAGAGACCAGGGAGATAGAGACCAGGGAGAGATTGAGACCAGGGAGAGAGACCAGGGACAGAGTGACCAGGGAGAGAGAGACCAGAGAGAGAGTGACCAGGGAGAGAGTGACCAGAGAGAGAGAGACCAGCGAGAGAGTGACCAGAGAGAGAGAGACCAGGGAGAGAGAGACCAGGGAGAGATTGAGACCTAGGAGAGAGAGACCAGGGAGAGAGTGACCGGGGAGAGAGAGACCAGGGAGAGAGTGACCAGAGAGAGAGAGACCAGAGAGAGAGTGACCAGGGAGAGAGAGACCCGGGAGAGAGTGACCAGGGAGAGAGAGACCAGGGAGAAAGAGACCAGGGAGAGAGAGACCAGGGAGAGAGAGACCAGGGAGAGAGTGACCATGGAGGGAGTGATCAGGTAGAGAGTGACCATGGAGAGAGTGATCAGGGAGAGAGTGACCATGGAGAGAGTGATCAGGGAGAGAGTGATCAGGGAGAGAGTGACCACAGAGAGAGATTGACCAGGGAGAGAATGACCAGAGAGAGAGTGACCAGGGAGAGAGAGACCCGGGAGAGAGAGACCAGGGAGAGATTGAGACCAGGGAGAGAGAGACCAGGGAGAGAGTGACCAGGGAGAGAGAGACCAGAGAGAGAGTGACCAGGGAGAGAGAGACCAGGGAGAGAGTGACCAGGAGAGAGAGACCAGGGAGAGAGAGAGACCAGGGAGAGAGAGACCAGGGAGAGAGTGACCAGAGAGAGAGAGACCAGGGAGATAGAGACCAGGGACAGAGTGACCAGGGAGAGATTGAGACCAGGGAGAGAGAGACCAGGGACAGAGTGACCAGGGAGAGAGAGACCAGAGAGAGAGTGACCAGGGAGAGAGTGACCAGAGAGAGAGAGACCAGAGAGAGAGTGACCAGAGAGAGAGCGACCAGGGAGAGAGAGACCAGGGAGAGAGTGACCAGGGAGAGAGAGACCAGAGAGAGAGTGACCAGGGAGAGAGAGACCAGGGAGAGAGTGACCAGGAGAGAGAGACCAGGGAGAGAGAGAGACCAGGGAGAGAGAGACCAGGGAGAGAGTGACCAGAGAGAGAGAGACCAGGGAGATAGAGACCAGCGAGAGATTGAGACAAGGGAGAGAGACCAGGGACAGAGTGACCAGGGAGAGAGAGACCAGAGAGAGAGTGACCAGGGAGAGAGTGACCAGAGAGAGAGAGACCAGCGAGAGAGTGACCAGAGAGAGAGAGACCAGGGAGAGAGAGACCAGGGAGAGATTGAGACCAAGGAGAGAGAGACCAGGGAGAGAGTGACCGGGGAGAGAGAGACCAGGGAGAGAGTGACCAGAGAGAGAGAGACCAGAGAGAGAGTGACCAGGGAGAGAGAGACCCGGGAGAGAGTGACCAGGGAGAGAGAGACCAGGGAGAAAGAGACCAGGGAGAGAGAGACCAGGGAGAGAGAGACCAGGGAGAGGGTGACCATGGAGGGAGTGATCAGGGAGAGAGTGACCATGGAGAGAGTGATCAGGGAGAGAGTGACCATGGAGAGAGTGATCAGGGAGAGAGTGATCAGGGAGAGAGTGACCAGAGAGAGATTGACCAGGGAGAGAATGACCAGAGAGAAAGTGACCAGGGAGAGAGAGACCCGGGAGAGAGAGACCAGGGAGAGATTGAGACCAGGGAGAGAGAGACCAGGGAGAGAGTGACCAGGGAGAGAGAGACCAGAGAGAGAGTGACCAGGGAGAGAGAGACCAGGGAGAGAGTGACCAGGAGAGAGAGACCAGGGAGAGAGAGAGACCAGGGAGAGAGAGACCAGGGAGAGAGTGACCAGAGAGAGAGAGACCAGGGAGATAGAGACCAGGGACAGAGTGACCAGGGAGAGATTGAGACCAGGGAGAGAGAGACCAGGGACAGAGTGACCAGGGAGAGAGAGACCAGAGAGAGAGTGACCAGGGAGAGAGTGACCAGAGAGAGAGAGACCAGAGAGAGAGTGACCAGAGAGAGAGCGACCAGGGAGAGAGAGACCAGAGAGAGATTGAGACCAAGGAGAGAGAGACCAGGGAGAGAGTGACCGGGGAGAGAGAGACCAGGGAGAGAGTGACCAGGGAGAGAGAGACCAGAGAGAGAGTGACCAGGGAGAGAGTGACCAGGGAGAGAGTGACCAGAGATAGAGTGACCAGAGCGAGAGAGACCAGGGAGAGAGTGACCAGGGAGAGAGTGACCAGGGAGAGAGAGACCAGCGAGAGTGACCAGGGAGAGAGAGACCAGAGAGAGAGTGACCAGGGAGAGAGTGACCAGAGATAGAGTGACCAGAGCGAGAGAGACCAGGGAGAGAGTGACCAGGGAGAGAGTGACCAGGGAGAGAGAGACCAGGGAGAGAGAGACCAGGGAGAGAGAGACCAGGGAGAGTGTGACCAGGGAGAGAGTGACCAGTGAGAGAGAGACCAGAGAGAGAGAGACCAGGGAGCGAGACACCAGAGAGAGAGAGGACCAGGGAGAGAGTGACCAGGGAGAGAGTGATCAGGGAGAGAGAGACCAGGGAGTGAGAGACCAGGGAGAGAGAGACCAGAGAGAGAGACCAGAGAGAGGGACCAGGGAGAGAGAGACCAGGGAGAGAGAGACCAGGGAGAGAGAGACAAAGGAGAGAGAGACCAGAGCGAGAGTGACCAGAGAGACAGTGACCAGGGAGAGAGAGATAGAGGCCAGGGAGAGAGAGACCAGGGAGAGAGAGACCAGAGAGAGAGATACCAGAGAGAGGGTGACCAGGGAGAGAGAGAGCAGGGAGTGGGAGCCCAGGGAGAGAGTGACCAGGGAGAGCGAGAGACCAGGGAGAGAGAGAGACCAGAGAGATAGTAACCAGAGAGAGAGTGACCAGGGAGAGAGAGAGAGTGAGACCAGGGAGAGGGAGACCAGAGAGAGAGATACCAGAGTGAGGGTGACCAGTGAGAGAGAGAGACAAGGTAGAGAGACACCAGGGAGAGAGAGACCAGCGAGAGAACGACCAGGGAGAGAGAGATCAGAGCGAGAGTGACAAGAGAGAGAATGACCAGGGGGAGAGAGAGAGAGGCCAGGGAGAGAGAGACCAGAGAGAGAGAGACCAGCGAGAGCGTGACCAGGGAGAGAGGGACCAGGGAGAGAGAGAGACGAGGGAGAGAGTGACCAGGGAGAGAGAGAGACCAGGGAGAGGGAGACCAGGGAGAGAGAGAACAGAGAGAGAGTGACAAGGGAGGGATAGACCGGGGAGAGAGTGACCAGGGAGAGAAAGACCAGGGAGAGAGAGACCAGGGAGAGAGAGACCATGGAGAGAGAGACCAGGGAGAGAGAGACCAGGGAGAGAGTGACCAGAGCGAGAGTGACCAGAGAGCGAGTGATCAGGGAGAGAGAGAGAGAGACCAGGGAGAGAGAGAGACCAGGCAGAGAGAGACCAGAGAGAGAGATACCAGAGAGAGGGTGACCAGGGAGAGAGAGACAAGGGAGCGAGTGACCAGGGAGAGAGAGACCAGAGAGAGAGAGACCAGGAGAGAGAGAACAGAGAGAGAGTGACAAGGGAGGGATAGACCTGGGAGAGAGAGACCAGGGAGAGAGAGACCAGGGAGAGAGTGACCAGGGAGAGAGAGAGAGACCAGGGAGAGAGTGACAAGGGAAAGAGTGACCAGGGAAAGAGAGACCAGGGAGAAGGAGACCAGGGAGAGAGAGATCAGGGAGAGAGAGACCAGGGAGAGAGAGACCAGAGAGAGAGTGACCAGGGAGAGAGAGACCAGAGAGAGAGTGACCAGGGAGAGAGTGACAAGGTAAAGAGTGACCAGGGAGAGAGAGACCAGGGAGAAAGAGACCAGAGAGAGAGAGACCAGGGAGAGAGAGACCAGGGAGAGAGTGACCATAGAGAGAGTGATCAGGGAGAGAGTGACCAGAGAGAGAGTGACCAGGGAGAGAGAGACCAGGGAGAGAGTGACCAGGGAGTGAGAGACCAGGGAGAGTTTGAGACCAGGGAGAGAGAGACCAGGGAGCGAGTGACCAGGGAGAGAGAGACCAGAGAGAGAGTGACCAGGCAGAGAGAGACCAGGGAGACAGTGACCAGGGAGAGAGAGACCCGGGAGAGAGAGAGACCAGGGAGAGAGAGCCCAGGGAGAGAGTGACCAGGGAGGGAGAGTGACCAGGGAGAGAGAGACCAGAGAGATATTGACCAGAGAGAGAGTGACCAGGGAGAGAGAGAGAGAGAGAGCAGGGAGAGAGAGACCAGGGAGAGGGAGACCAGAGAGAGAGATACCAGAGAGAGGGTGACCAGGGAGAGAGAGACCAGGTAGAGAGAGATCAGGGAGAGAGAGACCAGCGAGAGAGAGACCAGGGTGAGAGACACCAGAGCGAGAGTGACCAGAGAGAGAGTGACCAGGGAGAGAGAGAGAGAGACCAGGGAGAGAGAGACCAGGGAGAGAGAGACCAGAGAGAGAGATACCAGAGAGGGGGTGACCAGGGAGAGAGAGACCAGGGAGAGAGAGACCAGGGATAGAGAGACCAGGGAGAGTGAGACCAGGGAGAGAGAGACCAGGGAGAGAGAGACCAGAGCGAGAGTGACCAGAGAGCGAGTGATCAGGGAGAGGGAGAGAGAGACCAGGGAGAGAGAGACCAGAGAGCGAGATACCAGAGAGAGGGTGACCATGGAGAGAGAGACCAGAGAGCGAGAGAACAGAGAGAGAGTGACAAGGGAGGGATAGACCTGTGAGAGAGTGACCAGGGAGAGAGAGACCAGCGAGAGAGTGACCAGGGAGTGGGAGACCTGGGAGAGAGTGACTAAGGAGAGAGTGACCAGGGAGAGAGAGAGACCAGGGAGAGAGTGACAAGGGAAAGAGTGACCAGGGAAAGAGAGACCAGGGAGAAAGAGACCAGGGAGAGAGAGACCAGGGAGAGAGAGACCAGAGAGAGAGTGACCAGTGAGAGAGTGACAAGGGAAAGAGTGACCAGAGAGAGAGTGACCAGGGAGAGAGAGAGAGAGACCAGGGAGAGAGAGACCAGGGAGAGAGAGACCAGAGAGAGAGATACCAGAGAGGGGGTGACCAGGGAGAGAGAGACCAGGGAGAGAGAGACCAGGGATAGAGAGACCAGGGAGAGAGAGACCAGGGAGAGAGAGACCAGGTAGAGAGAGACCAGTGCGAGAGTGACCAGAGAGCGAGTGATCAGGGAGAGGGAGAGAGAGACCAGGGAGAGAGAGACCAGAGAGAGAGATACCAGAGAGAGGGTGACCAGGGAGAGAGAGACCAGAGAGCGAGAGAACAGAGAGAGAGTGACAAGGGAGGGATAGACCTGTGAGAGAGTGACCAGGGAGAGAGAGACCAGCGAGAGAGTGACCAGGGAGTGGGAGACCAGGGAGAGAGTGACTAAGGAGAGAGTGACCAGGGAGAGAGAGAGACCAGGGAGAGAGTGACAAGGGAAAGAGTGACCAGGGAAAGAGAGACCAGGGAGAAAGAGACCAGGGAGAGAGAGACCAGGGAGAGAGAGACCAGAGAGAGAGTGACCAGTGAGAGAGTGACAAGGGAAAGAGAGACCAGAGAGAGAGACCAGGGAGAGAGAGACCAGGGAGAAAGAGACCAGAGAGAGAGAGACCAGGGAGAGAGTGATCAGGGAGAGAGTGACCAGAGAGAGAGTGACCAGGGAGAGAATGACCAGAGAGAGAGTGATCAGGGAGAGAGAGACCCGGGAGAGAGTGACCAGGGAGAGAATGACCAGAGAGAAAGTGACCAGGGAGAGAGAGACCCGGGAGAGAGAGACCAGGGTGAGAATGACCAGAGAGAGAGTGACCAGGGAGAGAGATACCAGGGAGAGATTGAGACCAGGGCGAGAGAGACCAGGGAGAGAGTTACCAGGGAGAGAGAGACCAGAGAGAGAGTGACCAGGGAGAGAGAGACAAGGGAGAGAGTGACCAGGGAGAGAGAGACCAGGGAGAGAGAGAGTCCGGGGAGAGAGAGACCAGGGAGAGAGTGACCAGAGAGAGAGAGACCAGGGAGAGAGAGACCAGGGAGAGATTGAGACCAGTGAGAGAGAGATCAGGGAGAGAGTGACCAGGGAGAGAGAGACCAGAGAGAGAGTGACCAGGGAGAGAGTGACCAGAGAGAGAGAGACCAGGGAGAGAGAGAGACCATGGAGAGAGTGACAAGGGAAAGAGTGACCAGGGAAAGAGAGACCAGGGAGAAAGAGACCAGGGAGAGAGAGACCAGGGAGAGAGAGACCAGGGAGATAGAGACCAGAGAGAGATAGACGAGGGAGAGAGTGACAAGGGAGAGAGTGACCATGGAGAGAGTGATCAGGGAGAGAGTGATCAGAGAGAGAGTGACCAGGGAGAGAATGACCAGAGAGAGAGTGACCAGGGAGAGAGAGACCCGGGAGAGAGTGACCAGGGAGAGAGATACCAGGGAGAAAGAGACCAGAGAGAGAGAGACCAGGGAGAGAGAGACCAGGGGGAGACTGACCATGGAGAGAGTGATCAGGGAGAGAGTGTCCAGAGAGAGAGTGAACAGGGAGAGAATGACCAGAGAGAGAGTGACCAGGGAGAGAGAGACCCGGGAGAGAGAGACCAGGGAGAGATTGAGACCAGGGAGAGAGAGACTAGGGAGAGAGTGACCAGGGAGAGAGAGACCAGAGAGAGAGTGACCAGGGAGAGAGAGACCAGGGAGAGAGTTACCAGGAGAGAGAGACCAGGAAGAGAGAGAGACCAGGGAGAGAGAGACCAGGGAGAGAGTGACCAGAGAGAGAGAGACCAGGGAGAGAGTGATCAGAGAGAGAGTGATCAGGGAGAGAATGACCAGAGAGAGAGTGACCAGGGAGAGAGAGACCAGAGAGAGAGTGACCAGGGAGAGAGAGACCAGGGAGAGAGTGACCAGGAATGAGAGACCAGGAAGAGAGAGAGACCAGGGAGAGAGAGACCAGGGAGAGAGTGACCAGAGAGAGAGAGACCAGGGAGAGAGTGATCAGAGAGAGAGTGACCAGGGAGAGAATGACCAGAGAGAGAGTGACCAGGGAGAGAGAGACCCGGGAGAGAGTGACCAGGGAGAGAGAGACCAGGGAGAAAGAGACCAGAGAGAGAGAGACCAGGGAGAGAGAGACCAGGGAGAGAGTGACCATGGAGAGAGTGATCAGGGAGAGAGTGACCAGAGAGAGAGTGATCAGGGAGAGAGTGATCAGAGAGAGAGTGACCAGGGAGAGAATGACCAGAGAGAGAGTGACCAGGGAGAGAGAGACCCGGGAGAGAGTGACCAGGGAGAGAGATACCAGGGAGAAAGAGACCAGAGAGAGAGAGACCAGGGAGAGAGAGACCAGGGGGAGAGTGACCATGGAGAGAGTGATCAGGGAGAGAGTGACCAGAGAGAGAGTGAACAGGGAGAGAATGACCAGAGAGAGAGTGACCAGGGAGAGAGAGACCCGGGAGAGAGAGACCAGGGAGAGATTGAGACCAGGGAGAGAGAGACTAGGGAGAGAGTGACCAGGGAGAGAGAGACCAGAGAGAGAGTGACCAGGGAGAGAGAGACCAGGGAGAGAGTTACCAGGAGAGAGAGACCAGGAAGAGAGAGAGACCAGGGAGAGAGAGACCAGGGAGAGAGTGACCAGAGAGAGAGAGACCAGGGAGAGAGTGATCAGAGAGAGAGTGATCAGGGAGAGAATGACCAGAGAGAGAGTGACCAGGGAGAGAGAGACCAGAGAGAGAGTGACCAGGGAGAGAGAGACCAGGGAGAGAGTGACCAGGAATGAGAGACCAGGAAGAGAGAGAGACCAGGGAGAGAGAGACCAGGGAGAGAGTGACCAGAGAGAGAGAGACCAGGGAGAGAGTGATCAGAGAGAGAGTGACCAGGGAGAGAATGACCAGAGAGAGAGTGACCAGGGAGAGAGAGACCCGGGAGAGAGTGACCAGGGAGAGAGAGACCAGGGAGAAAGAGACCAGAGAGAGAGAGACCAGGGAGAGAGAGACCAGGGAGAGAGTGACCATGGAGAGAGTGATCAGGGAGAGAGTGACCAGAGAGAGAGTGACCAGGGAGAGAATGACCAGAGAGAGAGTGACCAGGGAGAGAGACACCCGGGAGAGAGAGACCAGGGAGAAATTGAGACCAGGGAGAGAGTGACCAGGGAGAGAGAGACCAGAGAGAGAGTGACCAGGGAGAGAGAGACCAGGGAGAGAGTGACCAGGAGAGAGAGACCAGGGAGAGAGAGAGACCAGGGAGAGAGAGACCAGGGAGAGAGTGACCAGAGAGAGAGAGACCAGGGAGATAGAGACCAGGGAGAGATTGAGACCAGGGAGAGAGACCAGGGACAGAGTGACCAGGGAGAGAGAGACCAGAGAGAGAGTGACCAGGGAGAGATTGAGACCAAGGAGAGAGAGACCAGGGAGAGAGTGACCAGAGAGAGAGAGACCAGAGAGAGAGTGACCAGGGAGAGAGAGACCCGGGAGAGAGTGACCAGGGAGAGAGAGACCAGGGAGAAAGAGACCAGGGAGAGAGAGACCAGGGAGAGAGAGACCAGGGAGAGAGTGACCATGGAGAGAGTGATCAGGGAGAGAGTGACCATGGAGAGAGTGATCAGGGAGAGAGTGATCAGGGATAGAGTGATCAGAGAGAGAGTGACCAGGGAGAGAATGACCAGAGAGAGAGTGACGAGGGAGAGAGAGACCCGGGAGACAGAGACCAGGGAGAGATTGAGACCAGGGAGAGAGAGACCAGGGAGAGAGTGACCAGGGAGAGAGAGGCCAGAGAGAGAGTGACCAGGGAGAGAGAGACCAGGGAGAGAGTGACCAGGAGAGAGAGACCAGGGAGAGAGAGAGACCAGGGAGAGAGAGACCAGGGAGAGAGTGACCAGAGAGAGAGAGACCAGGGAGATAGAGACCAGGGAGAGATTGAGACCAGGGAGAGAGAGACCAGGGACAGAGTGACCAGGGAGAGAGAGACCAGAGAGAGAGTGACCAGGGAGAGAGTGACCAGAGAGAGAGAGACCAGAGAGAGAGTGACCAGAGAGAGAGCGACCAGGGAGAGAGAGACCAGGGAGAGATTGAGACCAAGGAGAGAGAGACCAGGGAGAGAGAGACCAGGGAGAGAGTGACCGGGGAGAGAGAGAGACCAGGGAGAGAGTGACCAGGGAGAGAGAGACCAGAGAGTGTGTGACCAGGGAGAGAGTGACCAGAGATAGAGTGACCAGAGCAAGAGAGACCAGGGAGAGAGTGACCAGGGAGAGAGTGACCAGGGAGAGAGAGACCAGCGAGAGAGTGACCAGGGAGAGAGAGACCATAGAGAGAGTGACCAGGGAGAGAGTGACCAGAGATAGAGTGACCAGAGCGAGAGAGACCAGGGAGAGAGTGACCAGGGAGAGAGTGACCAGGGAGAGAGAGACCAGGGAGAGTGTGACCAGGGAGAGAGAGACCAGGGAGAGTGTGACCAGGGAGAGAGTGACCAGTGAGAGAGAGACCAGAGAGAGAGAGACCAGGGAGCGAGACACCAGAGAGAGAGAGACCAGGGAGAGATTGACCAGCGAGAGAGTGACCAGGGAGAGAGAGACCAGGGAGAGTGTGACCAGGGAGAGAGAGACCAGGGAGAGTGTGACCAGGGAGAGAGTGACCAGGGAGAGAGAGACCAGGGAGAGTGTGACCAGGGAGAGAGTGACCAGTGAGAGAGAGACCAGAGAGAGAGAGACCAGGGAGCGAGACACCAGAGAGAGAGAGACCAGAGAGAGAGAGACCAGGGAGAGAGAGACCAGGGAGAGAGTGACCATGGAGAGAGTGATCAGGGAGAGAGTGACCAGAGAGAGAGTGATCAGGGAGAGAGTGATCAGAGAGAGAGTGACCAGGGAGAGAATGACCAGAGAGAGAGTGACCAGGGAGAGAGAGACCCGGGAGAGAGTGACCAGGGAGAGAGATACCAGGGAGAAAGAGACCAGAGAGAGAGAGACCAGGGAGAGAGAGACCAGGGGGAGAGTGACCATGGAGAGAGTGATCAGGGAGAGAGTGACCAGAGAGAGAGTGAACAGGGAGAGAATGACCAGAGAGAGAGTGACCAGGGAGAGAGAGACCCGGGAGAGAGAGACCAGGGAGAGATTGAGACCAGGGAGAGAGAGACTAGGGAGAGAGTGACCAGGGAGAGAGAGACCAGAGAGAGAGTGACCAGGGAGAGAGAGACCAGGGAGAGAGTTACCAGGAGAGAGAGACCAGGAAGAGAGAGAGACCAGGGAGAGAGAGACCAGGGAGAGAGTGACCAGAGAGAGAGAGACCAGGGAGAGAGTGATCAGAGAGAGAGTGATCAGGGAGAGAATGACCAGAGAGAGAGTGACCAGGGAGAGAGAGACCAGAGAGAGAGTGACCAGGGAGAGAGAGACCAGGGAGAGAGTGACCAGGAATGAGAGACCAGGAAGAGAGAGAGACCAGGGAGAGAGAGACCAGGGAGAGAGTGACCAGAGAGAGAGAGACCAGGGAGAGAGTGATCAGAGAGAGAGTGACCAGGGAGAGAATGACCAGAGAGAGAGTGACCAGGGAGAGAGAGACCCGGGAGAGAGTGACCAGGGAGAGAGAGACCAGGGAGAAAGAGACCAGAGAGAGAGAGACCAGGGAGAGAGAGACCAGGGAGAGAGTGACCATGGAGAGAGTGATCAGGGAGAGAGTGACCAGAGAGAGAGTGACCAGGGAGAGAATGACC
Source organism: Scyliorhinus torazame (assembly GCF_047496885.1). Taxonomy (NCBI): domain Eukaryota; kingdom Metazoa; phylum Chordata; class Chondrichthyes; order Carcharhiniformes; family Scyliorhinidae; genus Scyliorhinus; species Scyliorhinus torazame. The sequence goes on along the minus strand of NC_092710.1, from coordinate 359,216,152 downwards.
AGAGAGAGAGTGACCAGGGAGAGAGACACCCGGGAGAGAGAGACCAGGGAGAGATTGAGACCAGGGAGAGAGTGACCAGGGAGAGAGAGACCAGAGAGAGAGTGACCAGGGAGAGAGAGACCAGGGAGAGAGTGACCAGGAGAGAGAGACCAGGGAGAGAGAGAGACCAGGGAGAGAGAGACCAGGGAGAGAGTGACCAGAGAGAGAGAGACCAGGGAGATAGAGACCAGGGAGAGATTGAGACCAGGGAGAGAGACCAGGGACAGAGTGACCAGGGAGAGAGAGACCAGAGAGAGAGTGACCAGGGAGAGATTGAGACCAAGGAGAGAGAGACCAGGGAGAGAGTGACCAGAGAGAGAGAGACCAGAGAGAGAGTGACCAGGGAGAGAGAGACCCGGGAGAGAGTGACCAGGGAGAGAGAGACCAGGGAGAAAGAGACCAGGGAGAGAGAGACCAGGGAGAGAGAGACCAGGGAGAGAGTGACCATGGAGAGAGTGATCAGGGAGAGAGTGACCATGGAGAGAGTGATCAGGGAGAGAGTGATCAGGGATAGAGTGATCAGAGAGAGAGTGACCAGGGAGAGAATGACCAGAGAGAGAGTGACGAGGGAGAGAGAGACCCGGGAGACAGAGACCAGGGAGAGATTGAGACCAGGGAGAGAGAGACCAGGGAGAGAGTGACCAGGGAGAGAGAGGCCAGAGAGAGAGTGACCAGGGAGAGAGAGACCAGGGAGAGAGTGACCAGGAGAGAGAGACCAGGGAGAGAGAGAGACCAGGGAGAGAGAGACCAGGGAGAGAGTGACCAGAGAGAGAGAGACCAGGGAGATAGAGACCAGGGAGAGATTGAGACCAGGGAGAGAGAGACCAGGGACAGAGTGACCAGGGAGAGAGAGACCAGAGAGAGAGTGACCAGGGAGAGAGTGACCAGAGAGAGAGAGACCAGAGAGAGAGTGACCAGAGAGAGAGCGACCAGGGAGAGAGAGACCAGGGAGAGATTGAGACCAAGGAGAGAGAGACCAGGGAGAGAGAGACCAGGGAGAGAGTGACCGGGGAGAGAGAGAGACCAGGGAGAGAGTGACCAGGGAGAGAGAGACCAGAGAGTGTGTGACCAGGGAGAGAGTGACCAGAGATAGAGTGACCAGAGCAAGAGAGACCAGGGAGAGAGTGACCAGGGAGAGAGTGACCAGGGAGAGAGAGACCAGCGAGAGAGTGACCAGGGAGAGAGAGACCATAGAGAGAGTGACCAGGGAGAGAGTGACCAGAGATAGAGTGACCAGAGCGAGAGAGACCAGGGAGAGAGTGACCAGGGAGAGAGTGACCAGGGAGAGAGAGACCAGGGAGAGTGTGACCAGGGAGAGAGAGACCAGGGAGAGTGTGACCAGGGAGAGAGTGACCAGTGAGAGAGAGACCAGAGAGAGAGAGACCAGGGAGCGAGACACCAGAGAGAGAGAGACCAGGGAGAGATTGACCAGCGAGAGAGTGACCAGGGAGAGAGAGACCAGGGAGAGTGTGACCAGGGAGAGAGAGACCAGGGAGAGTGTGACCAGGGAGAGAGTGACCAGTGAGAGAGAGACCAGAGAGAGAGAGACCAGGGAGCGAGACACCAGAGAGAGAGAGACCAGAGAGAGAGTGACCAGGGAGAGAGTGACCAGAGATAGAGTGACCAGAGCGAGAGAGACCAGGGAGAGAGTGACCAGGGAGAGAGTGACCAGGGAGAGAGAGACCAGGGAGAGAGTGACCAGGGAGAGAGAGACCAGGGAGAGTGTGACCAGGGAGAGAGTGACCAGTGAGAGAGAGACCAGAGAGAGAGAGACCAGGGAGCGAGACACCAGAGAGAGAGAGACCAGGGAGAGAGTGACCAGGGAGAGAGTGATCAGGGAGAGAGAGACCAGGGAGTGAGAGACCAGGGAGAGAGAGACCAGAGAGAGAGACCAGAGAGAGAGACCAGGGAGAGAGAGACCAGGGAGAGAGAGACCAGGGAGAGAGAGACAAAGGAGAGAGAGACAAAGGAGAGAGAGACCATAGCGAGAGTGACCAGAGAGACAGTGACCAGGGAGAGAGAGAGAGAGGCCAGGGAGAGAGAGACCAGGGAGAGAGAGACCAGAGAGAGAGATACCAGAGAGAGGGTGACCAGGGAGAGAGAGACCAGGGAGTGGGAGCCCAGGGAGAGAGAGAGACCAGAGAGAGAGATACCAGAGAGAGGGTGACCAGGGAGAGAGTGACCAGGGAGAGAGTGACCAGGGAGAGAGAGAGACCAGGGAGAGAGAGACCAGGGAGAGAGAGACCAGGGAGAGAGAAACCGGGGAGAGAGAGACCAGGGAGAGAGAGACCAGAGAGAGAGTGACCAGAGAGATAGTAACCAGAGAGAGAGTGACCAGGGAGAGAGAGAGAGAGAGACCAGGGAGAGAGAGACCAGGGAGAGGGAGACCAGAGAGAGAGATACCAGAGAGAGGGTGACCAGGGAGAGAGAGAGACAAGGTAGAGAGAGACCAGGGAGAGAGAGGCCAGCGAGAGAATGACCAGGGAGAGAGAGATCAGAGCGAGAGTGACAAGAGAGAGAGTGACCAGGGGGAGAGAGAGAGAGGCCAGGGAGAGAGAGACCAGAGAGAGAGAGACCAGAGAGAGCGTGACCAGGGAGAGAGGGACCAGGGAGAGAGAGAGACGAGGGAGAGAGTGACCAGGGAGAGAGAGAGACCAGGGAGAGGGAGACCAGGGAGAGAGAGAACAGAGAGAGAGTGACAAGGGAGGGATAGACCGGGGAGAGAGTGACCAGGGAGAGAAAGACCAGGGAGAGAGAGACCAGGGAGAGAGAGACCAGGGAGAGAGAGACCAGGGAGAGAGAGACCAGGGAGAGAGAGACCAGGGAGAGAGTGACCAGAGCGAGAGTGACCAGAGAGCGAGTGATCAGGGAGAGAGAGAGAGAGAGACCAGGGAGAGAGAGAGACCAGGCAGAGAGAGACCAGAGAGAGAGATACCAGAGAGAGGGTGACCAGGGAGAGAGAGACAAGGGAGCGAGTGACCAGGGAGAGAGAGACCAGAGAGAGAGAGACCAGGAGAGAGAGAACAGAGAGAGAGTGACAAGGGAGGGATAGACCTGGGAGAGAGAGACCAGGGAGAGAGAGATCAGAGAGAGAGAGACCAGGGAGAGAGAGACCAGAGAGAGAGTGACCAGGGAGAGAGAGACCAGAGAGAGAGTGACCAGGGAGAGAGTGACAAGGTAAAGAGTGACCAGGGAGAGAGAGACCAGGGAGAAAGAGACCAGAGAGAGAGAGACAAGGGAGAGAGAGACCAGGGAGAGAGTGACCATGGAGAGAGTGATCAGGGAGAGAGTGACCAGAGAGAGAGTGACCAGGGAGAGAGAGACCAGGGAGAGAGTGACCAGGGAGAGAGAGACCAGGGAGAGATTGAGACCAGGGAGAGAGAGACCAGGGAGCGATTGACCAGGGAGAGAGAGACCAGAGAGGGAGAGTGACCAGGGAGAGAGAGACCAGGGAGAGTGTGACCAGGGAGAGAGTGACCAGTGAGAGAGAGACCAGAGAGAGAGAGACCAGGGAGCGAGACACCAGAGAGAGAGAGACCAGAGAGAGAGTGACCAGGGAGAGAGTGACCAGAGATAGAGTGACCAGAGCGAGAGAGACCAGGGAGAGAGTGACCAGGGAGAGAGTGACCAGGGAGAGAGAGACCAGGGAGAGAGTGACCAGGGAGAGAGAGACCAGGGAGAGTGTGACCAGGGAGAGAGTGACCAGTGAGAGAGAGACCAGAGAGAGAGAGACCAGGGAGCGAGACACCAGAGAGAGAGAGACCAGGGAGAGAGTGACCAGGGAGAGAGTGATCAGGGAGAGAGAGACCAGGGAGTGAGAGACCAGGGAGAGAGAGACCAGAGAGAGAGACCAGAGAGAGAGACCAGGGAGAGAGAGACCAGGGAGAGAGAGACCAGGGAGAGAGAGACAAAGGAGAGAGAGACAAAGGAGAGAGAGACCATAGCGAGAGTGACCAGAGAGACAGTGACCAGGGAGAGAGAGAGAGAGGCCAGGGAGAGAGAGACCAGGGAGAGAGAGACCAGAGAGAGAGATACCAGAGAGAGGGTGACCAGGGAGAGAGAGACCAGGGAGTGGGAGCCCAGGGAGAGAGAGAGACCAGAGAGAGAGATACCAGAGAGAGGGTGACCAGGGAGAGAGTGACCAGGGAGAGAGTGACCAGGGAGAGAGAGAGACCAGGGAGAGAGAGACCAGGGAGAGAGAGACCAGGGAGAGAGAAACCGGGGAGAGAGAGACCAGGGAGAGAGAGACCAGAGAGAGAGTGACCAGAGAGATAGTAACCAGAGAGAGAGTGACCAGGGAGAGAGAGAGAGAGAGACCAGGGAGAGAGAGACCAGGGAGAGGGAGACCAGAGAGAGAGATACCAGAGAGAGGGTGACCAGGGAGAGAGAGAGACAAGGTAGAGAGAGACCAGGGAGAGAGAGGCCAGCGAGAGAATGACCAGGGAGAGAGAGATCAGAGCGAGAGTGACAAGAGAGAGAGTGACCAGGGGGAGAGAGAGAGAGGCCAGGGAGAGAGAGACCAGAGAGAGAGAGACCAGAGAGAGCGTGACCAGGGAGAGAGGGACCAGGGAGAGAGAGAGACGAGGGAGAGAGTGACCAGGGAGAGAGAGAGACCAGGGAGAGGGAGACCAGGGAGAGAGAGAACAGAGAGAGAGTGACAAGGGAGGGATAGACCGGGGAGAGAGTGACCAGGGAGAGAAAGACCAGGGAGAGAGAGACCAGGGAGAGAGAGACCAGGGAGAGAGAGACCAGGGAGAGAGAGACCAGGGAGAGAGAGACCAGGGAGAGAGTGACCAGAGCGAGAGTGACCAGAGAGCGAGTGATCAGGGAGAGAGAGAGAGAGAGACCAGGGAGAGAGAGAGACCAGGCAGAGAGAGACCAGAGAGAGAGATACCAGAGAGAGGGTGACCAGGGAGAGAGAGACAAGGGAGCGAGTGACCAGGGAGAGAGAGACCAGAGAGAGAGAGACCAGGAGAGAGAGAACAGAGAGAGAGTGACAAGGGAGGGATAGACCTGGGAGAGAGAGACCAGGGAGCGAGAGATCAGAGAGAGAGAGACCAGGGAGAGAGAGACCAGAGAGAGAGTGACCAGGGAGAGAGAGACCAGAGAGAGAGTGACCAGGGAGAGAGTGACAAGGTAAAGAGTGACCAGGGAGAGAGAGACCAGGGAGAAAGAGACCAGAGAGAGAGAGACAAGGGAGAGAGAGACCAGGGAGAGAGTGACCATGGAGAGAGTGATCAGGGAGAGAGTGACCAGAGAGAGAGTGACCAGGGAGAGAGAGACCAGGGAGAGAGTGACCAGGGAGAGAGAGACCAGGGAGAGATTGAGACCAGGGAGAGAGAGACCAGGGAGCGATTGACCAGGGAGAGAGAGACCAGAGAGGGAGAGTGACCAGGGAGAGAGAGACCAGGGAGAGTGTGACCAGGGAGAGAGTGACCAGTGAGAGAGAGACCAGAGAGAGAGAGACCAGGGAGCGAGACACCAGAGAGAGAGAGACCAGAGAGAGAGTGACCAGGGAGAGAGTGACCAGAGATAGAGTGACCAGAGCGAGAGAGACCAGGGAGAGAGTGACCAGGGAGAGAGTGACCAGGGAGAGAGAGACCAGGGAGAGAGTGACCAGGGAGAGAGAGACCAGGGAGAGTGTGACCAGGGAGAGAGTGACCAGTGAGAGAGAGACCAGAGAGAGAGAGACCAGGGAGCGAGACACCAGAGAGAGAGAGACCAGGGAGAGAGTGACCAGGGAGAGAGTGATCAGGGAGAGAGAGACCAGGGAGTGAGAGACCAGGGAGAGAGAGACCAGAGAGAGAGACCAGAGAGAGAGACCAGGGAGAGAGAGACCAGGGAGAGAGAGACCAGGGAGAGAGAGACAAAGGAGAGAGAGACAAAGGAGAGAGAGACCATAGCGAGAGTGACCAGAGAGACAGTGACCAGGGAGAGAGAGAGAGAGGCCAGGGAGAGAGAGACCAGGGAGAGAGAGACCAGAGAGAGAGATACCAGAGAGAGGGTGACCAGGGAGAGAGAGACCAGGGAGTGGGAGCCCAGGGAGAGAGAGAGACCAGAGAGAGAGATACCAGAGAGAGGGTGACCAGGGAGAGAGTGACCAGGGAGAGAGTGACCAGGGAGAGAGAGAGACCAGGGAGAGAGAGACCAGGGAGAGAGAGACCAGGGAGAGAGAAACCGGGGAGAGAGAGACCAGGGAGAGAGAGACCAGAGAGAGAGTGACCAGAGAGATAGTAACCAGAGAGAGAGTGACCAGGGAGAGAGAGAGAGAGAGACCAGGGAGAGAGAGACCAGGGAGAGGGAGACCAGAGAGAGAGATACCAGAGAGAGGGTGACCAGGGAGAGAGAGAGACAAGGTAGAGAGAGACCAGGGAGAGAGAGGCCAGCGAGAGAATGACCAGGGAGAGAGAGATCAGAGCGAGAGTGACAAGAGAGAGAGTGACCAGGGGGAGAGAGAGAGAGGCCAGGGAGAGAGAGACCAGAGAGTGAGAGACCAGAGAGAGCGTGACCAGGGAGAGAGGGACCAGGGAGAGAGAGAGACGAGGGAGAGAGTGACCAGGGAGAGAGAGAGACCAGGGAGAGGGAGACCAGGGAGAGAGAGAACAGAGAGAGAGTGACAAGGGAGGGATAGACCGGGGAGAGAGTGACCAGGGAGAGAAAGACCAGGGAGAGAGAGACCAGGGAGAGAGAGACCAGGGAGAGAGAGACCAGGGAGAGAGAGACCAGGGAGAGAGAGACCAGGGAGAGAGTGACCAGAGCGAGAGTGACCAGAGAGCGAGTGATCAGGGAGAGAGAGAGAGAGAGACCAGGGAGAGAGAGAGACCAGGCAGAGAGAGACCAGAGAGAGAGATACCAGAGAGAGGGTGACCAGGGAGAGAGAGACAAGGGAGCGAGTGACCAGGGAGAGAGAGACCAGAGAGAGAGAGACCAGGAGAGAGAGAACAGAGAGAGAGTGACAAGGGAGGGATAGACCTGGGAGAGAGAGACCAGGGAGAGAGAGACCAGGGAGAGAGTGACCAGGGAGAGAGAGAGAGACCAGGGAGAGAGTGACAAGGGAAAGAGTGACCAGGGAAAGAGAGACCAGGGAGAAGGAGACCAGGGAGAGAGAGATCAGAGAGAGAGAGACCAGGGAGAGAGAGACCAGAGAGAGAGTGACCAGGGAGAGAGAGACCAGAGAGAGAGTGACCAGGGAGAGAGTGACAAGGTAAAGAGTGACCAGGGAGAGAGAGAGACCAGGGAGAAAGAGACCAGAGAGAGAGAGACAAGGGAGAGAGAGACCAGGGAGAGAGTGACCATGGAGAGAGTGATCAGGGAGAGAGTGACCAGAGAGAGAGTGACCAGGGAGAGAGAGACCAGGGAGAGAGTGACCAGGGAGAGAGAGACCAGGGAGAGATTGAGACCAGGGAGAGAGAGACCAGGGAGCGATTGACCAGGGAGAGAGAGACCAGAGAGGGAGAGTGACCAGGGAGAGAGAGACCAGGGAGAGAGTGACCAGGGAGAGAGAGACCAGGGAGAGAGAGAGACCAGGGAGAGGGAGACCAGGGAGAGAGTGACCAGAGAGAGAGAGACCAGGGAGAGAGAGACCAGGTAGAGATTGAGACCAGGGAGAGAGAGACCAGGGAGAGAGTGACCAGGGAGAGAGAGACCAGAGAGAGAGTGACCAGGGAGAGAGTGACCAGAGAGAGAGAGACCAGAGAGAGAGTGACCAGAGAGAGAGAGACCAGGGAGAGAGAGACCAGGGAGAGATTGAGACCAAGGAGAGAGAGACCAGGGAGAGAGTGACCAGGGAGTGAGAGACCGGGGAGAGAGTGACCGGGGAGAGAGAGACCAGAGAGAGAGTGACCAGGGAGAGAGTGACCAGAGATAGTGACCAGGGAGAGAGAGACCAGGGAGAGAGAGACCAGGGAGAGACTGACCATGGAGAGAGTAATCAGGGAGAGAGTGACCAGAGAGAGAGTGACCAGGGAGAGAATGACCAGAGAGAGAGTGACCAGGGAGAGAGAGACCAGCGAGAGAGTGACCAGGGAGGGGGAGACCAGGGAGAGAGTGACCAAGGAGAGAGTGACCAGGGAGAGAGAGAGAGAGACCAGGGAGAGAGTGACAAGGGAAAGAGTGACCAGGGAAAGAGAGACCAGGGAGAGAGAGACCAGGGAGAAAGAGACCAGAGAGAGAGAGACCAGGGAGAGAGAGACCAGGGAGAGACTGACCATGGAGAGAGTAATCAGGGAGAGAGTGACCAGAGAGAGAGTGACCAGGGAGAGAATGACCAGAGAGAGAGTGACCAGGGAGAGAGAGTCCTGGGAGAGAGAGACCAGGGAGAGATTGAGACCAGGGAGAGAGAGACCAGGGAGAGAGTGACCAGGGAGAGAGAGACCAGAGAGAGAGTGACCAGGGAGCGAGAGACCAGGGAGAGAGTGACCAGGGAGAGAGAGTCCAGGGAGAGAGAGATACCAGGGAGAGAGAGACCAGGGAGAGAGTGACCGGAGAGAGAGAGACCGGGGAGAGAGAGACCAGGGAGAGATTGAGACCAGCGAGAGAGAGACCAGGGAGAGAGTGACCAGGGAGAGAGAGACCAGAGAGAGAGTGACCAGGGAGCGAGTGACCAGAGAGAGAGAGACCAGAGAGAGAGTGACCAGAGAGAGAGAGACCAGGGAGAGAGAGACCAGGGAGAGATTGAGACCAAGGAGAGAGAGACCAGGGAGAGAGAGACCAGGGAGAGAGTGACCAGGGAGAGAGAGACCAGGGAGAGAGTGACCGGGGAGAGAGAGACCAGAGAGAGAGTGACCAGGGAGAGAGTGACCAGAGAATGTGACCAGGGAGTGAGAGACCAGGGAGAGAGTGACCAGGAAGAGAGTGACCAGGGGAGAGAGACCAGGGAGCTAGAGACTGGGGAGAGAGAGACCAGGGAGAGAGTGACCAGGGAGAGAGAGAGAGACCAGGGAGAGAGTGACATGGGAAAGAGTGACCAGGGAAAGAAAGTTCAGGGAGAAGGAGACCAGGGAGAGAGAGACCAGGGAGTGAGAGACCAGAGAGAGAGTGACCAGGGAGAGAGTGACAAGGGAAAGAGTGACCAGGGAGAGAGAGACCAGGGAGAAAGAGACCAGAGAGAGAGAGACCAGGGAGAGAGAGACCAGGGAGAGAGTGACCATGGAGAGAGTGATCATGAGAGAGTGACCAGAGAGAGAGTGACCAGGTAGAGAGAGACCTGGGAGAGAGAGACCAGGGAGAGAGTGACCAGGGAGAGAGAGACCATAGAGAGAGAGACCAGGGAGAGATTCAGACCAGGGAGAGAGAGACCAGGGAGAGAGTGACCAGGGAGAGAGAGACCAGAGAGCGAGTTACCAGGGAGAGAGTGACCAGAGAGAGAGAGACCAGAGAGAGAGTGACCAGGGAGAGAGTGACCAGAGAGATTGAGACCAGGGAGAGAGAGACCAGGCAGAGAGTGACCAGGGAGAGAGAGACCAGAGAGAGAGTGACCAGGGAGAGAGAGACCAGGGAGAGAGTGGCAAGGGAGAGAGAGACCAGGGAGAGAGAGAGACCAGGGAGAGAGAGACAAGGGAGAGAGTGACCAGAGAGTGAGAGACCAGGGAGAGAGAGACCAGGGAGAGATTGAGACCAGGGAGAGAGAGACCAGGGAGAGAGTGACCAGGGAGAGAGAGACCAGAGAGCGAGTGACCAGGGAGAGAGTGACCAGAGAGAGAGAGACCAGAGAGAGAGTGACCAGAGAGAGAGAGACCAGGGAGAGAGAGACCAGGGAGAGATTGAGACCAAGGAGAGAGAGACCAGGGAGAGAGTGACCAGGGAGAGAGTGACCAGGGAGCGAGTAACCAGGGAGCGAGTTACCAGAGAGAGAGAGACCAGAGAGAGAGTGTCCAGAGAGAGAGAGACCAGGTAGAGAGTGACCAGGGAGAGAGAGACCAGGGAGAGAGTGACCAGGGAGAGAGAGACCAGAGAGAGAGTGACCAGGGAGAGAGTGACCAGAGATAGTGACCAGGGAGAGAGAGACCAGGGAGAGAGTGACCAGGAAGAGAGTGACCAGGGAGAGAGAGACCAGGGAGATAGAGACTGGGGAGAGAGAGACCAGGGAGAGAGTGACCAGGGAGAGAGAGACCAGGGAGAGAGTGACCAGCGAGAGAGAGACCAGGGAGAGAGAGACCGGGGAGAGAGTGACCAGGGAGAGAGTGACCAGGGAGAGAGTGACCAGGGAGAGAGAGACCAGGGAGAGAGAGACCAGAGAGAGAGTGACCAGGGAGAGAGAGACCAGGGAGAGAGTGACCAGAGAGAGAGTGACCAGGGAGAGAGAGACCAGGGAGAGAGTGACCAGGGAGAGAGTGACCAGCGAAAGAGTGACGAGGGAGAGAGAGACCAGAGAGAGAATGACCAGGGAGGGAGAGACCAGGGAGAGAGTGACCAGGAAGAGAGAGACCAGGGAGAGAGTGACCAGGGAGAGAGTGACCAGGGAATGAGTGACCAGGGAGAGAGAGACCAGAGAGAGAGTGACCAGGGAGGGAGAGACCAGGGAGAGAGTGACTAGGGAGAGAGAGACGAGAGAGAGAGAGACCAGGGAGAGTGTGACCAGGGAGAGAGAGAGACCAGGGAGAGTGTGACCAGGGAGAGAGAGACCAGGGAGAGAGTTACCAGAGAGAGAGTGACCAGGGAGAGAGTGACCAGAGAGAGAGAGACCAGGGAGAGAGAGAGACCAGGGAGAGAGTGACCAGGGAGAGAGAGACCAGGGAGAAAGAGACCAGGGAGAGAGAGACCAGGGAGAGAGAGACCAGAGAGAGAGTGACCAGGGAGAGAGTGACAAGGGAGAGAGTGACCATGGAGAGAGTGATCAGGGAGAGAGTGATCAGAGAGAGAGTGACCAGGGAGGGAATGACCAGAGAGAGAGTGACCAGAGAGAGAGAGACCCGGGAGAGAGAGACCAGGGAGAGATTGAGACCAGGGAGAGAGAGACCAGGGAGAGAGTGACCAGGGAGAGAGATACCAGAGCGAGAGTGACCAGGGAGAGAGAGACCAGGGAGAGGGTGACCAGGGAGAGAGAGACCAGGGAGAGAGAGAGACCAGGGAGAGAGAGACCAGGGAGAGAGTGACCAGAGAGAGAAAGACCAGGGAGAGAGTGATCAGGGAGAGAGTGATCAGAGAGAGAGTGACCAGGGAGAGAATGACCAGAGAGAGAGTGACCAGAGAGAGAGTGACCAGGGAGAGAGAGACCCGGGAGAGAGAGACCAGGGAGAGATTGAGACCAGGGAGAGAGAGACCAGGGAGAGAGTGACCAGGGAGAGAGAGACCAGAGAGAGAGTGACCAGGGAGAGAGAGACCAGGGAGAGGGTGACCAGGGAGAGAGAGACCAGGGAGAGAGAGAGACCAGGGAGAGAGAGACCAGGGAGAGAGAGACCAGGGAGATAGAGACCAGGGAGAGATTGAGACCAGGGAGAGAGAGACCAGGGAGAGAGAGACCAGGGAGAGAGTGACCAGAGAGAGAGAGACCAGAGAGAGAGTGACCAGAGAGAGAGAGAGACCAGGGAGACAGAGACCAGGGAGAGATTGAGACCAAGGAGAGAGAGACCAGGGAGAGAGTGACCAGGGAGAGAGAGACCAGGGAGAGAGTGACCAGGGAGAGAGAGACCAGAGAGAGAGTGACCAGGGAGAGAGTGACCAGAGAAAGAGTGACCAGAGCGAGAGAGACCAGGGAGAGAGTGACCAGGGAGAGAGTGACCAGGGAGAGAGAGACCAGGGAGAGAGAGACCGGGGAGAGAGTGACCAGGGAGAGAGTGACCAGGGAGAGAGAGACCAGGGAGAGACTGACCAGGGAGAGAGAGAGACCAGGCAGAGAGTGACCAGGGAGAGAGAGACCAGGGAGAGAGTGACCAGGGAAAGTGTGACCAGGGAGAGAGAGACCAGGGAGAGAGAGACCAGAGAGAGAGTGACCAGGGAGAGAGTGACAAGGGAAAGAGTGACCAGGGAGAGAGAGACCAGGGAGAAAGAGACCAGAGAGAGAGAGACCAGGGAGAGAGAGACCAGGGAGAGAGTGACCATGGAGAGAGTGATCATGAGAGAGTGACCAGAGAGAGAGTGACCAGGTAGAGAGAGACCTGGGAGAGAGAGACCAGGGAGAGAGTGACCAGGGAGAGAGAGACCAGAGAGAGAGAGACCAGGGAGAGATTGAGACCAGGGAGAGAGAGACCAGGGAGAGAGTGACCAGGGAGAGAGAGACCAGAGAGCGAGTGACCAGGGAGAGAGTGACCAGAGAGAGAGAGACCAGAGAGAGAGTGACCAGGGAGAGAGTGACCAGAGAGATTGAGACCAGGGAGAGAGAGACCAGGGAGAGAGTGACCAGGGAGAGAGAGACCAGAGAGAGAGTGACCAGGGAGAGAGAGACCAGGGAGAGAGTGACAAGGGAGAGAGAGACCAGGGAGAGAGAGAGACCAGGGAGGGAGAGACAAGGGAGAGAGTGACCAGGGAGAGAGAGACCAGAGAGAGAGTGACCAGGAAGAGAGAGACCAGGGAGAGAGTGACCAGGGAGAGAGTGACCAGGGAATGAGTGACCAGGGAGAGAGAGACCAGAGAGAGAGTGACCAGGGAGGGAGAGACCAGGGAGAGAGTGACCAGGGAGAGAGAGACCAGCGAGAGAGAGACCAGGGAGAGTGTGACCAGGGAGAGAGAGAGACCAGGGAGAGTGTGACCAGGGAGAGAGAGACCAGGGAGAGAGTTACCAGAGAGAGAGTGACCAGGGAGAGAGTGACCAGAGAGAGAGAGACCAGGGAGAGAGAGAGTCCAGGGAGAGAGTGACCAGGGAGAGAGAGACCAGGGAGAAAGAGACCAGGGAGAGAGAGACCAGGGAGAGAGAGACCAGAGAGAGAGTGACCAGGGAGAGAGTGACAAGAGAGAGAGTGACCATGGAGAGAGTGATCAGGGAGAGAGTGATCAGAGAGAGAGTGACCAGGGAGGGAATGACCAGAGAGAGAGTGGCCAGGGAGAGAGAGACCCGGGAGAGAGAGACCAGGGAGAGATTGAGACCAGGGAGAGAGAGACCAGGGAGAGAGTGACCAGGGAGAGAGAGACCAGAGCGAGAGTGACCAGGGAGAGAGAGACCAGGGAGAGGGTGACCAGGGAGAGAGAGACCAGGGAGAGAGAGAGACCAGGGAGAGAGAGACCAGGGAGAGAGTGACCAGAGAGAGAAAGACCAGGGAGAGAGTGATCAGGGAGAGAGTGATCAGAGAGAGAGTGACCAGGGAGAGAATGGCCAGAGAGAGAGTGACCAGAGAGAGAGTGACCAGGGAGAGAGAGACCCGGGAGAGAGAGACCCGGGAGAGATTGAGACCAGGGAGAGAGAGACCAGGGAGAGAGTGACCAGGGAGAGAGAGAGACCAGGCAGAGAGTGACCAGGGAGAGAGAGACCAGGGAGAGAGTGACCAGGGAAAGTGTGACCAGGGAGAGAGAGACCAGGGAGAGTGTGACCAGGGAGAGAGAGACCAGGGAGAGAGTGACCAGGGAGTGAGAGACCAGGGAGAGTGTGACCAGGGAGAGAGTGACCAGTGAGAGAGAGACCAGAGAGAGAGAGACAAAGGAGCGAGAGACCAGAGAGAGAGAGAGACCAGGGAGAGAGAGACCAGGGAGAGAGTGATCAGGGAGAGAGAGACCAGGGAGTGAGAGACCAGGGAGAGAGAGACCAGAGAGAGAGACCAGAGAGAGAGAGACCAGGGAGAGAGAGACCAGGGAGAGAGAGACCAGGGAGAGAGTGACCAGAGAGAGAGAGACCAGAGAGAGAGTGACCAGAGAGAGGGAGACCAGGGAGAGAGAGACCAGGGAGAGAGAGACCAGGGAGAGAGAGACCAGAGAGAGTGACCAGAGATAGAGTGACCAGAGCGAGAGAGACCAGGGAGAGAGTGACCAGGGAGAGAGTGACCAGGGAAAGAGAGACCAGGGAGAGAGAGACCGGGGAGAGAGTGACCAGGGAGAGAGTGACCAGGGAGTGAGAGACCAGGGAGAGAGAGACCAGAGAGAGAGACCAGAGCGAGAGTGACCAGAGAGACAGTGACCAGGGAGAGAGAGAGAGAGGCCAGGGAGAGAGAGACCAGGGAGAGAGAGACCAGAGAGAGAGATAACAGAGAGAGGGTGACCAGGGAGAGAGAGACCAGGGAGAGGGAGCCCAGGGAGAGAGAGACCAGGGAGAGAGAAACCAGGGTGAGAGAGACCAGGGAGAGAGAGACCAGAGAGAGAGTGACCAGAGAGATAGTGACCAGAGAGAGAGTGACCAGGGATAGAGAGAGAGAGACCAGGGAGAGAGAGACCAGGGAGAGGGAGACCAGAGAGAGAGATACCAGAGAGAGGGTGACCAGGGAGAGAGAGACCAGGTAGAGCGAGACCAGGGAGAGAGAGACCAGCGAGAGAGAGACCAGGGAGAGAGAGACCAGAGCGAGAGAGAGACCAGGGAGAGAGAGACCAAGGAGAGAGAGAACAGAAAGAGAGTGACAAGGGAGGGATAGACCTGGGAGAGAGTGACCAGGGAGAGAGAGACCAGGGAGAGAGGGACCAGGGAGAGAGAGACCAGGGAGAGAGAGACCAGAGAGAGAGATACCAGAGAGAGGGTTACCAGGGAGAGAGAGACCAGGGCGAGAGAGACCAGGGAGAGAGAGACCAGGGAGAGAGAGACCAGAGCGAGAGTGACCAGTGAGAGAGTGATCAGGGAGAGAGAGAGAGAGACCAGGGAGAGAGTGAGACCAGGCAGGGAGAGACCAGAGAGAGAGATACCAGAGAGAGGGTGACCAGGGAGAGAGAGCCCAGGGAGCGCGAGACCAGGGAGAGAGAGACCAGGGAGAGAGAGAGACCAGGGAGAGAGAGACCAGGGAGCGAGAGAACAGAGAGGGAGTGACAAGGGAGGGATAGTCCTGGGAGAGAGTGACCAGGGAGAGAGAGACCAGCGAGATAGTGACCAGGGAGATGGAGACCAGGGAGAGAGTGACCAAGGAGAGAGTGACCAGGGAGAGAGAAAGACCAGGGAGAGAGTGACAAGGGGAAGAGTGAGCAGGGAAAGAGAGACCAGGGAGAAAGAGACCAGGGAGAGAGAGACCAGAGAGAGAGTGACCAGGGAGAGAGTGACAAGGGAGAGAGTGGCCATGGAGAGAGTGATCAGGGAGAGAGTGACCAGAGAGAGAGTGACCAGGGAGAGAAAGACCAGAGAGAGAGTGACCAGGGAGAGAGAGACCCGGGAGAGAGTGACCAGGGAGAGAGAGACCAGGGAGAAAGAGACCAGAGAGAGAGAGACCAGGGAGAGAGAGACCAGGGAGAGAGTGACCATGGAGAGAGTGATCAGGGAGAGAGTGACCAGGGAAAGAATGACCAGAGAGAGAGTGACCAGGGAGAGAGAGACCCGGGAGAGACAGACCAGAGAGAGTGACCAGGGAGAGAGAGACCAGCGAGAGTGTGACCAGGGAGAGAGAGACCAGGGAGAGAGAGAGACCAGAGAGAGTGACCAGAGAGCGAGAGACCAGTGAGAGAGTGACCAGCGAGAGAGAGACCAGGTAGAGAGAGACCAGTGAGAGATTGAGACCAAGGAGAGAGAGAACAGGGAGAGAGTGACCAGGGAGAGAGAGACGAGGGAGAGAGTGACCAGGGAGAGAGAGACCAGAGAGAGTGACCAAGGAGAGAGTGACCAGAGATAGAGTGACCAGAGAGAGAGAGAGACCAGGGAGAGAGTGACCAGGGAGAGAGTGACCAGGGAGAGAGAGACCAGGGAGACAGAGACCGGGGAGAGAGTGACCAGGGAGAGAGAGACCAGGGAGAGAGTGACCAGGGTGAGAGAGACCAGGGAGAGAGTGACCAGGGAAAGTGTGACCAGGGAGAGAGAGACCAGAGAGAGAGTGACCAGGAAGAGAGAGACCAGGGAGAGAGAGACCAGGGAGAGAGTGACCAGGGAGAGAGAGACCAGGGAGAGTGTGACCAGGGGGAGAGAGACCAGGGAGAGAGAGACCAGGGAGAGAGTGGCCAGGGAGAGAGAGACCAGGGAGAGTGTGAGCAGGGAGAGAGTGACCAGTGAGAGAGAGACCAGAGAGAGAGTGAGACCAGGGAGCGAGAGACCAGAGAGAGAGAGACCAGAGAGAGAGAGACCAGGGAGTGAGAGACCAGGTAGAGAGAGACCAGAGAGAGAGACCAGAGAGAGAGAGACCAGGGAGAGAGAGGCCAGGGAGAGAGAGACCAGGGAGAGAGAGACCAGAGAGAGAGATACCAGTGAGAGGGTGACCAGGGAGAGAGAGCGCGGGGAGAGAGAGCCCAGGGAGAGAGTGACCAGGGAGGGAGAGTGACCAGGGAGAGAGAGACCAGAGAGATATTGACCAGAGAGAGAGTGACCAGGGAGAGAGAGAGAGAGAGAGCAGGGAGAGAGAGACCAGGGAGAGAGAGACCAGAGAGAGAGATACCAGAGAGGGGGTGACCAGGGAGAGAGAGACCAGGGAGAGAGAGACCAGGGATAGAGAGACCAGGGAGAGAGAGACCAGGGAGAGAGAGACCAGGGAGAGAGAGACCAGAGCGAGAGTGACCAGAGAGCGAGTGATCAGGGAGAGGGAGAGAGAGACCAGGAAGAGAGAGAGACCAGGGAGAGAGAGAGACCAGGCAGAGAGAGACCAGAGAGAGAGATACCAGAGAGAGGGTGACCAGGGAGAGAGAGACCAGAGAGCGAGAGAACAGGGAGAGAGAGACCAGGGAGAAAGAGAGACCAGGGAGAGAGAGACCAGGGAGAGAGAGACCAGGGAGAGAGAGAACAGAGAGAGAGTGACAAGGGAGGGATAGACCTGTGAGAGAGTGACCAGGGAGAGAGAGACCAGCGAAAGAGTGACCAGGGAGTGGGAGACCAGGGAGAGAGTGACTAAGGAGAGAGTGACCAGGGAGAGAGAGAGACTAGGGAGAGAGTGACAAGGGAAAGAGTGACCAGGGAAAGAGAGACCAGGGAGAAAGAGACCAGGGAGAGAGAGAGACCAGGGAGAGAGAGACCAGAGAGAGATGACCAGGGAGAGAGTGACAAGGGAAAGAGAGACCAGAGAGAGAGACCAGGGAGAGAGAGACCAGGGAGAAAGAGACCAGAGAGAGAGAGACCAGGGAGAGAGTGATCAGGGAGAGAGTGACCAGAGAGAGAGTGACCAGGGAGAGAATGACCAGAGAGAGAGTGACCAGGGAGAGAGAGACCCGGGAGAGAGAGACGAGGGAGAGAATGACCAGAGAGAGATTGACCAGGGAGAGAGATAGCAGGGAGAGATTGAGACCAGGGCGAGAGAGACCAGGGAGAGAGTGACCAGGGAGAGAGAGACCAGAGAGAGAGTGACCAGGGAGAGAGAGAGACAAGGGAGAGAGTGACCAGGGAGAGAGAGACCAGGGAGAGAGAGAGTCCGGGGAGAGAGAGACCAGGGAGAGAGTGACCAGAGAGAGAGAGACCAGGGAGAGATAGACCAGCGAGAGATTGAGACCAGTGTGAGAGAGACCAGGGAGAGAGTGACCAGGGAGAGAGAGACCAGAGAGAGAGTGACCAGGGAGAGAGTGACCAGAGAGAGAGAGACCAGGGAGAGAGAGAGAGACCATGGAGAGAGTGACAAGGGAAAGAGTGACCAGGGAAAGAGAGACCAGGGAGAAAGAGACCAGGGAGAGAGAGACCAGGGAGAGAGAGACCAGAGAGAGAGAGACGAGGGAGAGAGTGACAAGGGAGAGAGTGACCATGGAGAGAGTGATCAGGGAGAGAGTGATCAGAGAGAGAGTGACCAGGGAGAGAATGACCAGAGAGAGAGTGACCAGGGAGAGAGAGACCCGGGAGAGAGTGACCAGGGAGAGAGAGACCAGGGAGAAAGAGACCAGAGAGAGAGAGACCAGGGAGAGAGAGACCAGGGGGAGAGTGACCATGGAGAGAGTGATCAGGGAGAGAGTGACCAGAGAGAGAGTGAACAGGGAGAGAATGACCAGAGAGAGAGTGACCAGGGAGAGAGAGACCCGGGAGAGAGAGACCAGGGAGAGATTGAGACCAGGGAGAGAGAGACCAGGGAGAGAGAGACCAGGGAGAGAGTGACCAGGGAGAGAGAGACCAGGGAGAGAGAGACCAGAGAGAGAGTGACCAGGGAGAGAGAGACCAGGGAGAGAGTTACCAGGAGAGAGAGACCAGGAAGAGAGAGAGACCAGGGAGAGAGAGACCAGGGAGAGAGTGACCAGAGAGAGAGAGACCAGGGAGAGAGTGATCAGAGAGAGAGTGATCAGGGAGAGAATGACCAGAGAGAGAGTGACCAGGGAGAGAGAGACCAGGGAGAGAGAGAGACCAGGGAGAGAGAGAGACCAGGCAGAGAGAGACCAGAGAGAGAGATACCAGAGAGAGGGTGACCAGGGAGAGAGAGACCAGAGAGCAAGAGAACAGGGAGAGAGAGACCAGGGAGAAAGAGACCAGGGAGCGAGAGACCAGGGAGAGAGAGAACAGAGAGAGAGTGACAAGGGAGGGATAGACCTGTGAGAGAGTGACCAGGGAGAGAGAGACCAGCGAGAGAGTGACCAGGGAGTGGGAGACCAGGGAGAGAGTGACTAAGGAGAGAGTGACCAGGGAGAGAGAGAGACCAGGGAGAGAGTGACAAGGGAAAGAGTGACCAGGGAAAGAGAGACCAGGGAGAAAGAGACCAGGGAGAGAGAGAGACCAGGGAGAGAGAGACCAGAGAGAGAGTGACCAGGGAGAGAGTGACAAGGGAAAGAGAGACCAGAGAGAGAGACCAGGGAGAGAGAGACCAGGGAGAAAGAGACCAGAGAGAGAGAGACCAGGGAGAGAGTGATCAGGGAGAGAGTGACCAGAGAGAGAGTGACCAGGGAGAGAATGACCAGAGAGAGAGTGACCAGGGAGAGAGAGACCCGGGAGAGAGAGACCAGGGAGAGAATGACCAGAGAGAGAGTGACCAGGGAGAGAGATACCAGGGAGAGATTGAGACCAGGGCGAGAGAGACCAGGGAGAGAGTGACCAGGGAGAGAGTGACCAGGGAGAGAGAGACCAGAGAGAGAGTGACCAGGGAGAGAGAGAGACAAGGGAGAGAGTGACCAGGGAGAGAGAGACCAGGGAGAGAGAGAGTCCGGGGAGAGAGAGACCAGGGAGAGAGTGACCAGAGAGAGAGAGACCAGGGAGAGAGAGACCAGGGAGAGATTGAGACCAGTGAGAGAGAGACCAGGGAGAGAGTGACCAGGGAGAGAGAGACCAGAGAGATTGAGACCAGTGCGAGAGAGACCAGGGAGAGAGTGACCAGGGAGAGAGTGACCAGGGAGAGAGAGACCAGAGAGAGAGTGACCAGGGAGAGAGAGAGACAAGGGAGAGAGTGACCAGGGAGAGAGAGACCAGGGAGAGAGAGAGTCCGGGGAGAGAGAGACCAGGGAGAGAGTGACCAGAGAGAGAGAGACCAGGGAGAGAGAGACCAGGGAGAGATTGAGACCAGTGAGAGAGAGACCAGGGAGAGAGTGACCAGGGAGAGAGAGACCAGAGAGAGAGAGGCCATGGAGAGAGTGACAAGGGAAAGAGTGACCAGGGAAAGAGAGACCAGGGAGAAAGAGACCAGGGAGAGAGAGACCAGGGTGAGAGAGACCAGAGAGAGAGAGACGAGGGAGAGAGTGACAAGGGAGAGAGTGACCATGGAGAGAGTGATCAGGGAGAGAGTGATCAGAGAGAGAGTGACCAGGGAGAGAATGACCAGAGAGAGAGTGACCAGGGAGAGAGAGACCCGGGAGAGAGTTACCAGGGAGAGAGAGACCAGGGAGAAAGAGACCAGAGAGAGAGAGACCAGGGAGCGAGAGACCAGGGGGAGAGTGACCATGGAGAGAGTGATCAGGGAGAGAGTGACCAGAGAGAGAGTGAACAGGGAGAGAATGACCAGAGAGAGAGTGACCAGGGAGAGAGAGACCCGGGAGAGAGAGACCAGGGAGAGATTGAGACCAGGGAGAGAGAGACCAGGGAGAGAGTGACCAGGGAGAGAGAGACCAGAGAGAGAGTGACCAGGGAGAGAGAGACCAGGGAGAGAGTTACCAGGAGAGAGAGACCAGGAAGAGAGAGAGACCAGGGAGAGAGAGACCAGGGAGAGAGTGACCAGAGAGAGAGAGACCAGGGAGAGAGTGATCAGAGAGAGAGTGATCAGGGAGAGAATGACCAGAGAGAGAGTGACCAGGGAGAGAGAGACCAGAGAGAGAGTGACCAGGGAGAGAGAGACCAGGGAGAGAGTGACCAGGAGAGAGAGACCAGGAAGAGAGAGAGACCAGGGAGAGAGAGACCAGGGAGAGAGTGACCAGAGAGAGAGAGACCAGGGAGAGAGTGATCAGAGAGAGAGTGACCAGGGAGAGAATGACCAGAGAGAGAGTGACCAGGGAGAGAGAGACCCGGGAGAGAGTGACCAGGGAGAGAGAGACCAGGGAGAAAGAGACCAGAGAGAGAGAGACCAGGGAGAGAGAGACCAGGGAGAGAGTGACCATGGAGAGAGTGATCAGGGAGAGAGTGACCAGAGAGAGAGTGACCAGGGAGAGAATGACCAGAGAGAGAGAGACCAGCGAGAGAGTGACCAGAGAGAGAGAGACCAGGGAGAGAGAGACCAGGGAGAGATTGAGACCAGGGAGAGAGAGACCAGGGAGAGAGTGACCAGGGAGAGAGAGACCAGAGAGAGAGTGACCAGGGAGAGAGAGACCAGGGAGAGAGTGACCAGGAGAGAGAGACCAGGGAGAGAGAGAGACCAGGGAGAGAGAGACCAGGGAGAGAGTGACCAGAGAGAGAGAGACCAGGGAGATAGAGACCAGGGAGAGATTGAGACCAGGGAGAGAGACCAGGGACAGAGTGACCAGGGAGAGAGTGACCATGGAGAGAGTGATCAGGGAGAGAGTGACCAGAGAGAGAGTGACCAGGGAGAGAATGACCAGAGAGAGAGAGACCAGCGAGAGAGTGACCAGAGAGAGAGAGACCAGGGAGAGAGAGACCAGGGAGAGATTGAGACCAGGGAGAGAGAGACCAGGGAGAGAGTGACCAGGGAGAGAGAGACCAGAGAGAGAGTGACCAGGGAGAGAGAGACCAGGGAGAGAGTGACCAGGAGAGAGAGACCAGGGAGAGAGAGAGACCAGGGAGAGAGAGACCAGGGAGAGAGTGACCAGAGAGAGAGAGACCAGGGAGATAGAGACCAGGGAGAGATTGAGACCAGGGAGAGAGACCAGGGACAGAGTGACCAGGGAGAGAGAGACTAGAGAGAGAGTGACCAGGGAGAGAGTGACCAGAGAGAGAGAGACCAGCGAGAGAGTGACCAGAGAGAGAGAGACCAGGGAGAGAGAGACCAGGGAGAGATTGAGACCAAGGAGAGAGAGACCAGGGAGAGAGTGACCGGGGAGAGAGAGACCAGGGAGAGAGTGACCAGAGAGAGAGAGACCAGAGAGAGAGTGACCAGGGAGAGAGAGACCAGGGAGAGAGAGACCAGGGAGAGAGAGACCAGGGAGAGAGAGACCAGGGAGAGAGTGACCATGGAGAGAGTGATCAGGGAGAGAGTGACCATGGAGAGAGTGATCAGGGAGAGAGTGATCAGGGAGAGAGTGACCATGGAGAGAGTGATCAGGGAGAGAGTGATCAGGGAGAGAGTGACCAGAGAGAGAGTGACCAGGGAGAGAATGACCAGAGAGAGAGTGACCAGGGAGAGAGAGACCAGGGAGAGAGTGACCATGGAGAGAGTGATCAGGGAGAGAGTGACCATGGAGAGAGTGATCAGGGAGAGAGTGATCAGGGAGAGAGTGACCAGAGAGAGAGTGACCAGGGAGAGAATGACCAGAGAGAGAGTGACCAGGGAGAGAGAGACCCGGGAGAGAGAGACCAGGGAGAGATTGAGACCAGGGAGAGAGAGACCAGGGAGAGAGTGACCAGGGAGAGAGAGACCAGAGAGAGAGTGACCAGGGAGAGAGAGACCAGGGAGAGAGTGACCAGGAGAAAGAGACCAGGGAGAGAGAGAGACCAGGGAGAGAGAGACCAGGGAGAGAGTGACCAGAGAGAGAGAGACCAGGGAGATAGAGACCAGGGAGAGATTGAGACCAGGGAGAGAGAGACCAGGGACAGAGTGACCAGGGAGAGAGAGACCAGAGAGAGAGTGACCAGGGAGAGAGTGACCAGAGAGAGAGAGACCAGAGAGAGAGTGACCAGAGAGAGAGCGACCAGGGAGAGAGAGACCAGGGAGAGATTGAGACCAAGGAGAGAGAGACCAGGGAGAGAGTGACCGGGGAGAGAGAGACCAGGGAGAGAGTGACCAGGGAGAGAGAGACCAGAGAGAGAGAGACCAGGGAGAGAGTGACCAGGGAGAGAGTGACCAGGGAGAGAGAGACCAGAGATAGAGTGACCAGAGCGAGAGAGACCAGGGAGAGAGTGACCAGGGAGAGAGTGACCAGGGAGAGAGAGATCAGGGAGAGTGTGATCAGGGAGAGAGAGACCAGGGAGAGTGTGACCAGGGAGAGAGTGACCAGTGAGAGAGAGACCAGAGAGAGAGAGACCAGGGAGCGAGACACCAGAGAGAGAGAGACCAGGGAGAGAGTGACCAGGGAGAGAGTGACCAGGGAGAGAGAGACCAGGGAGAGTGTGACCAGGGAGAGAGAGACCAGGGAGAGTGTGACCAGGGAGAGAGTGACCAGTGAGAGAGAGACCAGAGAGAGAGAGACCAGGGAGCGAGACACCAGAGAGAGAGAGACCAGAGAGGGAGTGACCAGGGAGAGAGTGACCAGAGATAGAGTGACCAGAGCGAGAGAGACCAGGGAGAGAGTGACCAGGGAGAGAGTGACCAGGGAGAGAGAGACCAGGGAGAGAGAGACCAGGGAGAGAGAGACCAGGGAGAGTGTGACCGGGGAGAGAGTGACCAGTGAGAGAGAGACCAGAGAGAGAGAGACTAGGGAGCGAGACACCAGAGAGAGAGAGACCAGGGAGAGAGTGACCAGGGAGGGAGTGATCAGGGAGAGAGAGACCAGGGAGTGAGAGACCAGGGAGAGAGAGACAAGAGAGAGAGACCAGAGAGAGAGACCAGGGAGAGAGAGACCAGGGAGAGAGAGACCAGGGAGAGAGAGACAAAGGAGAGAGAGACCAGAGCGAGAGTGACCAGAGAGACAGTGACCAGGGAGAGAGAGAGAGAGGCCAGGGAGAGAGAGACCAGGGAGAGAGAGACCAGAGAGAGAGATACCAGAGAGAGGGTGACCAGGGAGAGAGAGACCAGGGAGTGGGAGCCCAGGGAGAGAGTGACCAGGGAGAGCGAGAGACCAGGGAGAGAGAGACCAGGGAGAGAGAGACCAGGGAGAGAGAAACCGGGGAGAGAGAGACCAGGGAGAGAGAGACCAGAGAGAGAGTGACCAGAGAGATAGTAACCAGAGAGAGAGTGACCAGGGAGAGAGAGAGAGAGAGACCAGGGAGAGGGAGACCAGAGAGAGAGATACCAGAGAGAGGGTGACCAGGGAGAGAGAGAGACAAGGTAGAGAGAGACCAGGGAGAGAGAGACCAGCGAGAGAACGACCAGGGAGAGAGAGATCAGAGCGAGGGTGACAAGAGAGAGAGTGACCAGAAGGAGAGAGAGAGAGGCCAGGGAGAGAGAGACCAGAGAGAGAGAGACCAGCGAGAGCGTGACCAGGGAGAGAGGGACCAGGGAGAGAGAGAGACGAGGGAGAGAGTGACCAGGGAGAGAGAGAGACCAGGGAGAGGGAGACCAGGGAGAGAGAGAACAGAGAGAGAGTGACAAGGGAGGGATAGACCGGGGAGAGAGTGACCAGGGAGAGAAAGACCAGGGAGAGAGAGACCAGGGAGAGAGAGACCAGGGAGAGAGAGACCAGGGAGAGAGAGACCAGGGAGAGAGTGACCAGAGCGAGAGTGACCAGAGAGCGAGTGATCAGGGAGAGAGAGAGAGAGACCAGGGAGAGAGAGAGACCAGGCAGAGAGAGACCAGAGAGAGAGATACCAGAGAGAGGGTGACCAGGGAGAGAGAGACAAGGGAGCGAGTGACCAGGGAGAGAGAGACCAGAGAGAGAGAGACCAGGAGAGAGAGAACAGAGAGAGAGTGACAAGGGAGGGATAGACCTGGGAGAGAGAGACCAGGGAGAGAGAGACCAGGGAGAGAGTGACCAGGGAGAGAGAGAGAGACCAGGGAGAGAGTGACAAGGGAAAGAGTGACCAGGGAAAGAGAGACCAGGGAGAAGGAGACCAGGGAGAGAGAGATCAGGGAGAGAGAGACCAGGGAGAGAGAGACCAGAGAGAGAGTGACCAGGGAGAGAGAGACCAGAGAGAGAGTGACCAGGGAGAGAGTGACAAGGTAAAGAGTGACCAGGGAGAGAGAGACCAGGGAGAAAGAGACCAGAGAGAGAGAGACCAGGGAGAGAGGGACCAGGGAGAGAGTGACCATGGAGAGAGTGATCAGGGAGAGAGTGACCAGAGAGAGAGTGACCAGGGAGAGAGAGACCAGGGAGAGAGTGACCAGGGAGAGAGAGACCAGGGAGAGATTGAGACCAGGGAGAGAGAGACCAGGGAGCGAGTGACCAGGGAGAGAGAGACCAGAGAGAGAGTGACCAGGGAGAGAGAGACCAGGGAGAGAGTGACCAGGGAGAGAGAGACCAGGGAGAGAGAGAGACCAGGGAGAGAGAGCCCAGGGAGAGAGTGACCAGGGAGGGAGAGTGACCAGGGAGAGAGAGACCAGAGAGATATTGACCAGAGAGAGAGTGACCAGGGAGAGAGAGAGAGAGAGAGCAGGGAGAGAGAGACCAGGGAGAGGGAGACCAGAGAGAGAGATACCAGAGAGAGGGTGACCAGGGAGAGAGAGAGACCAGGGAGAGGGAGACCAGAGAGAGCGTGACCAGGGAGAGAGGGACCAGGGAGAGAGAGAGACCAGCGAGAGAGAGACCAGGGAGAGAGAGACCAGAGCGAGAGTGACCAGAGAGAGAGTGACCAGGGAGAGAGAGAGAGAGACCAGGGAGAGAGAGACCAGGGAGAGAGAGACCAGAGAGAGAGATACCAGAGAGGGGGTGACCAGGGAGAGAGAGACCAGGGAGAGAGAGACCAGGGAGAGAGAGACCAGGGATAGAGAGACCAGGGAGAGAGAGACCAGGGAGAGAGAGACCATGGAGAGAGAGACCAGAGCGAGAGTGACCAGAGAGCGAGTGATCAGGGAGAGGGAGAGAGAGACCAGGGAGAGAGAGACCAGAGAGAGAGATACCAGAGAGAGGGTGACCAGGGAGAGAGAGACCAGAGAGCGAGAGAACAGGGAGAGAGAGACCAGGGAGAAAGAGAGACCAGGGAGAGAGAGACCAGGGAGAGAGAGAACAGAGAGAGAGTGACAAGGGAGGGATAGACCTGTGAGAGAGTGACCAGGGAGAGAGAGACCAGCGAGAGAGTGACCAGGGAGTGGGAGACCAGGGAGAGAGTGACTAAGGAGAGAGTGACCAGGGAGAGAGAGAGACCAGGGAGAGAGTGACAAGGGAAAGAGTGACCAGGGAAAGAGAGACCAGGGAGAAAGAGACCAGGGAGAGAGAGACCAGGGAGAGAGAGACCAGAGAGAGAGTGACCAGTGAGAGAGTGACAAGGGAAAGAGAGACCAGAGAGAGAGACCAGGGAGAGCGAGACCAGGGAGAAAGAGACCAGAGAGAGAGAGACCAGGGAGAGAGTGATCAGGGAGAGAGTGACCAGAGAGAGAGTGACCAGGGAGAGAATGACCAGAGAGAGAGTGATCAGGGAGAGAGAGACCCGGGAGAGAGTGACCAGGGAGAGAATGACCAGAGAGAGAGTGACCAGGGAGAGAGAGACCCGGGAGAGAGAGACCAGGGAGAGAATGACCAGAGAGAGAGTGACCAGGGAGAGAGATACCAGGGAGAGATTGAGACCAGGGCGAGAGAGACCAGGGAGAGAGTGACCAGGGAGAGGGAGACCAGAGAGAGAGTGACCAGGGAGAGAGAGACAAGGGAGAGAGTGACCAGGGAGAGAGAGACCAGGGAGAGAGAGAGTCCGGGGAGAGAGAGACCAGGGAGAGAGTGACCAGAGAGAGAGAGACCAGGAAGAGAGAGACCAGGGAGAGATTGAGACCAGTGAGAGAGAGACCAGGGAGAGAGTGACCAGGGAGAGAGAGACCAGAGAGAGAGTGACCAGGGAGAGAGTGACCAGAGAGAGAGAGACCAGGGAGAGAGAGCGACCATGGAGAGAGTGACAAGGGAAAGAGTGACCAGGGAAAGAGAGACCAGGGAGAAAGAGACCAGGGAGAGAGAGACCAGGGAGAGAGAGACCAGAGAGAGAGAGACGAGGGAGAGAGAGACCAGGGGGAGAGAGACCAGGGGGAGAGTGACCATGGAGAGAGTGATCAGGGAGAGAGTGACCAGAGAGAGAGTGAACAGGGAGAGAATGACCAGAGAGAGAGTGACCAGGGAGAGAGAGACCCGGGAGAGAGAGACCAGGGAGAGATTGAGACCAGGGAGAGAGAGACCAGGGAGAGAGTGACCAGGGAGAGAGAGACCAGAGAGAGAGTGACCAGGGAGAGAGAGACCAGGGAGAGAGTTACCAGGAGAGAGAGACCAGGAAGAGAGAGAGACCAGGGAGAGAGAGACCAGGGAGAGAGAGACCAGGGAGAGAGAGACCAGGGAGAGAGAGACCAGGGAGAGAGAGACCAGGGAGAGAGTGACCAGAGCGAGAGTGACCAGAGAGCGAGTGATCAGGGAGAGAGAGAGAGAGACCAGGGAGAGAGAGAGACCAGGCAGAGAGAGACCAGAGAGAGAGATACCAGAGAGAGGGTGACCAGGGAAAGAGAGACAAGGGAGCGAGTGACCAGGGAGAGAGAGACCAGAGAGAGAGAGACCAGGAGAGAGAGAACAGAGAGAGAGTGACAAGGGAGGGATAGACCTGGGAGAGAGAGACCAGGGAGAGAGAGACCAGGGAGAGAGTGACCAGGGAGAGAGAGAGAGACCAGGGAGAGAGTGACAAGGGAAAGAGTGACCAGGGAAAGAGAGACCAGGGAGAAGGAGACCAGGGAGAGAGAGATCAGGGAGAGAGAGACCAGGGAGAGAGAGACCAGAGAGAGAGTGACCAGGGAGAGAGAGACCAGAGAGAGAGTGACCAGGGAGAGAGTGACAAGGTAAAGAGTGACCAGGGAGAGAGAGACCAGGGAGAAAGAGACCAGAGAGAGAGAGACCAGGGAGAGAGGGACCAGGGAGAGAGTGACCATGGAGAGAGTGATCAGGGAGAGAGTGACCAGAGAGAGAGTGACCAGGGAGAGAGAGACCAGGGAGAGAGTGACCAGGGAGAGAGAGACCAGGGAGAGATTGAGACCAGGGAGAGAGAGACCAGGGAGCGAGTGACCAGGGAGAGAGAGACCAGAGAGAGAGTGACCAGGGAGAGAGAGACCAGGGAGAGAGTGACCAGGGAGAGAGAGACCAGGGAGAGAGAGAGACCAGGGAGAGAGAGCCCAGGGAGAGAGTGACCAGGGAGGGAGAGAGAGACCAGAGAGATATTGACCAGAGAGAGAGTGACCAGGGAGAAAGAGAGAGAGAGAGCAGGGAGAGAGAGACCAGGGAGAGGGAGACCAGAGAGAGAGATACCAGAGAGAGGGTGACCAGGGAGAGAGAGAGACCAGGGAGAGGGAGACCAGAGAGAGCGTGACCAGGGAGAGAGGGACCAGGGAGAGAGAGAGACCAGCGAGAGAGAGACCAGGGAGAGAGAGACCAGAGCGAGAGTGACCAGAGAGAGAGTGACCAGGGAGAGAGAGAGAGAGACCAGGGAGAGAGAGACCAGGGAGAGAGAGACCAGAGAGAGAGATACCAGAGAGGGGGTGACCAGGGAGAGAGAGACCAGGGAGAGAGAGACCAGGGAGAGAGAGACCAGGGATAGAGAGACCAGGGAGAGAGAGACCAGGGAGAGAGAGACCATGGAGAGAGAGACCAGAGCGAGAGTGACCAGAGAGCGAGTGATCAGGGAGAGGGAGAGAGAGACCAGGGAGAGAGAGACCAGAGAGAGAGATACCAGAGAGAGGGTGACCAGGGAGAGAGAGACCAGAGAGCGAGAGAACAGGGAGAGAGAGACCAGGGAGAAAGACAGACCAGGGAGAGAGAGACCAGGGAGAGAGAGAACAGAGAGAGAGTGACAAGGGAGGGATAGACCTGTGAGAGAGTGACCAGGGAGAGAGAGACCAGCGAGAGAGTGACCAGGGAGTGGGAGACCAGGGAGAGAGTGACTAAGGAGAGAGTGACCAGGGAGAGAGAGAGACCAGGGAGAGAGTGACAAGGGAAAGAGTGACCAGGGAAAGAGAGACCAGGGAGAAAGAGACCAGGGAGAGAGAGACCAGGGAGAGAGAGACCAGAGAGAGAGTGACCAGTGAGAGAGTGACAAGGGAAAGAGAGACCAGAGAGAGAGACCAGGGAGAGAGAGACCAGGGAGAAAGAGACCAGAGAGAGAGAGACCAGGGAGAGAGTGATCAGGGAGAGAGTGACCAGAGAGAGAGTGACCAGGGAGAGAATGACCAGAGAGAGAGTGATCAGGGAGAGAGAGACCCGGGAGAGAGTGACCAGGGAGAGAATGACCAGAGAGAGAGTGACCAGGGAGAGAGAGACCCGGGAGAGAGAGACCAGGGAGAGAATGACCAGAGAGAGAGTGACCAGGGAGAGAGATACCAGGGAGAGATTGAGACCAGGGCGAGAGAGACCAGGGAGAGAGTGACCAGGGAGAGGGAGACCAGAGAGAGAGTGACCAGGGAGAGAGAGACAAGGGAGAGAGTGACCAGGGAGAGAGAGACCAGGGAGAGAGAGAGTCCGGGGAGAGAGAGACCAGGGAGAGAGTGACCAGAGAGAGAGAGACCAGGAAGAGAGAGACCAGGGAGAGATTGAGACCAGTGAGAGAGAGACCAGGGAGAGAGTGACCAGGGAGAGAGAGACCAGAGAGAGAGTGACCAGGGAGAGAGTGACCAGAGAGAGAGAGACCAGGGAGAGAGAGAGACCATGGAGAGAGTGACAAGGGAAAGAGTGACCAGGGAAAGAGAGACCAGGGAGAAAGAGACCAGGGAGAGAGAGACCAGGGAGAGAGAGACCAGAGAGAGAGAGACGAGGGAGAGAGAGACCAGGGGGAGAGAGACCAGGGGGAGAGTGACCATGGAGAGAGTGATCAGGGAGAGAGTGACCAGAGAGAGAGTGAACAGGGAGAGAATGACCAGAGAGAGAGTGACCAGGGAGAGAGAGACCCGGGAGAGAGAGACCAGGGAGAGATTGAGACCAGGGAGAGAGAGACCAGGGAGAGAGTGACCAGGGAGAGAGAGACCAGAGAGAGAGTGACCAGGGAGAGAGAGACCAGGGAGAGAGTTACCAGGAGAGAGAGACCAGGAAGAGAGAGAGACCAGGGAGAGAGAGACCAGGGAGAGAGTGACCAGAGAGAGAGAGACCAGGGAGAGAGTGATCAGAGAGAGAATGATCAGGGAGAGAATGACCAGAGAGAGAGTGACCAGGGAGAGAGAGACCAGAGAGAGAGTGACCAGGGAGAGAGAGACCAGGGAGAGAGTGACCAGGAGAGAGAGACCAGGAAGAGAGAGAGACCAGGGAGAGAGAGACCAGGGAGAGAGTGACCAGAGAGAGAGAGACCAGGGAGAGAGTGATCAGAGAGAGAGTGACCAGGGAGAGAATGACCAGAGAGAGAGTGACCAGGGAGAGAGAGACCCGGGAGAGAGTGACCAGGGAGAGAGAGGCCAGGGAGAAAGAGACCAGAGAGAGAGAGACCAGGGAGAGAGAGACCAGGGAGAGAGTGACCATGGAGAGAGTGATCAGGGAGAGAGTGACCAGAGAGAGAGTGACCAGGGAGAGAATGACCAGAGGGAGAGTGACCAGGGAGAGAGACACCCGGGAGAGAGAGACCAGGGAGAGATTGAGACCAGGGAGAGAGAGACCAGGGAGAGAGTGACCAGGGAGAGAGAGACCAGAGAGAGAGTGACCAGGGAGAGAGAGACCAAGGAGAGAGTGACCAGGAGAGAGAGACCAGGGAGAGAGAGAGACCAGGGAGAGAGAGACCAGGGAGAGAGTGACCAGAGAGAGAGAGACCAGGGAGATAGAGACCAGGGAGAGATTGAGACCAGGGAGAGAGACCAGGGACAGAGTGACCAGGGAGAGAGTGACCAGGGAGAGAGAGACCAAGGAGAGAGTGACCAGGAGAGAGAGACCAGGGAGAGAGAGAGACCAGGGAGAGAGAGACCAGGGAGAGAGTGACCAGAGAGAGAGAGACCAGGGAGATAGAGACCAGGGAGAGATTGAGACCAGGGAGAGAGACCAGGGACAGAGTGACCAGGGAGAGAGAGACCAGAGAGAGAGTGACCAGGGAGAGATTGAGACCAAGGAGAGAGAGACCAGGGAGAGAATGACCAGAGAGAGAGAGACCAGAGAGAGAGTGACCAGAGAGAGAGACCCGGGAGAGAGTGACCAGGGAGAGAGAGACCAGGGAGAAAGAGACCAGGGAGAGAGAGACCAGCGAGAGAGAGACCAGGGAGAGAGTGACCATGGAGAGAGTGATCAGGGAGAGAGTGACCATGGAGAGAGTGATCAGGGAGAGAGTGATCAGGGATAGAGTGATCAGAGAGAGAGTGACCAGGGAGAGAATGACCAGAGAGAGAGTGACGAGGGAGAGAGAGACCCGGGAGAGAGAGACCAGGGAGAGATTGAGACCAGGGAGAGAGAGACCAGGGAGAGAGTGACCAGGGAGAGAGAGACCAGAGAGAGAGTGACCAGGGAGGGAGAGACCAGGGAGACAGTGACCAGGAGAGAGAGACCAGTGAGAGAGGGAGACCAGGGAGAGAGAGACCAGGGAGAGAGTGACCAGAGAGAGAGAGACCAGGGAGATAGAGACCAGGGAGAGATTGAGACCAGGGAGAGAGAGACCAGGGACAGAGTGACCAGGGAGAGAGAGACCAGAGAGAGAGTGACCAGGGAGAGAGTGACCAGAGAGAGAGAGACCAGAGAGAGAGTGACCAGGGAGAGAGCGACCAGGGAGAGAGAGACCAGGGAGAGATTGACCAGGGAGAGAGAGACCAGCGAGAGAGTGACCAGGGAGAGAGAGACCAGAGAGAGAGTGACCAGGGAGAGAGTGACCAGAGATAGAGTGACCAGAGCGAGAGAGACCAGGGAGAGAGTGACCAGGGAGAGAGTGACCAGGGAGAGAGAGACCAGGGAGAGTGTGACCAGGGAGAGAGAGACCAGGGAGAGTGTGACCAGGGAGAGAGTGACCAGTGAGAGAGAGACCAGAGAGAGAGAGACCAGGGAGCGAGACACCAGAGAGAGAGAGACCAGGGAGAGAGTGACCAGGGAGAGAGTGACCAGGGAGAGAGAGACCAGGGAGAGTGTGACCAGGGAGAGAGAGACCAGGGAGAGTGTGACCAGGGAGAGAGTGACCAGTGAGAGAGAGACCAGAGAGAGAGAGACCAGTGAGCGAGACACCAGAGAGAGAGAGACCAGAGAGAGAGTGACCAGGGAGAGAGTGACCAGAGATAGAGTGACCAGAGCGAGAGAGACCAGGGAGAGAGTGACCAGGGAGAGAGTGACCAGGGAGAGAGAGACCAGGGAGAGAGTGACCAGGGAGAGAGAGACCAGGGAGAGTGTGACCAGGGAGAGAGTGACCAGTGAGAGAGAGACCAGAGAGAGAGAGACCAGGGAGCGAGACACCAGAGAGAGAGAGACCAGGGAGAGAGTGACCAGGGAGAGAGTGATCAGGGAGAGAGAGACCAGGGAGTGAGAGACCAGGGAGAGAGAGACCAGAGAGAGAGACCAGAGAGAGAGACCAGGGAGAGAGAGACCAGGGAGAGAGAGACAAAGGAGAGAGAGACAAAGGAGAGAGAGAGACAAGAGCGAGAGTGACCAGAGAGACAGTGACCAGGGAGAGAGAGAGAGAGGCCAGGGAGAGAGAGACCAGGGAGAGAGAGACCAGGGAGAGAGAGACCAGGGAGAGAGAAACCGGGGAGAGAGAGACCAGGGAGAGAGAGACCAGAGAGAGAGTGACCAGAGAGATAGTAACCAGAGAGAGAGTGACCAGGGAGACTTAGAGAGAGAGACCAGGGAGAGAGAGACCAGGGAGAGGGAGACCAGAGAGAGAGATACCAGAGAGAGGGTAACCAGGGAGAGAGAGAGACAAGGTAGAGAGAGACCAGGGAGAGAGAGACCAGCGAGAGAATGACCAGGGAGAGAGAGATCAGAGCGAGAGTGACAAGAGAGAGAATGACCAGGGGGAGAGAGAGAGAGGCCAGGGAGAGAGAGACCAGAGAGAGAGAGACCAGAGAGAGCGTGACCAGGGAGAGAGGGACCAGGGAGAGAGAGAGACGAGGGAGAGAGTGACCAGGGAGAGAGAGAGACCAGGGAGAGGGAGACCAGGGAGAGAGAGAACAGAGAGAGAGTGACAAGGGAGGGATAGACCGGGGAGAGAGTGACCAGGGAGAGAAAGACCAGGGAGAGAGAGACCAGGGAGAGAGAGACCAGGGAGAGAGAGACCAGGGAGAGAGAGACCAGGGAGAGAGTGACCAGAGCGAGAGTAACCAGAGAGCGAGTGATCAGGGAGAGAGAGAGAGAGACCAGGGAGAGAGAGAGACCAGGCAGAGAGAGACCAGAGAGAGAGATACCAGAGAGAGGGTGACCAGGGAGAGAGAGACAAGGGAGCGAGTGACCAGGGAGAGAGAGACCAGAGAGAGAGAGACCAGGAGAGAGAGAACAGAGAGAGAGTGACAAGGGGGGGATAGACCTGGGAGAGAGAGACCAGGGAGAGAGAGACCAGGGAGAGAGTGACCAGGGAGAGAGAGAGAGACCAGGGAGAGAGTGACAAGGGAAAGAGTGACCAGGGAAAGAGAGACCAGGGAGAAGGAGACCAGGGAGAGAGAGATCAGGGAGAGAGAGACCAGGGAGAGAGAGACCAGAGAGAGAGTGACCAGGGAGAGAGAGACCAGAGAGAGAGTGACCAGGGAGAGAGTGACAAGGTAAAGAGTGACCAGGGAGAGAGAGACCAGGGAGAAAGAGACCAGAGAGAGAGAGACCAGAGAGAGAGAGACCAGGGAGAGAGTGACCATGGAGAGAGTGATCAGGGAGAGAGTGACCAGAGAGAGAGTGACCAGGGAGAGAGAGACCAGGGAGAGAGTGACCAGGGAGAGAGAGACCAGGGAGAGATTGAGACCAGGGAGAGAGAGACCAGGGAGCGAGTGACCAGGGAGAGAGAGACCAGAGAGGGAGAGTGACCAGGGAGAGAGAGACCAGGGAGAGAGTGACCAGGGAGAGAGAGACCAGGGAGAGAGAGAGACCAGGGAGAGGGAGACCACGGAGCGAGTGACCAGAGAGAGAGAGACCAGGGAGAGAGAGACCAGGGAGAGATTGAGACCAGGGAGAGAGAGACCAGGGAGAGAGTGACCAGGGAGAGAGAGACCAGAGAGAGAGTGACCAGGGAGAGAGTGACCAGAGAGAGAGAGACCAGAGAGAGAGTGACCAGAGAGAGAGAGACCAGGGAGAGAGAGACCAGGGAGAGATTGTGACCAAGGAGAGAGAGACCAGGGAGAGAGTGACCAGGGAGTGAGAGACCAGGGAGAGAGTGACCGGGGAGAGAGAGACAAGAGAGAGAGTGACCAGGGAGAGAGTGACCAGAGATAGTGACCAGGGAGAGAGAGACCAGGGAGAGAGAGACCTGGGAGTGACTGAAATGGAGAGAGTAATCAGGGAGAGAGTGACCAGAGAGAGAGTGACCAGGGAGAGAATGACCAGAGAGAGAGTGACCAGGGAGAGAGAGACCAGCGAGAGAGTGACCAGGGAGAGGGAGACCAGGGAGAGAGTGACCAAGGAGAGAGTGACCAGGGAGAGAGAGAGACCAGGGAGAGAGTGACAAGGGAAAGAGTGACCAGGGAAAGAGAGACCTGGGAGAGAGAGACCAGGGAGAGATTGAGACCAGGGAGAGAGAGACCAGGGAGAGAGTGACCAGGGAGAGAGAGACCAGAGAGAGAGTGACCAGGGAGCGAGAGACCAGGGAGAGAGTGACCAGGGAGAGAGAGTCCAAGGAAAGAGAGATAACAGGGAGAGAGAGACCAGGGAGAGAGTGACCGGAGAGAGAGAGACCAGGGAGAGAGAGACCAGGGA
Organism: Scyliorhinus torazame; assembly: GCF_047496885.1. Classification (NCBI taxonomy): domain Eukaryota; kingdom Metazoa; phylum Chordata; class Chondrichthyes; order Carcharhiniformes; family Scyliorhinidae; genus Scyliorhinus; species Scyliorhinus torazame. The sequence goes on along the minus strand of NC_092710.1, from coordinate 359,182,030 downwards.
GAGATTGAGACCAGGGAGAGAGAGACCAGGGAGAGAGTGACCAGGGAGAGAGAGACAAGAGAGAGAGTGACCAGGGAGAGAGTGACCAGAGAGAGAGAGACCAGAGAGAGAGTGACCAGAGAGAGAGAGACCAGAGAGAGAGTGACCAGGGAGAGAGTGACCAGAGATAGTGACCAGGGAGTGAGAGACCAGGGAGAGAGTGACCAGGAAGAGAGTGACCAGGGGAGAGAGACCAGGGAGCTAGAGACTGGGGAGAGAGAGACCAGGGAGAGAGTGACCAGGGAGAGAGAGAGAGACCAGGGAGAGAGTGACATGGGAAAGAGTGACCAGGGAAAGAGAGACCAGGGAGAAGGAGACCAGGGATAGAGAGACCAGGGAGTGAGAGACCAGAGAGAGAATGACCAGGGAGAGAGTGACAAGGGAAAGAGTGACCAGGGAGAGACAGACCAGGGAGAAAGAGACCAGAGAGAGAGAGACCAGGGAGAGAGAGACCAGGGAGAGAGTGACCATGGAGAGAGTGATCATGAGAGAGTGACCAGAGAGAGAGTGACCAGGTAGAGAGAGACCTGGGAGAGAGAGACCAGGGAGAGAGTGACCAGGGAGAGAGAGACCAGAGAGAGAGAGACCAGGGAGAGATTGAGACCAGGGAGAGAGAGACCAGGGAGAGAGTGACCAGGGAGAGAGAGACCAGAGAGCGAGTGACCAGGGAGAGAGTGACCAGAGAGGGAGAGACCAGAGAGAGAGTGACCAGGGAGAGAGTGACCAGAGAGATTGAGACCAGGGAGGGAGAGACCAGGGAGAGAGTGACCAGGGAGAGAGAGACCAGAGAGAGAGTGACCAGGGAGAGAGAGACCAGGGAGAGAGTGACAAGGGAGAGAGAGACCAGGGAGAGAGAGAGACCAGGGAGAGAGAGACAAGGGAGAGAGTGACCAGAGAGTGAGAGACCAGGGAGAGAGAGACCAGGGAGGGATTGAGACCAGGGAGAGAGAGACCAGGGAGAGAGTGACCAGGGAGATAGATACCAGGGAGAGATTGAGACCAGGGCGAGAGAGACCAGGGAGAGAGTGACCAGGGAGAGGGAGACCAGAGAGAGAGTGACCAGGGAGAGAGAGACAAGGGAGAGAGTGACCAGGGAGAGAGAGACCAGGGAGAGAGAGAGTCCGGGGAGAGAGAGACCAGGGAGAGAGTGACCAGAGAGAGAGAGACCAGGAAGAGAGAGACCAGGGAGAGATTGAGACCAGTGAGAGAGAGACCAGGGAGAGAGTGACCAGGGAGAGAGAGACCAGAGAGAGAGTGACCAGGGAGAGAGTGACCAGAGAGAGAGAGACCAGGGAGAGAGAGAGACCATGGAGAGAGTGACAAGGGAAAGAGTGACCAGGGAAAGAGAGACCAGGGAGAAAGAGACCAGGGAGAGAGAGACCAGGGAGAGAGAGACCAGAGAGAGAGAGACGAGGGAGAGAGAGACCAGGGGGAGAGAGACCAGGGGGAGAGTGACCATGGAGAGAGTGATCAGGGAGAGAGTGACCAGAGAGAGAGTGAACAGGGAGAGAATGACCAGAGAGAGAGTGACCAGGGAGAGAGAGACCCGGGAGAGAGAGACCAGGGAGAGATTGAGACCAGGGAGAGAGAGACCAGGGAGAGAGTGACCAGGGAGAGAGAGACCAGAGAGAGAGTGACCAGGGAGAGAGAGACCAGGGAGAGAGTTACCAGGAGAGAGAGACCAGGAAGAGAGAGAGACCAGGGAGAGAGAGACCAGGGAGAGAGTGACCAGAGAGAGAGAGACCAGGGAGAGAGTGATCAGAGAGAGAATGATCAGGGAGAGAATGACCAGAGAGAGAGTGACCAGGGAGAGAGAGACCAGAGAGAGAGTGACCAGGGAGAGAGAGACCAGGGAGAGAGTGACCAGGAGAGAGAGACCAGGAAGAGAGAGAGACCAGGGAGAGAGAGACCAGGGAGAGAGTGACCAGAGAGAGAGAGACCAGGGAGAGAGTGATCAGAGAGAGAGTGACCAGGGAGAGAATGACCAGAGAGAGAGTGACCAGGGAGAGAGAGACCCGGGAGAGAGTGACCAGGGAGAGAGAGACCAGGGAGAAAGAGACCAGAGAGAGAGAGACCAGGGAGAGAGAGACCAGGGAGAGAGTGACCATGGAGAGAGTGATCAGGGAGAGAGTGACCAGAGAGAGAGTGACCAGGGAGAGAATGACCAGAGGGAGAGTGACCAGGGAGAGAGACACCCGGGAGAGAGAGACCAGGGAGAGATTGAGACCAGGGAGAGAGAGACCAGGGAGAGAGTGACCAGGGAGAGAGAGACCAGAGAGAGAGTGACCAGGGAGAGAGAGACCAAGGAGAGAGTGACCAGGAGAGAGAGACCAGGGAGAGAGAGAGACCAGGGAGAGAGAGACCAGGGAGAGAGTGACCAGAGAGAGAGAGACCAGGGAGATAGAGACCAGGGAGAGATTGAGACCAGGGAGAGAGACCAGGGACAGAGTGACCAGGGAGAGAGTGACCAGGGAGAGAGAGACCAAGGAGAGAGTGACCAGGAGAGAGAGACCAGGGAGAGAGAGAGACCAGGGAGAGAGAGACCAGGGAGAGAGTGACCAGAGAGAGAGAGACCAGGGAGATAGAGACCAGGGAGAGATTGAGACCAGGGAGAGAGACCAGGGACAGAGTGACCAGGGAGAGAGAGACCAGAGAGAGAGTGACCAGGGAGAGATTGAGACCAAGGAGAGAGAGACCAGGGAGAGAATGACCAGAGAGAGAGAGACCAGAGAGAGAGTGACCAGAGAGAGAGACCCGGGAGAGAGTGACCAGGGAGAGAGAGACCAGGGAGAAAGAGACCAGGGAGAGAGAGACCAGCGAGAGAGAGACCAGGGAGAGAGTGACCATGGAGAGAGTGATCAGGGAGAGAGTGACCATGGAGAGAGTGATCAGGGAGAGAGTGATCAGGGATAGAGTGATCAGAGAGAGAGTGACCAGGGAGAGAATGACCAGAGAGAGAGTGACGAGGGAGAGAGAGACCCGGGAGAGAGAGACCAGGGAGAGATTGAGACCAGGGAGAGAGAGACCAGGGAGAGAGTGACCAGGGAGAGAGAGACCAGAGAGAGAGTGACCAGGGAGGGAGAGACCAGGGAGACAGTGACCAGGAGAGAGAGACCAGTGAGAGAGGGAGACCAGGGAGAGAGAGACCAGGGAGAGAGTGACCAGAGAGAGAGAGACCAGGGAGATAGAGACCAGGGAGAGATTGAGACCAGGGAGAGAGAGACCAGGGACAGAGTGACCAGGGAGAGAGAGACCAGAGAGAGAGTGACCAGGGAGAGAGTGACCAGAGAGAGAGAGACCAGAGAGAGAGTGACCAGGGAGAGAGCGACCAGGGAGAGAGAGACCAGGGAGAGATTGACCAGGGAGAGAGAGACCAGCGAGAGAGTGACCAGGGAGAGAGAGACCAGAGAGAGAGTGACCAGGGAGAGAGTGACCAGAGATAGAGTGACCAGAGCGAGAGAGACCAGGGAGAGAGTGACCAGGGAGAGAGTGACCAGGGAGAGAGAGACCAGGGAGAGTGTGACCAGGGAGAGAGAGACCAGGGAGAGTGTGACCAGGGAGAGAGTGACCAGTGAGAGAGAGACCAGAGAGAGAGAGACCAGGGAGCGAGACACCAGAGAGAGAGAGACCAGGGAGAGAGTGACCAGGGAGAGAGTGACCAGGGAGAGAGAGACCAGGGAGAGTGTGACCAGGGAGAGAGAGACCAGGGAGAGTGTGACCAGGGAGAGAGTGACCAGTGAGAGAGAGACCAGAGAGAGAGAGACCAGTGAGCGAGACACCAGAGAGAGAGAGACCAGAGAGAGAGTGACCAGGGAGAGAGTGACCAGAGATAGAGTGACCAGAGCGAGAGAGACCAGGGAGAGAGTGACCAGGGAGAGAGTGACCAGGGAGAGAGAGACCAGGGAGAGAGTGACCAGGGAGAGAGAGACCAGGGAGAGTGTGACCAGGGAGAGAGTGACCAGTGAGAGAGAGACCAGAGAGAGAGAGACCAGGGAGCGAGACACCAGAGAGAGAGAGACCAGGGAGAGAGTGACCAGGGAGAGAGTGATCAGGGAGAGAGAGACCAGGGAGTGAGAGACCAGGGAGAGAGAGACCAGAGAGAGAGACCAGAGAGAGAGACCAGGGAGAGAGAGACCAGGGAGAGAGAGACAAAGGAGAGAGAGACAAAGGAGAGAGAGAGACAAGAGCGAGAGTGACCAGAGAGACAGTGACCAGGGAGAGAGAGAGAGAGGCCAGGGAGAGAGAGACCAGGGAGAGAGAGACCAGGGAGAGAGAGACCAGGGAGAGAGAAACCGGGGAGAGAGAGACCAGGGAGAGAGAGACCAGAGAGAGAGTGACCAGAGAGATAGTAACCAGAGAGAGAGTGACCAGGGAGACTTAGAGAGAGAGACCAGGGAGAGAGAGACCAGGGAGAGGGAGACCAGAGAGAGAGATACCAGAGAGAGGGTAACCAGGGAGAGAGAGAGACAAGGTAGAGAGAGACCAGGGAGAGAGAGACCAGCGAGAGAATGACCAGGGAGAGAGAGATCAGAGCGAGAGTGACAAGAGAGAGAATGACCAGGGGGAGAGAGAGAGAGGCCAGGGAGAGAGAGACCAGAGAGAGAGAGACCAGAGAGAGCGTGACCAGGGAGAGAGGGACCAGGGAGAGAGAGAGACGAGGGAGAGAGTGACCAGGGAGAGAGAGAGACCAGGGAGAGGGAGACCAGGGAGAGAGAGAACAGAGAGAGAGTGACAAGGGAGGGATAGACCGGGGAGAGAGTGACCAGGGAGAGAAAGACCAGGGAGAGAGAGACCAGGGAGAGAGAGACCAGGGAGAGAGAGACCAGGGAGAGAGAGACCAGGGAGAGAGTGACCAGAGCGAGAGTAACCAGAGAGCGAGTGATCAGGGAGAGAGAGAGAGAGACCAGGGAGAGAGAGAGACCAGGCAGAGAGAGACCAGAGAGAGAGATACCAGAGAGAGGGTGACCAGGGAGAGAGAGACAAGGGAGCGAGTGACCAGGGAGAGAGAGACCAGAGAGAGAGAGACCAGGAGAGAGAGAACAGAGAGAGAGTGACAAGGGGGGGATAGACCTGGGAGAGAGAGACCAGGGAGAGAGAGACCAGGGAGAGAGTGACCAGGGAGAGAGAGAGAGACCAGGGAGAGAGTGACAAGGGAAAGAGTGACCAGGGAAAGAGAGACCAGGGAGAAGGAGACCAGGGAGAGAGAGATCAGGGAGAGAGAGACCAGGGAGAGAGAGACCAGAGAGAGAGTGACCAGGGAGAGAGAGACCAGAGAGAGAGTGACCAGGGAGAGAGTGACAAGGTAAAGAGTGACCAGGGAGAGAGAGACCAGGGAGAAAGAGACCAGAGAGAGAGAGACCAGAGAGAGAGAGACCAGGGAGAGAGTGACCATGGAGAGAGTGATCAGGGAGAGAGTGACCAGAGAGAGAGTGACCAGGGAGAGAGAGACCAGGGAGAGAGTGACCAGGGAGAGAGAGACCAGGGAGAGATTGAGACCAGGGAGAGAGAGACCAGGGAGCGAGTGACCAGGGAGAGAGAGACCAGAGAGGGAGAGTGACCAGGGAGAGAGAGACCAGGGAGAGAGTGACCAGGGAGAGAGAGACCAGGGAGAGAGAGAGACCAGGGAGAGGGAGACCACGGAGCGAGTGACCAGAGAGAGAGAGACCAGGGAGAGAGAGACCAGGGAGAGATTGAGACCAGGGAGAGAGAGACCAGGGAGAGAGTGACCAGGGAGAGAGAGACCAGAGAGAGAGTGACCAGGGAGAGAGTGACCAGAGAGAGAGAGACCAGAGAGAGAGTGACCAGAGAGAGAGAGACCAGGGAGAGAGAGACCAGGGAGAGATTGTGACCAAGGAGAGAGAGACCAGGGAGAGAGTGACCAGGGAGTGAGAGACCAGGGAGAGAGTGACCGGGGAGAGAGAGACAAGAGAGAGAGTGACCAGGGAGAGAGTGACCAGAGATAGTGACCAGGGAGAGAGAGACCAGGGAGAGAGAGACCTGGGAGTGACTGAAATGGAGAGAGTAATCAGGGAGAGAGTGACCAGAGAGAGAGTGACCAGGGAGAGAATGACCAGAGAGAGAGTGACCAGGGAGAGAGAGACCAGCGAGAGAGTGACCAGGGAGAGGGAGACCAGGGAGAGAGTGACCAAGGAGAGAGTGACCAGGGAGAGAGAGAGACCAGGGAGAGAGTGACAAGGGAAAGAGTGACCAGGGAAAGAGAGACCTGGGAGAGAGAGACCAGGGAGAGATTGAGACCAGGGAGAGAGAGACCAGGGAGAGAGTGACCAGGGAGAGAGAGACCAGAGAGAGAGTGACCAGGGAGCGAGAGACCAGGGAGAGAGTGACCAGGGAGAGAGAGTCCAAGGAAAGAGAGATAACAGGGAGAGAGAGACCAGGGAGAGAGTGACCGGAGAGAGAGAGACCAGGGAGAGAGAGACCAGGGAGAGATTGAGACCAGGGAGAGAGAGACCAGGGAGAGAGTGACCAGGGAGAGAGAGACAAGAGAGAGAGTGACCAGGGAGAGAGTGACCAGAGAGAGAGAGACCAGAGAGAGAGTGACCAGAGAGAGAGAGACCAGAGAGAGAGTGACCAGGGAGAGAGTGACCAGAGATAGTGACCAGGGAGTGAGAGACCAGGGAGAGAGTGACCAGGAAGAGAGTGACCAGGGGAGAGAGACCAGGGAGCTAGAGACTGGGGAGAGAGAGACCAGGGAGAGAGTGACCAGGGAGAGAGAGAGAGACCAGGGAGAGAGTGACATGGGAAAGAGTGACCAGGGAAAGAGAGACCAGGGAGAAGGAGACCAGGGATAGAGAGACCAGGGAGTGAGAGACCAGAGAGAGAATGACCAGGGAGAGAGTGACAAGGGAAAGAGTGACCAGGGAGAGACAGACCAGGGAGAAAGAGACCAGAGAGAGAGAGACCAGGGAGAGAGAGACCAGGGAGAGAGTGACCATGGAGAGAGTGATCATGAGAGAGTGACCAGAGAGAGAGTGACCAGGTAGAGAGAGACCTGGGAGAGAGAGACCAGGGAGAGAGTGACCAGGGAGAGAGAGACCAGAGAGAGAGAGACCAGGGAGAGATTGAGACCAGGGAGAGAGAGACCAGGGAGAGAGTGACCAGGGAGAGAGAGACCAGAGAGCGAGTGACCAGGGAGAGAGTGACCAGAGAGGGAGAGACCAGAGAGAGAGTGACCAGGGAGAGAGTGACCAGAGAGATTGAGACCAGGGAGGGAGAGACCAGGGAGAGAGTGACCAGGGAGAGAGAGACCAGAGAGAGAGTGACCAGGGAGAGAGAGACCAGGGAGAGAGTGACAAGGGAGAGAGAGACCAGGGAGAGAGAGAGACCAGGGAGAGAGAGACAAGGGAGAGAGTGACCAGAGAGTGAGAGACCAGGGAGAGAGAGACCAGGGAGGGATTGAGACCAGGGAGAGAGAGACCAGGGAGAGAGTGACCAGGGAGATAGAGACCAGAGAGAGAGTGACCAGAGAGAGAGAGACCAGGGAGAGAGAGACCAGGGAGAGATTGAGACCAAGGAGAGAGAGACCAGGTAGAGAGTGACCAGGGAGAGAGAGACCAGGGAGAGAGTGACCAGGGAGAGAGAGACCAGAGAGAGAGTGACCAGGGAGAGAGTGACCAGAGATAGTGACCAGGGAGAGAGAGACCAGGGAGAGAGTGACCAGGAAGAGAGTGACCAGGGAGAGAGAGACCAGGGAGATAGAGACTGGGGAGAGAGAGACCAGGGAGAGAGTGACCAGGGAGAGAGAGACCAGGGAGAGAGTGACCAGCGAGAGAGAGACCAGGGAGAGAGAGACCGGGGAGAGAGTGACCAGGGAGTGAGTGACCAGGGAGAGAGTGACCAGGGAGAGAGAGACCAGGGAGAGAGAGACCAGAGAGAGAGTGACCAGGGAGAGAGAGACCAGGGAGAGAGTGACCAGAGAGAGTGACCAGGGAGAGAGAGACCAGGGAGAGAGTGACCAGGGAGAGAGTGACCAGCGAAAGAGTGACCAGGGAGAGAGAGACCAGAGAGAGAGTGACCAGGGAGGGAAAGACCAGGGAGAGAGTGACCAGGAAGAGAGAGACCAGGGAGAGAGTGACCAGGGAGAGAGTGACCAGGGAATGAGTGACCAGGGAGAGAGAGACCAGAGAGAGAGTGACCAGGGAGGGAGAGACCAGGGAGAGAGTGACCAGGGAGAGAGAGACCAGAGAGAGAGAGACCAGGGAGAGTGTGACCAGGGAGAGAGAGAGACCAGGGAGAGTGTGACCAGGGAGAGAGAGACCAGGGAGAGAGTTACCAGGGAGAGAGAGACCAGGGAGAGAGAGAGACCAGAGTGAGAGTGACCAGGGAGAGAGAGACCAGAGAGGCAGTGACCAGGGAGAGAGTGACCAGGGAGAGAGTGACCAGGGAGAGAGAGACCAGAGAGAGAGTGACCAGGGAGAGAGTGACCAGGGAGAGAGAGACCAGGGAGAGAGAGACCAGGGAGAGAATGACCAGGGAGAGAGAGACCAGGGAGAGAGAGAGACCAGAGAGAGACCAGGGAGAGAGTGACCAGAGAGAGAGAGACCAGAGAGAGAGAGACCAGAGAGAGAGAGACCAGTGAGAGAGAGACCATGGAGAGAGTGACCAGGGAGAGCGAGACCAGGGAGAGAGTGACCAGGGAGAGAGTGACCAGGGAGAGAGTGACCAGGGAGAGAGTGACCAGGGAGAGAGAGACCAGGGAGAGAGAGACCAGGGAGAGAGAGACCAGGGAGTGATTGAGACCAGTGAGAGAGAGACCAGGGGGAGAGTGACCAGGGAGAGAGAGACCAGAGAGAGAGTGAGCAGGGAGAGAGTGACCAGAGAGAGAGAGACCAGGGAGTGAGTGACAAGGGAAAGAGTGACCAGGGAAAGAGAGACCAGGGGGAAAGTGACCAGGGAGAGAGAGACCAGGGAGAGAGAGACCAGAGAGAGAGTGACCATGGAGAGAGTGATCAGGGAGAGAGTGATCAGAGAGAGAGTGACCAGGGAGAAAATGACCAGAGAGAGAGTGACCAGGGAGAGAGAGACCCGGGAAAGAGTGACCAGGGAGAGAGAGACCAGGGAGAAAGAGACCAGAGAGAGAGAGACCAGGGAGAGAGGGACCAGGGAGAGAGAGACCTGGGAGAGAGTGACCAGGGAGAGAGAGACCAGAGAGAGAGAGACCAGGGAGAGATTGAGACCAGGGAGAGAGAGACCAGGGAGAGAGTGACCAGGGAGAGAGAGACCAGAGAGCGAGTGACCAGGGAGAGAGTGACCATAGAGAGAGAGACCAGAGAGAGAGTGACCAGGGAGAGAGTGACCAGAGAGATTGAGACCAGGGAGAGAGAGACGAGGGAGAGAGTGACCAGGGAGAGAGAGACCAGAGAGAGAGTGACCAGGGAGAGAGAGACCAGGGAGAGAGTGACAAGGGAGAGAGAGACCAGGGAGAGAGAGAGACCAGGGAGAGAGAGACAAGGGAGAGAGTGACCAGAGAGAGAGAGACCAGGGAGAGAGAGACCAGGGAGAGTTTGAGACCAGGGAGAGAGAGACCAGTGGGAGAGTGACCAGGGAGAGAGAGACCAGGGAGAGAGAGACCAGAGAGAGAGTGACCAGAGAGAGAGAGACCAGGGAGAGAGAGACCAGGGAGAGATTGAGACCAAGGAGAGAGAGACCAGGTAGAGAGTGACCAGGGAGAGAGAGACCAGGGAGAGAGTGACCAGGGAGAGAGAGACCAGAGAGAGAGTGACCAGGGAGAGAGTGACCAGAGATAGTGACCAGGGAGAGAGAGACCAGGGAGAGAGTGACCAGGAAGAGAGTGACCAGGGAGAGAGAGACCAGGGAGATAGAGACTGGGGAGAGAGAGACCAGGGAGAGAGTGACCAGGGAGAGAGAGACCAGGGAGAGAGTGACCAGCAAGAGAGAGACCAGGGAGAGAGAGACCGGGAAGAGAGTGACCAGGGAGAGAGTGACCAGGGAGAGAGTGACCAGGGTGAGAGAGACCAGGGAGAGAGAGACCAGAGAGAGAGTGACCAGGGAGAGAGAGACCAGGGAGAGAGTGACCAGAGAGAGAGTGACCAGGGAGAGAGAGACCAGGGAGAGAGTGACCAGGGAGAGATTGACCAGCGAAAGAGTGACCAGGGAGAGAGAGACCAGAGAGAGAGTGACCAGGGAGGGAGAGACCAGGGAGAGAGTGACCAGGGAGAGAGAGACCAGGGAGAGAGTGACCAGGGAGAGAGTGACCAGGGAATGAGTGACCAGGGATAGAGAGACCAGAGAGAGAGTGACCAGGGAGGGAGAGACCAGGGAGAGAGTGACCAGGGAGAGAGAGACCAGAGAGAGAGAGACCAGGGAGAGTGTCACCAGGGAGAGAGAGAGACCAGGGAGAGTGTGACCAGGGAGAGAGAGACCAGGTAGAGAGTGATCAGGGAGAGAGAGACCAGGGAGAGAGAGAGACCAGAGAGAGAGTGACCAGGCAGAGAGAGACCAGAGAGGTAGTGACCAGGGAGAGAGTGACCAGAGAGAGAGAGACCAGGGAGAGAGTGACCAGGGAGAGAGTGACCAGGGAAAGAGTGACCAGGGAGAGAGTGACCAGGGAGAGAGTGACCAGGGAGAGAGAGAGACCAGAGAGAGAGTGACCAGGGAGAGAGTGGCCAGGGAGAGAGAGACCAGGGAGAGAGAGACCAGGGAGAGAGTGACCAGGGAGAGAGAGACCAGGGAGAGGGAGAGACCAGAGAGAGAGAGACCAGGGAGAGAGTGACCAGAGAGAGAGAGACCAGAGAGAGAGAGACCAGAGAGAGAGAGACCAGGGAGAGAGAGACCATGGAGAGAGTGACCAGGGAGAGAGAGACCAGGGAGAGAGTGACCAGGGATAGAGTGACCAGGGAGAGAGAGACCAGGGAGAGAGTGACCAGGGAGAGACAGAGACAAGAGAGAGAGTGACCAGGGAGAGAGTGACCAGGGAGAGAGAGACCAGGGAGAGAGAGACCAGGGATAGAGAGACCAGGGAGTGATTGAGACCAGTGAGAGAGAGACCAGGGAGAGAGTGACCAGGGAGAGAGAGACCAGAGAGAGAGTGACCAGGGAGAGAGTGACCAGAGAGAGAGAGACCAGGGAGAGAGAGAGACCATGGAGTGAGTGACAAGGGAAAGAGTGACCAGGGAAAGAGAGACCAGGGGGAAAGAGACCAGGGAGAAAGAGACCAGGGAGAGAGTGACCAGGGAGAGGGTGACCAGGGAGAGAGTGACAAGGGAGAGAGTGACCATGGAGAGAGTGATCAGGGAGAGAGTGATCAGAGAGAGAGTGACCAGGGAGAGAATCACCAGAGAGTGAGTGACCAGGGAGAGAGAGACCCGGGAGAGAGTGACCAGGGAGAGAGAGACCAGGGAGAAAGAGACCAGGGAGAGAGTGACCTTGGAGAGAGTGATCAGGGAGAGAGTGACCAGAGAGAGAGTGACCAGGAAGAGAATGACCAGAGAGAGAGTGACCAGGGAGAGAGAGACCCGGGAGAGAGAGACCAGGGAGAGATTGAGATCAGGGAGAGAGAGACCAGGGAGAGAGTGACCAGGGAGAGAGAGACCAGAGAGAGAGTGACCAGGGAGAGAGAGACCAGGGAGAGAGTGACCAGGAGAGAGAGACCAGGGAGAGAGAGAGACCAGGGAGAGAGACACCATGGAGAGAGTGACCAGAGAGAGAGAGACCAGGGAGATAGAGACCAGGGAGAGATTGAGACCAGGGAGAGAGAGACCAGGGAGAGAGTGACCAGGGAGAGAGAGACCAGAGAGAGAGTGACCAGGGAGAGAGTGACCAGAGAGAGAGAGACCAGAGAGAGAGTGACCAGAGAGAGAGAGACCAGGGAGAGAGAGACCAGGGAGAGATTGAGACCAAGGAGAGAGAGACCAGGGAGAGAGTGACCAGGGAGAGAGAGACCAGGGAGAGAGTGACCAGGGAGAGAGAGACCAGAGAGAGAGTGACCAGGGAGAGAGTGACCAGAAATAGAGTGACCAGAGCGAGGGAGACCAGGGAGAGAGTGACCAGGGAGAGAGTGACCAGGGAGAGAGAGACCAGGGAGAGAGAGACCGGGGAGAGAGTGACCAGGGAGAGATTGACCAGTGAGAGAGAGACCTGGGACAGAGTGACCAGGGAGAGAGAGACCAGGGAGAGAGTGACCAGGGAGAGAGAGACCAGGGAGAGAGTGACCAGGGAAAGTGTGACCAGGGAGAGAGAGACCAGAGAGAGAGTGACCAGGAAGAGAGAGACCAGGGAGAGAGAGACCAGGGAGAAAGTGACCAGGGAGAGAGAGACCAAGGAGAGTGTGACCAGGGAGAGAGAGACCAGGGAGAGAGTGACCAGGGAGAGAGAGACAAGGGAGAGTGTGACCAGGGAGAGAGTGACCAGTGAGAGAGAGACCAGAGAGAGAGAGACCAGGGAGCGAGAGACCAGAGAGAGAGAGACCAGGGAGAGAGTGACCAGGGAGAGAGTGATCAGGGAGAGAGAGACCAGGGAGTGAGAGACCAGGGAGCGTGTGACCAGGGAGAGAGAGACCAGGGAGAGTGTGACCAGGGAGAGAGTGACCAGTGAGAGAGAGACCAGAGAGAGAGAGACCAGGGAGCGAGACACCAGAGAGAGAGAGACCAGGGAGAGAGTGACCAGGGAGAGAGTGACCAGGGAGAGAGAGACCAGGGAGAGTGTGACCAGGGAGAGAGAGACCAGGGAGAGTGTGACCAGGGAGAGAGTGACCAGTGAGAGAGAGACCAAAGAGAGAGAGACCAGGGAGCGAGACACCAGAGAGAGAGAGACCAGAGAGAGAGTGACCAGGGAGAGAGTGACCAGAGATAGAGTGACCAGAGCGAGAGAGACCAGGGAGAGAGTGACCAGGGAGAGAGTGACCAGGGAGAGAGAGACCAGGGAGAGAGAGACCAGGGAGAGAGAGACCAGGGAGAGTGTGACCGTGGAGAGAGTGACCAGTGAGAGAGAGACCAGAGAGAGAGAGACCAGGGAGCGAGACACCAGAGAGAGAGAGACCAGGGAGAGAGTGACCAGGGAGAGAGTGATCAGGGAGAGAGAGACCAGGGAGTGAGAGACCAGGGAGAGAGAGACCAGAGAGAGAGACCAGAGAGAGAGACCAGGGAGAGAGAGACCAGGGAGAGAGAGACCAGGGAGAGAGAGACAAAGGAGAGAGAGACCAGAGCGAGAGTGACCAGAGAGACAGTGACCAGGGAGAGAGAGAGAGAGGCCAGGGAGAGAGAGACCAGGGAGAGAGAGACCAGAGAGAGAGATACCAGAGAGAGGGTGACCAGGGAGAGAGAGACCAGGGAGTGGGAGCCCAGGGAGAGAGTGACCAGGGAGAGCGAGAGACCAGGGAGAGAGAGACCAGGGAGAGAGAGACCAGGGAGAGAGAAACCGGGGAGAGAGAGACCAGGGAGAGAGAGACCAGAGAGAGAGTGACCAGAGAGATAGTAACCAGAGAGAGAGTGACCAGGGAGAGAGAGAGAGAGAGACCAGGGAGAGGGAGACCAGAGAGAGAGATACCAGAGAGAGGGTGACCAGGGAGAGAGAGAGACAAGGTAGAGAGAGACCAGGGAGAGAGAGACCAGCGAGAGAACGAGCAGGGAGAGAGAGATCAGAGCGAGGGTGACAAGAGAGAGAGTGACCAGGGGGAGAGAGAGAGAGGCCAGGGAGAGAGAGACCAGAGAGAGAGAGACCAGCGAGAGCGTGACCAGGGAGAGAGGGACCAGGGAGAGAGAGAGACGAGGGAGAGAGTGACCAGGGAGAGAGAGAGACCAGGGAGAGGGAGACCAGGGAGAGAGAGAACAGAGAGAGAGTGACAAGGGAGGGATAGACCGGGGAGAGAGTGACCAGGGAGAGAAAGACCAGGGAGAGAGAGACCAGGGAGAGAGAGACCAGGGAGAGAGAGACCAGGGAGAGAGAGACCAGGGAGAGAGAGACCAGGGAGAGAATGACCAGAGCGAGAGTGACCAGAGAGCGAGTGATCAGGGAGAGAGAGAGAGAGACCAGGGAGAGAGAGAGACCAGGAGAGAGAGAACAGAGAGAGAGTGACAAGGGAGGGATAGACCTGGGAGAGAGAGACCAGGGAGAGAGAGACCAGGGAGAGAGTGACCAGGGAGAGAGAGAGAGACCAGGGAGAGAGTGACAAGGGAAAGAGTGACCAGGGAAAGAGAGACCAGGGAGAAGGAGACCAGGGAGAGAGAGATCAGGGAGAGAGAGACCAGGGAGAGAGAGACCAGAGAGAGAGTGACCAGGGAGAGAGAGACCAGAGAGAGAGTGACCAGGGAGAGAGTGACAAGGTAAAGAGTGACCAGGGAGAGAGAGACCAGGGAGAAAGAGACCAGAGAGAGAGAGACCAGGGAGAGAGAGACCAGGGAGAGAGTGACCATGGAGAGAGTGATCAGGGAGAGAGTGACCAGAGAGAGAGTGACCAGGGAGAGAGAGACCAGGGAGAGAGTGACCAGGGAGAGAGAGACCAGGGAGAGAGTGACCAGGGAGAGAGTGACAAGGTAAAGAGTGACCAGGGAGAGAGAGACCAGGGAGAAAGAGACCAGAGAGAGAGAGACCAGGGAGAGAGAGACCAGGGAGAGAGTGACCATGGAGAGAGTGATCAGGGAGAGAGTGACCAGAGAGAGAGAGACCAGGGAGAGAGAGACCAGGGAGCGAGTGACCAGGGAGAGAGAGACCAGAGAGAGAGTGACCAGGGAGAGAGAGACCAGGGAGAGAGTGACCAGGGAGAGAGAGACCAGGGAGAGAGAGAGACCAGGGAGAGAGAGCCCAGGGAGAGAGTGACCAGGGAGGGAGAGTGACCTGGGAGAGAGAGAGAGAGCGAGCAGGGAGAGAGAGACCAGGGAGAGGGAGACCAGAGAGAGAGATACCAGAGAGAGGGTGACCAGGGAGAGAGAGAGACCAGGGAGAGGGAGACCAGAGAGAGCGTGACCAGGGAGAGAGGGACCAGGGAGAGAGAGAGACCAGCGAGAGAGAGACCAGGGAGAGAGAGACCAGAGCGAGAGTGACCAGAGAGAGAGTGACCAGGGAGAGAGAGAGAGAGACCAGGGAGAGAGAGACCAGGGAGAGAGAGACCAGAGAGAGAGATACCAGAGAGGGGGTGACCAGGGAGAGAGAGACCAGGGAGAGAGAGACGAGGGATAGAGAGACCAGGGAGAGAGAGACCAGGGAGAGAGAGACCAGGGAGAGAGAGACCAGAGCGAGAGTGACCAGAGAGCGAGTGATCAGGGAGAGGGAGAGAGAGACCAGGGAGAGAGAGACCAGAGAGAGAGATACCAGAGAGAGGGTGACCAGGGAGAGAGAGACCAGAGAGCGAGAGAACAGGGAGAGAGAGACCAGGGAGAAAGAGAGACCAGGGAGAGAGAGACCAGGGAGAGAGAGAACAGAGAGAGAGTGACAAGGGAGGGATAGACCTGTGAGAGAGTGACCAGGGAGAGAGAGACCAGCGAGAGAGTGACCAGGGAGTGGGAGACCAGGGAGAGAGTGACTAAGGAGAGAGTGACCAGGGAGAGAGAGAGACCAGGGAGAGAGTGACAAGGGAAAGAGTGACCAGGGAAAGAGAGACCAGGGAGAAAGAGACCAGGGAGAGAGAGACCAGGGAGAGAGAGACCAGAGAGAGAGTGACCAGTGAGAGAGTGACAAGGGAAAGAGAGACCAGAGAGAGAGACCAGGGAGAGAGAGACCAGGGAGAAAGAGACCAGAGAGAGAGAGACCAGGGAGAGAGTGATCAGGGAGAGAGTGACCAGAGAGAGAGTGACCAGGGAGAGAATGACCAGAGAGAGAGTGATCAGGGAGAGAGAGACCCGGGAGAGAGTGACCAGGGAGAGAATGACCAGAGAGAGAGTGACCAGGGAGAGAGAGACCCGGGAGAGAGAGAACAGGGAGAGAATGACCAGAGAGAGAGTGACCAGGGAGAGAGATACCAGGGAGAGATTGAGACCAGGGCGAGAGAGACCAGGGAGAGAGTGACCAGGGAGAGAGAGACCAGAGAGAGAGTGACCAGGGAGAGAGAGACAAGGGAGAGAGTGACCAGGGAGAGAGAGACCAGGGAGAGAGAGAGTCCGGGGAGAGAGAGACCAGGGAGAGAGTGACCAGAGAGAGAGAGACCAGGGAGAGAGAGACCAGGGAGAGATTGAGACTAGTGAGAGAGAGACCAGGGAGAGAGTGACCAGGGAGAGAGAGACCAGAGAGAGAGTGACCAGGGAGAGAGTGACCAGAGAGAGAGAGACCAGGGAGAGAGAGAGACCATGGAGAGAGTGACAAGGGAAAGAGTGACCAGGGAAAGAGAGACCAGGGAGAAAGAGACCAGGGAGAGAGAGACCAGGGAGAGAGAGACCAGAGAGAGAGAGATGAGGGAGACAGTGACAAGGGAGAGAGTGACCATGGAGAGAGTGATCAGGGAGAGAGTGATCAGAGAGAGAGTGACCAGGGAGAGAATGACCAGAGAGAGAGTGACCAGGGAGAGAGAGACCCGGGAGAGAGTGACCAGGGAGAGAGATACCAGGGAGAAAGAGACCAGAGAGAGAGAGACCAGGGAGAGAGAGACCAGGGGGAGAGTGACCATGGAGAGAGTGATCAGGGAGAGAGTGACCAGAGAGAGAGTGAACAGGGAGAGAATGACCAGAGAGAGAGTGACCAGGGAGAGAGAGACCCGGGAGAGAGAGACCAGGGAGAGATTGAGACCAGGGAGAGAGAGACCAGGGAGAGAGTGACCAGGGAGAGAGAGACCAGAGAGAGAGTGACCAGGGAGAGAGAGACCAGGGAGAGTTACCAGGAGAGAGAGACCAGGAAGAGAGAGAGACCAGGGAGAGAGAGACCAGGGAGAGAGTGACCAGAGAGAGAGAGACCAGGGAGAGAGTGATCAGAGAGAGAGTGATCAGGGAGAGAATGACCAGAGAGAGAGTGACCAGGGAGAGAGAGACCAGAGAGAGAGTGACCAGGGAGAGAGAGACCAGGGAGAGAGTGACCAGGAGAGAGAGACCAGGAAGAGAGAGAGACCAGGGAGAGAGAGACCAGGGAGAGAGTGACCAGAGAGAGAGAGACCAGGGAGAGAGTGATCAGAGAGAGAGTGACCAGGGAGAGAATGACCAGAGAGAGAGTGACCAGGGAGAGAGAGACCCGGGAGAGAGTGACCAGGGAGAGAGAGACCAGGGAGAAAGAGACCAGAGAGAGAGAGACCAGGGAGAGAGAGACCAGGGAGAGAGTGACCATGGAGAGAGTGATCAGGGAGAGAGTGACCAGAGAGAGAGTGACCAGGGAGAGAATGACCAGAGGGAGAGTGACCAGGGAGAGAGACACCCGGGAGAGAGAGACCAGGGAGAGATTGAGACCAGGGAGAGAGAGACCAGGGAGAGAGTGACCAGGGAGAGAGAGACCAGAGAGAGAGTGACCAGGGAGAGAGAGACCAGGGAGAGAGTGACCAGGAGAGAGAGACCAGGGAGAGAGAGAGACCAGGGAGAGAGAGACCAGGGAGAGAGTGACCAGAGAGAGAGAGAACAGGGAGATAGAGACCAGGGAGAGATTGAGACCAGGGAGAGAGACCAGGGACAGAGTGACCAGGGAGAGAGAGACCAGAGAGAGAGTGACCAGGGAGAGATTGAGACCAAGGAGAGAGAGACCAGGGAGAGAGTGACCAGAGAGAGAGAGACCAGAGAGAGAGTGACCAGGGAGAGAGAGACCCGGGAGAGAGTGACCAGGGAGAGAGAGACCAGGGAGAAAGAGACCAGGGAGAGAGAGACCAGGGAGAAAGAGACCAGAGAGAGAGAGACCAGGGAGAGAGTGATCAGGGAGAGAGTGACCAGAGAGAGAGTGACCAGGGAGAGAATGACCAGAGAGAGAGTGATCAGGGAGAGAGAGACCCGGGAGAGAGTGACCAGGGAGAGAATGACCAGAGAGAGAGTGACCAGGGAGAGAGAGACCCGGGAGAGAGAGACCAGGGAGAGAATGACCAGAGAGAGAGTGACCAGGGAGAGAGATACCAGGGAGAGATTGAGACCAGGGCGAGAGAGACCAGGGAGAGAGTGACCAGGGAGAGAGAGACCAGAGAGAGAGTGACCAGGGAGAGAGAGACAAGGGAGAGAGTGACCAGGGAGAGAGAGACCAGGGAGAGAGAGAGTCCGGGGAGAGAGAGACCAGGGAGAGAGTGACCAGAGAGAGAGAGACCAGGGAGAGAGAGACCAGGGAGAGATTGAGACTAGTGAGAGAGAGACCAGGGAGAGAGTGACCAGGGAGAGAGAGACCAGAGAGAGAGTGACCAGGGAGAGAGTGACCAGAGAGAGAGAGACCAGGGAGAGAGAGAGACCATGGAGAGAGTGACAAGGGAAAGAGTGACCAGGGAAAGAGAGACCAGGGAGAAAGAGACCAGGGAGAGAGAGACCAGGGAGAGAGAGACCAGAGAGAGAGAGACGAGGGAGACAGTGACAAGGGAGAGAGTGACCATGGAGAGAGTGATCAGGGAGAGAGTGATCAGAGAGAGAGTGACCAGGGAGAGAATGACCAGAGAGAGAGTGACCAGGGAGAGAGAGACCCGGGAGAGAGTGACCAGGGAGAGAGATACCAGGGAGAAAGAGACCAGAGAGAGAGAGACCAGGGAGAGAGAGACCAGGGGGAGAGTGACCATGGAGAGAGTGATCAGGGAGAGAGTGACCAGAGAGAGAGTGAACAGGGAGAGAATGACCAGAGAGAGAGTGACCAGGGAGAGAGAGACCCGGGAGAGAGAGACCAGGGAGAGATTGAGACCAGGGAGAGAGAGACCAGGGAGAGAGTGACCAGGGAGAGAGAGACCAGAGAGAGAGTGACCAGGGAGAGAGAGACCAGGGAGAGTTACCAGGAGAGAGAGACCAGGAAGAGAGAGAGACCAGGGAGAGAGAGACCAGGGAGAGAGTGACCAGAGAGAGAGAGACCAGGGAGAGAGTGATCAGAGAGAGAGTGATCAGGGAGAGAATGACCAGAGAGAGAGTGACCAGGTAGAGAGAGACCAGAGAGAGAGTGACCAGGGAGAGAGAGACCAGGGAGAGAGTGACCAGGAGAGAGAGACCAGGAAGAGAGAGAGACCAGGGAGAGAGAGACCAGGGAGAGAGTGACCAGAGAGAGAGAGACCAGGGAGAGAGTGATCAGAGAGAGAGTGACCAGGGAGAGAATGACCAGAGAGAGAGTGACCAGGGAGAGAGAGACCCGGGAGAGAGTGACCAGGGAGAGAGAGACCAGGGAGAAAGAGACCAGAGAGAGAGAGACCAGGGAGAGAGAGACCAGGGAGAGAGTGACCATGGAGAGAGTGATCAGGGAGAGAGTGACCAGAGAGAGAGTGACCAGGGAGAGAATGACCAGAGGGAGAGTGACCAGGGAGAGAGACACCCGGGAGAGAGAGACCAGGGAGAGATTGAGACCAGGGAGAGAGAGACCAGGGAGAGAGTGACCAGGGAGAGAGAGACCAGAGAGAGAGTGACCAGGGAGAGAGAGACCAGGGAGAGAGTGACCAGGAGAGAGAGACCAGGGAGAGAGAGAGACCAGGGAGAGAGAGACCAGGGAGAGAGTGACCAGAGAGAGAGAGAACAGGGAGATAGAGACCAGGGAGAGATTGAGACCAGGGAGAGAGACCAGGGACAGAGTGACCAGGGAGAGAGAGACCAGAGAGAGAGTGACCAGGGAGAGATTGAGACCAAGGAGAGAGAGACCAGGGAGAGAGTGACCAGAGAGAGAGAGACCAGAGAGAGAGTGACCAGGGAGAGAGAGACCCGGGAGAGAGTGACCAGGGAGAGAGAGACCAGGGAGAAAGAGACCAGGGAGAGAGAGACCAGCGAGAGAGAGACCAGGGAGAGAGTGACCATGGAGAGAGTGATCAGGGAGAGAGTGACCATGGAGAGAGTGATCAGGGAGAGAGTGACAAGGGAGAGAGTGACCAGGGAGAGAGAGACCAGGGAGAGAGAGAGTCCGGGGAGAGAGAGACCAGGGAGAGAGTGACCAGAGAGAGAGAGACCAGGGAGAGAGAGACCAGGGAGAGATTGAGACTAGTGAGAGAGAGACCAGGGAGAGAGTGACCAGGGAGAGAGAGACCAGAGAGAGAGTGACCAGGGAGAGAGTGACCAGAGAGAGAGAGACCAGGGAGAGAGAGAGACCATGGAGAGAGTGACAAGGGAAAGAGTGACCAGGGAAAGAGAGACCAGGGAGAAAGAGACCAGGGAGAGAGAGACCAGGGAGAGAGAGACCAGAGAGAGAGAGACGAGGGAGACAGTGACAAGGGAGAGAGTGACCATGGAGAGAGTGATCAGGGAATGAGTGATCAGAGAGAGAGTGACCAGGGAGAGAATGACCAGAGAGAGAGTGACCAGGGAGAGAGAGACCCGGGAGAGAGTGACCAGGGAGAGAGATACCAGGGAGAAAGAGACCAGAGAGAGAGAGACCAGGGAGAGAGAGACCAGGGGGAGAGTGACCATGGAGAGAGTGATCAGGGAGAGAGTGACCAGGGAGAGAGAGACCAGAGAGAGAGTGACCAGGGAGAGAGAGACCAGGGAGAGAGTGACCAGGAGAGAGAGACCAGGAAGAGAGAGAGACCAGGGAGAGAGAGACCAGGGAGAGAGTGACCAGAGAGAGAGAGACCAGGGAGAGAGTGATCAGAGAGAGAGTGACCAGGGAGAGAATGACCAGAGAGAGAGTGACCAGGGAGAGAGAGACCCGGGAGAGAGTGACCAGGGAGAGAGAGACCAGGGAGAAAGAGACCAGAGAGAGAGAGACCAGGGAGAGAGAGATCAGGGAGAGAGTGACCATGGAGAGAGTGATCAGGGAGAGAGTGACCAGAGAGAGAGTGACCAGGGAGAGAATGACCAGAGGGAGAGTGACCAGGGAGAGAGACACCCGGGAGAGAGAGACCAGGGAGAGATTGAGACCAGGGAGAGAGAGACCAGGGAGAGAGTGACCAGGGAGAGAGAGACCAGAGAGAGAGTGACCAGGGAGAGAGAGACCAGGGAGAGAGTGACCAGGAGAGAGAGACCAGGGAGAGAGAGAGACCAGGGAGAGAGAGACCAGGGAGAGAGTGACCAGAGAGAGAGAGAACAGGGAGATAGAGACCAGGGAGAGATTGAGACCAGGGAGAGAGACCAGGGACAGAGTGACCAGGGAGAGAGAGACCAGAGAGAGAGTGACCAGGGAGAGATTGAGACCAAGGAGAGAGAGACCAGGGAGAGAGTGACCAGAGAGAGAGAGACCAGAGAGAGAGTGACCAGGGAGAGAGAGACCCGGGAGAGAGTGACCAGGGAGAGAGAGACCAGGGAGAAAGAGACCAGGGAGAGAGAGACCAGCGAGAGAGAGACCAGGGAGAGAGTGACCATGGAGAGAGTGATCAGGGAGAGAGTGACCATTGAGAGAGTGATCAGGGAGAGAGTGATCAGGGATAGAGTGATCAGAGAGAGAGTGACCAGGGAGAGAATGACCAGAGAGAGAGTGACGAGGGAGAGAGAGACCCGGGAGAGAGAGACCAGGGAGAGATTGAGACCAGGGATAGAGAGACCAGAGAGAGAGTGACCAGGGAGAGAGTGACCAGAGAGAGAGAGACCAGAGAGAGAGTGACCAGGGAGAGAGCGACCAGGGAGAGAGAGACCAGGGAGAGATTGAGACCAAGGAGAGAGAGACCAGGGAGAGAGTGACCGGGGAGAGAGAGACCAGGGAGAGAGTGACCAGGGAGAGAGAGACCAGAGAGAGAGTGACCAGGGAGAGAGTGACCAGAGATAGAGTGACCAGAGCGAGAGAGACCAGGGAGAGAGTGACCAGGGAGAGAGTGACCAGGGAGAGAGAGACCAGCGAGAGAGTGACCAGGGAGAGAGAGACCAGAGAGAGAGTGACCAGGGAGAGAGTGACCAGAGATAGAGTGACCAGAGCGAGAGAGACCAGGGAGAGAGTGACCAGGGAGAGAGTGACCAGGGAGAGAGAGACCAGGGAGAGTGTGACCAGGGAGAGAGAGACCAGGGAGAGTGTGACCAGGGAGAGAGTGACCAGTGAGAGAGAGACCAGAGAGAGAGAGACCAGGGAGCGAGACACCAGAGAGAGAGAGACCAGGGAGAGAGTGACCAGGGAGAGAGTGACCAGGGAGAGAGAGACCAGGGAGAGTGTGACCAGGGAGAGAGAGACCAGGGAGAGTGTGACCAGGGAGAGAGTGACCAGTGAGAGAGAGACCAGAGAGAGAGAGACCAGGGAGCGAGACACCAGAGAGAGAGAGACCAGAGAGAGAGTGACCAGGGAGAGAGTGACCAGAGATAGAGTGACCAGAGCGAGAGAGACCAGGGAGAGAGTGACCAGGGAGAGAGTGACCAGGGAGAGAGAGACCAGGGAGAGAGTGACCAGGGAGAGAGAGACCAGGGAGAGTGTGACCAGGGAGAGAGTGACCAGTGAGAGAGAGACCAGAGAGAGAGAGACCAGGGAGCGAGACACCAGAGAGAGAGAGACCAGGGAGAGAGTGACCAGGGAGAGAGAGATCAGGGAGAGAGAGACCAGAGAGAGAGAGACCAGGGAGAGAGTGACCAGGGAGAGAGTGATCAGGGAGAGAGAGACCAGGGAGTGAGAGACCAGAGAGAGAGAGACCCGAGAGAGAGACCAGAGAGAGAGACCAGGGAGAGAGAGACCAGGGAGAGAGAGACAAAGGAGAGAGAGACAAAGGAGAGAGAGACAAAGGAGAGAGAGACCAGAGCGAGAGTGACCAGAGAGACAGTGACCAGGGAGAGAGAGAGAGAGGCCAGGGAGAGAGAGACCAGGGAGAGAGAGACCAGAGAGAGAGACCAGAGAGAGAGACCAGGGAGAGAGAGACCAGGGAGAGAGAGACCAGGGAGAGAGAGACAAAGGAGAGAGAGACAAAGGAGAGAGAGACCAGAGCGAGAGTGACCAGAGAGACAGTGACCAGGGAGAGAGAGAGAGAGGCCAGGGAGAGAGAGACCAGGGAGAGAGAGACCAGGGAGTGGGAGCCCAGGGAGAGAGAGAGACCAGAGAGAGAGATACCAGAGAGAGGGTGACCAGGGAGAGAGTGACCAGGGAGAGAGTGACCAGGGAGAGAGAGACCAGGGAGAGAGAGACCAGGGAGAGAGAAACCGGGGAGAGAGAGACCAGGGAGAGAGAGACCAGAGAGAGAGTGACCAGAGAGATAGTAACCAGAGAGAGAGTGACCAGGGAGAGATAGAGAGAGAGACCAGGGAGAGAGAGACCAGGGAGAGGGAGACCAGAGAGAGAGATACCAGAGAGAGGGTGACCAGGGAGAGAGAGAGACAAGGTAGAGAGAGACCAGGGAGAGAGAGACCAGCGAGAGAATGACCAGGGAGAGAGAGATCAGAGCGAGAGTGACAAGAGAGAGAATGACCAGGGGGAGAGAGAGAGAGGCCAGGGAGAGAGAGACCAGAGAGAGAGAGACCAGAGAGAGCGTGACCAGGGAGAGAGGGACCAGGGAGAGAGAGAGACGAGGGAGAGAGTGACCAGGGAGAGAGAGAGACCAGGGAGAGGGAGACCAGGGAGAGAGAGAACAGAGAGAGAGTGACAAGGGAGGGATAGACCGGGGAGAGAGTGACCAGGGAGAGAAAGACCAGGGAGAGAGAGACCAGGGAGAGAGAGACCAGGGAGAGAGAGACCAGGGAGAGAGAGACCAGGGAGAGAGAGACCAGGGAGAGAGTGACCAGAGCGAGAGTGACCAGAGAGCGAGTGATCAGGGAGAGAGAGAGAGACCAGGGAGAGAGAGAGACCAGGCAGAGAGAGACCAGAGAGAGAGATACCAGAGAGAGGGTGACCAGGGAGAGAGAGACAAGGGAGCGAGTGACCAGGGAGAGAGAGACCAGAGAGAGAGACCAGGAGAGAGAGAACAGAGAGAGAGTGACAAGGGAGGGATAGACCTGGGAGAGAGAGACCAGGGAGAGAGAGACCAGGGAGAGAGTGACCAGGGAGAGAGAGAGAGACCAGGGAGAGAGTGACAAGGGAAAGAGTGACCAGGGAAAGAGAGACCAGGGAGAAGGAGACCAGGGAGAGAGAGATCAGGGAGAGAGAGACCAGGGAGAGAGAGACCAGAGAGAGAGTGACCAGGGAGAGAGAGACCAGAGAGAGAGTGACCAGGGAGAGAGTGACAAGGTAAAGAGTGACCAGGGAGAGAGAGACCAGGGAGAAAGAGACCAGAGAGTGAGAGACCAGGGAGAGAGTGACCATGGAGAGAGTGATCAGGGAGAGAGTGACCAGAGAGAGAGTGACCAGGGAGAGAGAGACCAGGGAGAGAGTGACCAGGGAGAGAGAGACCAGGGAGAGATTGAGACCAGGGAGAGAGAGACCAGGGAGCGAGTGACCAGGGAGAGAGAGACCAGAGAGGGAGAGTGACCAGGAAGAGAGAGACCAGGGAGAGAGTGACCAGGGAGAGAGAGACCAGGGAGAGAGAGAGACCAGGGAGAGGGAGACCAGGGAGAGAGTGACCAGAGAGAGAGAGACCAGGGAGAGAGAGACCAGGGAGAGATTGAGACCAGGGAGAGAGAGACCAGGGAGAGAGTGACCAGGGAGAGAGAGACCAGAGAGAGAGTGACCAGGGAGAGAGTGACCAGAGAGAGAGAGACCAGAGAGAGAGTGACCAGAGAGAGAGAGACCAGGGAGAGAGAGACCAGGGAGAGATTGAGACCAAGGAGAGAGAGACCAGGGAGAGAGTGACCAGGGAGTGAGAGACCAGGGAGAGAGTGACCGGGGAGAGAGAGACCAGAGAGAGAGTGACCAGGGAGAGAGTGACCAGAGATAGTGACCAGGGAGAGAGAGACCAGGGAGAGAGAGACCAGGGAGAGACTGACCATGGAGAGAGTAATCAGGGAGAGAGTGACCAGAGAGAGAGTGGCCAGGGAGAGAATGACCAGAAAGAGAGTGACCAGGGAGAGAGAGACCAGCGAGAGAGTGACCAGGGAGAGGGAGACCAGGGAGAGAGTGACCAAGGAGAGAGTGACCAGGGAGAGAGAGAGAGAGAGACCAGGGAGAGAGTGACAAGGGAAAGAGTGACCAGGGAAAGAGAGACCAGAGAGACAGAGACCAGGGAGAAAGAGACCAGAGAGAGAGAGACCAGGGAGAGAGAGACCAGGGAGAGACTGACCATGGAGAGAGTAATCAGGGAGAGAGTGACCAGAGAGAGAGTGACCAGGGAGAGAATGACCAGAGAGAGAGTGACCAGGGAGAGAGAGTCCTGGGAGAGAGAGACCAGGGAGAGATTGAGACCAGGGAGAGAGAGACCAGGGAGAGAGTGACCAGGGAGAGAGAGACCAGAGAGAGAGTGACCAGGGAGCGAGAGACCAGGGAGAGAGTGACCAGGGAGAGAGAGTCCAGGGAGAGAGAGATACCAGGGAGAGAGAGACCAGGGAGAGAGTGACCGGAGAGAGAGAGACCAGGGAGAGAGAGACCAGGGAGAGATTGAGACCAGGGAGAGAGAGACCAGGGAGAGAGTGACCAGGGAGAGAGAGACCAGAGAGAGAGTGACCAGGGAGAGAGTGACCAGAGAGAGAGAGACCAGAGAGAGAGTGACCAGAGAGAGAGAGACCAGGGAGAGAGAGACCAGGGAGAGATTGAGACCAAGGAGAGAGAGACCAGGGAGAGAGTGACCAGGGAGAGAGAGACCAGGGAGAGAGTGACCGGGGAGAGAGAGACCAGAGAGAGAGTGACAAGGGAGAGAGTGACCAGAGATAGTGACCAGGGAGTGAGAGACCAGGGAGAGAGTGACCAGGAAGAGAGTGACCAGGGGAGAGAGACCAGGGAGCTAGAGACTGGGGAGAGAGAGACCAGGGAGAGAGTGACCAGGGAGAGAGAGAGAGACCAGGGAGAGAGTGACATGGGAAAGAGTGACCAGGGAAACAGAGACAAGGGAGAAGGAGACCAGGCAGAGAGAGACCAGGGAGTGAGAGACCAGAGAGAGAGTGACCAGGGAGAGAGTGACAAGGGAAAGAGTGACCAGGGAGAGAGAGACCAGGGAGAAAGAGACCAGAGAGAGAGAGACCAGGGAGAGAGAGACCAGGGAGAGAGTGGCCATGGAGAGAGTGATCATGAGAGAGTGACCAGAGAGAGAGTGACCAGGTAGAGAGAGACCTGGGAGAGAGAGACCAGGGAGAGAGTGACCAGGGAGAGAGAGACCAGAGAGAGAGAGACCAGGGAGAGATTGAGACCAGGGAGAGAGAGACCAGGGAGAGAGTGACCAGGGAGAGAGAGACCAGAGAGCGAGTGACCAGGGAGAGAGTGACCAGAGAGAGAGAGACCAGAGAGAGAGTGACCAGGGAGAGAGTGACCAGAGAGATTGAGACCAGGGAGAGAGAGACCAGGGAGAGAGTGACCAGGGAGAGAGAGACCAGAGAGAGAGTGACCAGGGAGAGAGAGACCAGGGAGAGAGTGACAAGGGAGAGAGAGACCAGGGAGAGAGAGAGACCAGGGAGAGAGAGACAAGGGAGAGAGTGACCAGAGAGTGAGAGACCAGGGAGAGAGAGACCAGGGAGAGATTGAGACCAGGGAGAGAGAGACCAGGGAGAGAGTGACCAGGGAGAGAGAGACCAGAGAGCGAGTGACCAGGGAGAGAGTGACCAGGGAGAGAGTGACCAGAGAGAGAGAGACCAGAGAGAGAGTGACCAGAGAGAGAGAGACCAGGGAGAGAGAGACCAGGGAGAGATTGAGACCAAGGAGAGAGAGACCAGGTAGAGAGTGACCAGGGAGAGAGAGACCAGGGAGAGAGTGACCAGGGAGAGAGAGACCAGAGAGAGAGTGACCAGGGAGAGAGTGACCAGAGATAGTGACCAGGGAGAGAGAGACCAGGGAGAGAGTGACCAGGAAGAGAGTGACCAGGGAGAGAGTGACCAGGGAATGAGTGACCAGGGAGAGAGAGACCAGAGAGAGAGTGACCAGGGAGGGAGAGACCAGGGAGAGAGTGACCAGGGAGAGAGAGACCAGAGAGAGAGAGACCAGGGAGAGTGTGACCAGGGAGAGAGAGAGACCAGGGCGAGTGTGACCAGGGAGAGAGAGACCAGGGAGAGAGTTACCAGGGAGAGAGAGACCAGGGAGAGAGAGAGACCAGAGAGAGAGTGACCAGGGAGAGAGAGACCAGAGAGGCAGTGACCAGGGAGAGAGTGACCAGGGAGAGAGTGACCAGGGAGAGTGAGACCAGAGAGAGAGTGACCAGGGAGAGAGTGATCAGGGAGAGAGAGACCAGGGAGAGAGAGACCAGGGAGAGAATGACCAGGGAGAGAGAGACCAGGGAGAGAGAGAGACCAGAGAGAGAGAGACCAGGGAGAGAGTGACCAGAGAGAGAGAGACCAGAGAGAGAGAGACCAGAGAGAGAAAGACCAGGGAGAGAGAGACCATGGAGAGAGTGACCAGGGAGAGAGAGACCAGCGGGAGAGTGACCAGAGAGAGAGTGACCAGGGAGAGAGTGACCAGGGAGAGAGTGACCAGGGAGAGAGAGACCAGGGAGAGAGAGACCAGGGAGAGAGAGACCAGGGAGAGAGAGACCAGGGAGTGATTGAGACCAGTGAGAGAGAGACCAGGGAGAGAGTGACCAGGGAGAGAGAGACCAGAGAGAGAGTGAGCAGGGAGAGAGTGACCAGAGAGAGAGAGACCAGGGAGTGAGTGACAAGGGAAAGAGTGACCAGGGAAAGAGAGACCAGGGGGAAAGAGACCAGGGAGAGAGAGACCAGGGAGAGAGAGACCAGAGAGAGAGTGACCATGGAGAGAGTGATCAGGGAGAGAGTGATCAAAGAGAGAGTGACCAGGGAGAAAATGACCAGAGAGAGAGTGACCAGGGAGAGAGAGACCCGGGAGAGAGTGACCAGGGAGAAAGAGACCAGAGAGAGAGAGACCAGGGAGAGAGGGACCAGGGAGAGAGAGACCTGGGAGAGAGTGACCAGGGAGAGAGAGACCAGAGAGAGAGAGACCAGGGAGAGATTGAGACCAGGGAGAGAGAGACCAGGGAGAGAGTGACCAGGGAGAGAGAGACCAGAGAGCGAGTGACCAGGGAGAGAGTGACCATAGAGAGAGAGACCAGAAAGAGAGTGACCAGGGAGAGAGTGACCAGAGAGATTGAGACCAGGGAGAGAGAGACGAGGGAGAGAGTGACCAGGGAGAGAGAGACCAGAGAGAGAGTGACCAGGGAGAGAGAGACCAGGGAGAGAGTGACAAGGGAGAGAGAGACCAGGGAGAGAGAGAGACCAGGGAGAGAGAGACAAGGGAGAGAGTGACCAGAGAGAGAGAGACCAGGGAGAGAGAGACCAGGGAGAGTTTGAGACCAGGGAGAGAGAGACCAGTGAGAGAGTGACCAGGGAGAGAGAGACCAGAGAGCGAGAGACCAGGGAGAGAGTGACCAGAGAGAGAGAGACCAGAGAGAGAGTGCCAGAGAGAGAGAGACCAGGGAGAGAGAGACCAGGGAGAGATTGAGACCAAGGAGAGAGAGACCAGGTAGAGAGTGACCAGGGAGAGAGAGACCAGGGAGAGAGTGACCAGGGAGAGAGAGACCAGAGAGAGAGTGACCAGGGAGAGAGTGACCAGAGATAGTGACCAGGGAGAGAGAGACCAGGGAGAGAGTGACCAGGAAGAGAGTGACCAGGGAGAGAGGGACCAGGGAGATATAGACTGGGGAGAGAGAGACCAGGGAGAGAGTGACCAGGGAGAGAGAGACCAGGGAGAGAGTGACCAGCAAGAGAGAGACCAGGGAGAGAGAGACCGGGAAGAGAGTGACCAGGGAGAGAGTGACCAGGGAGAGAGTGACCAGGGAGAGAGAGACCAGGGAGAGAGAGACCAGAGAGAGAGTGACCAGGGAGAGAGAGACCAGGGAGAGAGTGACCAGAGAGAGAGTGACCAGGGAGAGAGAGACCAGGGAGAGAGTGACCAGGGAGAGAGTGACCAGCGAAAGAGTGACCAGGGAGAGAGAGACCAGAGAGAGAGTGACCAGGGAGGGAGAGACCAGGGAGAGAGTGACCAGGGAGAGAGAGACCAGGGAGAGAGTGACCAGGGAGAGAGTGACCAGGGAATGAGTGACCAGGGATAGAGAGACCAGAGAGAGAGTGACCAGGGAGGGAGAGACCAGGGAGAGAGTGACCAGGGAGAGAGAGACCAGAGAGAGAGAGACCAGGGAGAGTGTGACCAGGGAGAGAGAGAGACCAGGGAGAGTGTGACCAGGGAGAGAGAGACCAGGGAGAGAGTGACCAGGGAGAGAGAGACCAGGGAGAGAGTGACCAGCAAGAGAGAGACCAGGGAGAGAGAGACCGGGAAGAGAGTGACCAGGGAGAGAGTGACCAGGGAGAGAGTGACCAGGGAGAGAGAGACCAGGGAGAGAGAGACCAGAGAGAGAGTGACCAGGGAGAGAGAGACCAGGGAGAGAGTGACCAGAGAGAGAGTGACCAGGGAGAGAGAGACCAGGGAGAGAGTGACCAGGGAGAGAGTGACCAGCGAAAGAGTGACCAGGGAGAGAGAGACCAGAGAGAGAGTGACCAGGGAGGGAGAGACCAGGGAGAGAGTGACCAGGGAGAGAGAGACCAGGGAGAGAGTGACCAGGGAGAGAGTGACCAGGGAATGAGTGACCAGGGATAGAGAGACCAGAGAGAGAGTGACCAGGGAGGGAGAGACCAGGGAGAGAGTGACCAGGGAGAGAGAGACCAGAGAGAGAGAGACCAGGGAGAGTGTGACCAGGGAGAGAGAGAGACCAGGGAGAGTGTGACCAGGGAGAGAGAGACCAGGGAGAGAGTGATCAGGGAGAGAGTGACCAGGGAGAGAGAGACCAGAGAGGTAGTGACCAGGGAGAGAGAGACCAGGGAGAGAGTGACCAGGGAGAGAGTGACCAGGGAAAGAGTGACCAGGGAGAGAGTGACCAGGGAAAGAGTGACCAGGGAGAGAGAGAGACCAGAGAGAGTGTGACCAGGGAGAGAGTGACCAGGGAGAGAGAGACCAGGGAGAGAGAGACCAGGGAGAGAGTGACCAGGGAGAGAGAGACCAGGGAGAGAGAGAGACCAGAGAGAGAGAGACCAGGGAGAGAGTGACCAGAGAGAGAGAGACCAGAGAGAGAGAGACCAGAGAGAGAGAGACCAGGGAGAGAGAGACCATGGAGAGAGTGACCAGGGAGAGAGAGACCAGGGAGAGAGTGACCAGGGATAGAGTGACCAGGGAGAGAGAGACCAGGGAGAGAGTGACCAGGGAGAGACAGAGACCAGAGAGAGAGTGACCAGGGAGAGAGTGACCAGGGAGAGAGAGACCAGGGAGAGAGAGACCAGGGAGAGAGAGACCAGGGAGTGATTGAGACCAGTGAGAGAGAGACCAGGGAGAGAGTGACCAGGGAGAGAGAGACCAGAGAGAGAGTGACCAGGGAGAGAGTGACCAGAGAGAGAGAGACCAGGGAGAGAGAGAGACCATGGAGTGAGTGACAAGGGAAAGAGTGACCAGGGAAAGAGAGACCAGGGGGAAAGAGACCAGGGAGAGAGAGACCAGGGAGAGAGTGACCAGGGAGAGGGTGACCAGGGAGAGAGTGACAAGGGAGAGAGTGACCATGGAGAGAGTGATCAGGGAGAGAGTGATCAGAGAGAGAGTGACCAGGGAGAGAATGACCAGAGAGTGAGTGACCAGGGAGAGAGAGACCCGGGAGAGAGTGACCAGGGAGAGAGAGACCAGGGAGAAAGAGACCAGGGAGAGAGTGACCTTGGAGAGAGTGATCAGGGAGAGAGTGACCAGAGAGAGAGTGACCAGGAAGAGAATGACCAGAGAGAGAGTGACCAGGGAGAGAGAGACCCGGGAGAGAGAGACCAGGGAGAGATTGAGATCAGGGAGAGAGAGACCAGGGAGAGAGTGACCAGGGAGAGAGAGACCAGAGAGAGAGTGACCAGGGAGAGAGAGACCAGGGAGAGAGTGACCAGGAGAGAGAGACCAGGGAGAGAGAGAGACCAGGGAGAGAGAGACCATGGAGAGAGTGACCAGAGAGAGAGAGACCAGGGAGATAGAGACCAGGGAGAGATTGAGACCAGGGAGAGAGAGACCAGGGAGAGAGTGACCAGGGAGAGAGAGACCAGAGAGAGAGTGACCAGGGAGAGAGTGACCAGGGAGAGAGTGACAAGGGAGAGAGAGACCAGGGAGAGAGAGAGACCAGGGAGAGAGAGACAAGGGAGAGAGTGACCAGAGAGAGAGAGACCAGGGAGAGAG
Source organism: Scyliorhinus torazame (assembly GCF_047496885.1). Taxonomy (NCBI): domain Eukaryota; kingdom Metazoa; phylum Chordata; class Chondrichthyes; order Carcharhiniformes; family Scyliorhinidae; genus Scyliorhinus; species Scyliorhinus torazame. Next base: position 359,150,848 of record NC_092710.1, on the reverse strand, counting down.
AGACCAGGGAGAGTTTGAGACCAGGGAGAGAGAGACCAGTGAGAGAGTGACCAGGGAGAGAGAGACCAGAGAGCGAGAGACCAGGGAGAGAGTGACCAGAGAGAGAGAGACCAGAGAGAGAGTGCCAGAGAGAGAGAGACCAGGGAGAGAGAGACCAGGGAGAGATTGAGACCAAGGAGAGAGAGACCAGGTAGAGAGTGACCAGGGAGAGAGAGACCAGGGAGAGAGTGACCAGGGAGAGAGAGACCAGAGAGAGAGTGACCAGGGAGAGAGTGACCAGAGATAGTGACCAGGGAGAGAGAGACCAGGGAGAGAGTGACCAGGAAGAGAGTGACCAGGGAGAGAGGGACCAGGGAGATATAGACTGGGGAGAGAGAGACCAGGGAGAGAGTGACCAGGGAGAGAGAGACCAGGGAGAGAGAGACCGGGAAGAGAGTGACCAGGGAGAGAGTGACCAGGGAGAGAGTGACCAGGGAGAGAGAGACCAGGGAGAGAGAGACCAGAGAGAGAGTGACCAGGGAGAGAGAGACCAGGGAGAGAGTGACCAGAGAGAGAGTGACCAGGGAGAGAGAGACCAGGGAGAGAGTGACCAGGGAGAGAGTGACCAGCGAAAGAGTGACCAGGGAGAGAGAGACCAGAGAGAGAGTGACCAGGGAGGGAGAGACCAGGGAGAGAGTGACCAGGGAGAGAGAGACCAGGGAGAGAGTGACCAGGGAGAGAGTGACCAGGGAATGAGTGACCAGGGATAGAGAGACCAGAGAGAGAGTGACCAGGGAGGGAGAGACCAGGGAGAGAGTGACCAGGGAGAGAGAGACCAGAGAGAGAGAGACCAGGGAGAGTGTGACCAGGGAGAGAGAGAGACCAGGGATAGAGAGACCAGAGAGAGAGTGACCAGGGAGGGAGAGACCAGGGAGAGAGTGACCAGGGAGAGAGAGACCAGAGAGAGAGAGACCAGGGAGAGTGTGACCAGGGAGAGAGAGAGACCAGGGAGAGTGTGACCAGGGAGAGAGAGACCAGGGAGAGAGTGACCAGGGAGAGAGAGACCAGGGAGAGAGTGACCAGCAAGAGAGAGACCAGGGAGAGAGAGACCGGGAAGAGAGTGACCAGGGAGAGAGTGACCAGGGAGAGAGTGACCAGGGAGAGAGAGACCAGGGAGAGAGAGACCAGAGAGAGAGTGACCAGGGAGAGAGAGACCAGGGAGAGAGTGACCAGAGAGAGAGTGACCAGGGAGAGAGAGACCAGGGAGAGAGTGACCAGGGAGAGAGTGACCAGCGAAAGAGTGACCAGGGAGAGAGAGACCAGAGAGAGAGTGACCAGGGAGGGAGAGACCAGGGAGAGAGTGACCAGGGAGAGAGAGACCAGGGAGAGAGTGACCAGGGAGAGAGTGACCAGGGAATGAGTGACCAGGGATAGAGAGACCAGAGAGAGAGTGACCAGGGAGGGAGAGACCAGGGAGAGAGTGACCAGGGAGAGAGAGACCAGAGAGAGAGAGACCAGGGAGAGTGTGACCAGGGAGAGAGAGAGACCAGGGAGAGTGTGACCAGGGAGAGAGAGACCAGGGAGAGAGTGATCAGGGAGAGAGAGACCAGGGAGAGAGAGAGACCAGAGAGAGAGTGACCAGGGAGAGAGAGACCAGAGAGGTAGTGACCAGGGAGAGAGAGACCAGGGAGAGAGTGACCAGGGAGAGAGTGACCAGGGAAAGAGTGACCAGGGAGAGAGTGACCAGGGAAAGAGTGACCAGGGAGAGAGAGAGACCAGAGAGAGTGTGACCAGGGAGAGAGTGACCAGGGAGAGAGAGACCAGGGAGAGAGAGACCAGGGAGAGAGTGACCAGCAAGAGAGAGACCAGGGAGAGAGAGACCGGGAAGAGAGTGACCAGGGAGAGAGTGACCAGGGAGAGAGTGACCAGGGAGAGAGAGACCAGGGAGAGAGAGACCAGAGAGAGAGTGACCAGGGAGAGAGAGACCAGGGAGAGAGTGACCAGAGAGAGAGTGACCAGGGAGAGAGAGACCAGGGAGAGAGTGACCAGGGAGAGAGTGACCAGCGAAAGAGTGACCAGGGAGAGAGAGACCAGAGAGAGAGTGACCAGGGAGGGAGAGACCAGGGAGAGAGTGACCAGGGAGAGAGAGACCAGGGAGAGAGTGACCAGGGAGAGAGTGACCAGGGAATGAGTGACCAGGGATAGAGAGACCAGAGAGAGAGTGACCAGGGAGGGAGAGACCAGGGAGAGAGTGACCAGGGAGAGAGAGACCAGAGAGAGAGAGACCAGGGAGAGTGTGACCAGGGAGAGAGAGAGACCAGGGAGAGTGTGACCAGGGAGAGAGAGACCAGGGAGAGAGTGATCAGGGAGAGAGAGACCAGGGAGAGAGAGAGACCAGAGAGAGAGTGACCAGGGAGAGAGAGACCAGAGAGGTAGTGACCAGGGAGAGAGAGACCAGGGAGAGAGTGACCAGGGAGAGAGTGACCAGGGAAAGAGTGACCAGGGAGAGAGTGACCAGGGAAAGAGTGACCAGGGAGAGAGAGAGACCAGAGAGAGTGTGACCAGGGAGAGAGTGACCAGGGAGAGAGAGACCAGGGAGAGAGAGACCAGGGAGAGAGTGACCAGGGAGAGAGAGACCAGGGAGAGAGAGAGACCAGAGAGAGAGAGACCAGGGAGAGAGTGACCAGAGAGAGAGAGACCAGAGAGAGAGAGACCAGGGAGAGAGAGACCATGGAGAGAGTGACCAGGGAGAGAGAGACCAGGGAGAGAGTGACCAGGGATAGAGTGACCAGGGAGAGAGAGACCAGGGAGAGAGTGACCAGGGAGAGACAGAGACCAGAGAGAGAGTGACCAGGGAGAGAGTGACCAGGGAGAGAGAGACCAGGGAGAGAGAGACCAGGGAGAGAGAGACCAGGGAGTGATTGAGACCAGTGAGAGAGAGACCAGGGAGAGAGTGACCAGGGAGAGAGAGACCAGAGAGAGAGTGACCAGGGAGAGAGTGACCAGAGAGAGAGAGACCAGGGAGAGAGAGAGACCATGGAGTGAGTGACAAGGGAAAGAGTGACCAGGGAAAGAGAGACCAGGGGGAAAGAGACCAGGGAGAGAGAGACCAGGGAGAGAGTGACCAGGGAGAGGGTGACCAGGGAGAGAGTGACAAGGGAGAGAGTGACCATGGAGAGAGTGATCAGGGAGAGAGTGATCAGAGAGAGAGTGACCAGGGAGAGAATGACCAGAGAGTGAGTGACCAGGGAGAGAGAGACCCGGGAGAGAGTGACCAGGGAGAGAGAGACCAGGGAGAAAGAGACCAGGGAGAGAGTGACCTTGGAGAGAGTGATCAGGGAGAGAGTGACCAGAGAGAGAGTGACCAGGAAGAGAATGACCAGAGAGAGAGTGACCAGGGAGAGAGAGACCCGGGAGAGAGAGACCAGGGAGAGATTGAGATCAGGGAGAGAGAGACCAGGGAGAGAGTGACCAGGGAGAGAGAGACCAGAGAGAGAGTGACCAGGGAGAGAGAGACCAGGGAGAGAGTGACCAGGAGAGAGAGACCAGGGAGAGAGAGAGACCAGGGAGAGAGAGACCATGGAGAGAGTGACCAGAGAGAGAGAGACCAGGGAGATAGAGACCAGGGAGAGATTGAGACCAGGGAGAGAGAGACCAGGGAGAGAGTGACCAGGGAGAGAGAGACCAGAGAGAGAGTGACCAGGGAGAGAGTGACCAGAGAGAGAGAGACCAGAGAGAGAGTGACCAGAGAGAGAGAGACCAGGGAGAGAGAGACCAGGGAGAGATTGAGACCAAGGAGAGAGAGACCAGGGAGAGAGTGACCAGGGAGAGAGAGACCAGGGAGAGAGTGACCAGGGAGAGAGAGACCAGAGAGAGAGTGACCAGGGAGAGAGTGACCAGATATAGAGTGACCAGAGCGAGGGAGACCAGGGTGAGAGTGACCAGGGAGAGAGTGACCAGGGAGAGAGAGACCAGGGAGAGAGAGACCGGGTAGAGAGTGACCAGGGAGAGAGTGACCAGTGAGAGAGAGACCTGGGACAGAGTGACCAGGGAGAGAGTGACCAGGGAGAGAGAGACCAGGGAGAGAGTGACCAGGGAGAGAGAGACCAGGGAGAGAGTGACCAATGAAAGTGTGACCAGGGAGAGAGAGACCAGAGAGAGAGTGACCAGGAAGAGAGAGACCAGGGAGAGAGAGACCAGGGAGAAAGTGACCAGGGAGAGAGAGACCAAGGAGAGTGTGACCAGGGAGAGAGAGACCAGGGAGAGAGTGACCAGGGAGAGAGAGACCAGGGAGAGTGTGACCAGGGAGAGAGTGACCAGTGAGAGAGAGACCAGAGAGAGAGAGACCAGGGTGCGCGAGACCAGAGAGAGAGAGACCAGGGAGAGAGTGACCAGGGAGAGAGTGATCAGGGAGAGAGAGACCAGGGAGTGAGAGACCAGGGAGAGTGTGACCAGGGAGAGAGTGTTCAGGGAGAGAGAGACCAGGGAGTGAGAGACCAGGGAGAGTGTGACCAGGGAGAGAGTGACCAGTGAGAGAGAGACCAGAGAGAGAGAGACCAGGGAGAGAGTGACCAGGGAGAGAGAGAGACCAGGGAGAGAGAGAGACCAGGGAGAGAGAGAGACCAGGGAGAGAGTGACCAGGGAGAGAGTGATCAGGGAGAGAGAGACCAGGGAGAGAGAGACCAGAGAGAGAGACCAGAGAGAGAGAGACCAGGGAGAGAGAGACCAGGGAGAGAGAGACCAGGGAGAGAGAGACCAAGGAGAGAGAGACCAGAGCGAGAGTGACCAGAGAGACAGTGACCAGGGAGAGAGAGAGAGAGGCCAGGGAGAGAGAGACCAGGGAGAGAGAGACCAGAGAGAGAGATACCAGAGAGTGTGTGACCAGGGAGAGAGGGACCAGGGAGAGGGAGCCCAGGGAGAGAGTGACCAGGGAGAGAGAGAGACCAGGGAGAGAGAGACCAGGGAGAGAGAGACCAGGGAGAGAGAAACCAGGGAGAGAGAGACCAGGGAGAGAGAGACCAGAGAGAGAGTGACCAGAGAGATAGTGACCAGAGAGAGAGTGACCAGGGAGAGAGAGAGAGAGAGACCAGGGAGAGAGAGACCAGGGAGAGGGAGACCAGAGAGAGAGATACCAGAGAGAGGGTGACCAGGGAGAGAGAGACCAGGTAGAGAGAGACCAGGGAGAGAGAAACCAGGGAGAGAGAAACCAGGGAGAGAGAGACCAGGGAGAGAGAGATCAGAGAGAGAGTGACCAGAGAGATAGTGACCAGAGAGAGAGTGACCAGGGAGAGAGAGAGAGAGAGAGACCAGGGAGAGAGAGACCAGGGAGAGGGAGACCAGAGAGAGAGATACCAGAGAGAGGGTGACCAGGGAGAGAGAGACAAGGTAGAGAGAGACCAGGGAGAGAGAGACCAGCGAGAGAGAGACCAGGGAGAGAGAGACCAGAGCGAGAGTGACCACCGAGAGAGTGACCAGGGAGAGAGTGACCAGAGATAGTGACCAGGTTCTGTATAGAACCTTAGTTAGGCCACACTTGGAGTATAGTGTTCAATTCTGTTCGCCACACTACCAGAAGGATGTGGAGGCTTTAGAGAGGGTGCAGAAGAGATTTACCAGAATGTTGCCTGGTATGGAGGGCATAAGCTATGAGGAGCGATTGAATAAACTCGGTTTGTTCTCACTGGAACGAAGGAGGTTGAGGGGCGACCTGATAGAGGTATACAAAATTATGAGGGGCATAGACAGAGTGGATAGTCAGAGGCTTTTCCCCAGGGTAGAGGGGTCAATTACTAGGGGGCATAGGTTTAAGGTGAGAGGGGCAAGGTTTAGAGTAGATGTACGAGGCAAGTTTTTTACGCAGAGGGTAGTGGGTGCCTGGAACTCGCTACCGGAGGAGGTAGTGGAAGCAGGGACGATAGGGACATTTAAGGGGCATCTTGACAAATATATGAATAGGATGGGAATAGAAGGATACGGACCCAGGAAGTGTAGAAGATTATAGTTTAGTCGGGCAGTATGGTCGGCACGGGCTTGGAGGGCCGAAGGGCCTGTTCCTGTGCTGTACTTTTCTTTGTTCTTTGTTCTTTTTGAGAGAGAGACCAGGGAGAGAGTGACCAGGAAGAGAGTGACCAGGGAGAGAGTGACCAGGGAGAGAGAGACCAGGGAGATAGAGGCTGGGGAGAGAGAGACCTGGGAGTGAGTGACCAGGGAGAGAGAGACCAGGGAGAGAGTGACCAGGGAGAGAGAGACCAGGGAGAGAGAGACCGGGGAGAGAGTGACCAGGGAGAGAGTGACCAGGGAGAGAATGACCAGGGTGAGAGAGACCAGGGAGAGAGAGACCAGGGAGAGAGTGACCAGGGAGAGAGAGACCAGGGAGAGAGTGACCAGAGAGAGAGTGACCAGGTAGAGAGAGACCAGGGAGAGAGTGACCAGGGAGAGAGTGACCAGGGAAAGAGTGACCAGGGAGAGAGAGACCAGAGAGAGAGTGACCAGGGAGGGAGAGACCAGGGAGAGAGTGACCAGGGAGAGAGAGACCAGGGAGAGAGTGACCAGGGAGAGAGTGACCAGGGAAAGAGTGACCAGGGAGAGAGAGACCAGAGAGAGAGTGACCAGGGAGGGAGAGACCAGGGAGAGAGTGACCAGGCAGAGAGAGACCAGAGAGAGAGAGACCAGGGAGAGTGTGACCAGGGAGAGAGAGAGACCAGGGAGAGTGTGACCAGGGAGAGAGAGACCAGGGAGAGAGTGACCAGGGAGAGAGAGACCAGGGAGAGAGAGAGACCAGAGAGAGAGTGACCAGGGAGAGAGTGACCAGAGCGAGAGAGACCAGGCAGAGAGAGAGACCAGAGAGAGAGTGACCAGGGAGAGAGTGACAAGAGAGAGAGAGACCAGGGAGAGTGTGACCAGGGAGAGAGAGACCAGGGAGAGAGTGACCAGGGAGAGAGTGACCAGGGAGAGAGTGACCAGGGAAAGAGTGACCAGGGAGAGAGTGACCAGGGAGAGAGTGACCAGGGAGAGAGTGACCAGGGAGAGAGAGACCAGGGAGAGAGAGACCAGGGAGAGAGTGACCAGGGAAAGAGTGACCAGGGAGAGAGAGACCAGAGAGAGAGTGACCAGGGAGGGAGAGACCAGAGAGAGAGAGACCAGGGAGAGTGTGACCAGGGAGAGAGAGAGACCAGGGAGATTGTGACCAGGGAGAGAGAGACCGGGGAGAGAGTGACCAGGGAGAGAGAGACCAGGGAGAGAGAGACCAGAGAGAGAGTGACCAGGGAGAGAGAGACCAGGGAGAGAGTGACCAGAGAGAGAGTGAGCAGGGAGAGAGTGACCAGGGAGAGAGAGACCAGGGAGAGAGTGACCAGGGAGAGAGTGACCAGGGAAAGAGTGACCAGGGAGAGAGAGACCAGAGAGAGAGTGACCAGGGAGGGAGAGAGTGACCAGGGAGTGAGAGACCAGGGAGAGAGTGACCAGGGAGAGAGTGACCAGGGAAAGAGTGACCAGGGAGAGAGAGACCAGAGAGAGAGTGACCAGGGAGGGAGAGACCAGGGAGAGAGTGACCAGGGAGAGAGAGACCAGAGAGAGACAGACCAAGGAGAGTGTGACCAGGGAGAGAGAGAGACCAGGGAGAGTGTGACCAGGGAGAGAGAGACCAGGGAGAGAGTGACCAGGGAGAGAGAGACCAGGGAGAGAGAGAGACCAGAGAGAGAGTGACCAGGGAGAGAGTGACCAGAGAGAGAGAGACCAGAGAGAGAGTGACCAGGGAGAGAGAGACCAGGGAGAGAGAGACCAGGGAGAGAGTGACCAGGGAGAGCGAGACCAGAGAGAGAGAGAGACCAGAGAGAGAGTGACCAGGGAGAGAGTGACCAGAGAGAGAGAGACCAGAGAGAGAGAGACCAGGGAGAGAGAGACCATGGAGAGAGTGACCAGGGAGAGAGAGACCAGGGAGAGAGTGACCAGGGAGAGAGAGACCAGGGAGAGAGTGACCAGGGAGAGAGTGACCAGGGAGAGAGAGAGACCAGAGAGAGAGTGACCAGGGAGAGAGTGACCAGGGAGAGAGAGACCAGGGAGAGAGAGACCAGGGAGAGAGTGACCAGGGAGAGAGAGACCAGGGAGAGAGAGTGACCAGGGAGAGAGTGACCAGGGAGAGAGTGACCAGGGAGAGAGAGACCAGGGAGAGAGAGAGAGACCAGAGAGAGAGTGACCAGGGAGAGAGTGACCAGAGAGAGAGAGACCAGAGAGAGAGTGACCAGGGAGAGAGAGACCAAGGAGAGAGAGACCAGGGAGAGAGTGACCAGGGAGAGCGAGACCAGAGAGAGAGAGAGACCAGAGAGAGAGTGACCAGGGAGAGAGTGACCAGAGAGAGAGAGACCAGAGAGAGAGAGACCAGGGAGAGAGAGACCACGGAGAGAGTGACCAGGGAGAGAGAGACCAGGGAGAGAGAGACCAGGGAGAGAGAGACCAGGGAGAGAGAGACCAGGGAGAGAGTGACCAGGGAGAGAGAGACCAGGGAGAGAGTGACCAGGGAGAGAGTGACCAGGGAGAGAGAGAGACCAGAGAGAGAGTGACCAGGGAGAGAGTGACCAGGGAGAGAGAGACCAGGGAGAGAGAGACCAGGGAGAGAGTGACCAGGGAGAGAGAGACCAGGGAGAGAGAGTGACCAGGGAGAGAGTGACCAGGGAGAGAGTGACCAGGGAGAGAGAGAGACCAGGGAGAGAGTGACCAGGGAGAGAGAGACCAGGGAGAGAGAGAGACCAAAGAGAGAGTGACCAGGGAGAGAGAGACCAGAGAGAGAGTGACCAGGGAGAGAGTGACCAGGGAGAGAGAGAGACCAGGGAGAGCGTGACCAGAGAGAGAGTGACCAGGGAGAGAGTGACCAGGGAGAGAGAGACCAGGGAGAGAGAGACCAGGGAGAGAGTGACCAGGGAGAGAGAGACCAGGGAGAGAGAGTGACCAGGGAGAGAGTGACCAGGGAGAGAGAGACCAGGGAGAGAGAGAGACCAGGGAGAGAGTGACCAGGGAGAGAGTGACCAGAGAGAGAGAGACCAGGCAGAGAGAGAGACCAGAGAGAGAGTGACCAGGGAGAGAGTGACGAGAGAGAGAGAGACCAGGGAGAGAGTGACCAGGGAGAGAGAGACCAGGGAGAGAGTGACCAGGGAGAGAGTGTCCAGGGAAAGAGTGACCAGGGAGAGAGTGATCAGGGAGAGAGTGACCAGGGAGAGAGTGACCAGGGAGAGAGTGACCAGGGAGAGAGAGACCAGGGAGAGAGTGACCAGGGAAAGAGTGACCAGGGAGAGAGAGACCAGAGAGAGAGTGACCAGGGAGGGAGAGACCAGGGAGAGAGTGACCAGGGAGAGAGAGACCAGAGAGAGAGAGACCAGGGAGAGTGTGACCAGGGAGAGAGAGAGACCAGGGAGAGTGTGACCAGGGAGAGAGAGACCAGGGAGAGAGTGACCAGGGAGAGAGAGACCAGGGAGAGAGAGAGACCAGAGAGAGAGTGACCAGGGAGAGAGTGACCAGAGAGAGAGAGACCAGGGAGAGAGAGAGACCAGAGAGAGAGTGACCAGGGAGAGAGAGACCAGAGAGAGAGTGACCAGGGAGAGAGTGACGAGAGAGAGAGAGACCAGGGAGAGAGTGACCATGGAGAGAGTGACCAGGGAGAGAGTGACCAGGGAGAGAGTGACCAGGGAAAGAGTGACCAGGGAGAGAGTGACCAGGGAGAGAGTGACCAGGGAGAGAGTGACCAGGGAGAGAGAGAGACCAGAGAGAGAGAGAACAGGGAGAGAGAGACCAGGGAGAGAGAGACCAGGGAGAGAGAGACCAGGGAGAGAGTGACCAGGGAGAGAGAGACCAGGGAGAGAGAGAGACCAGAGAGAGAGTGACCAGGGAGAGAGTGACCAGAGAGAGAGAGACCAGGGAGAGAGAGACCAGGGAGAGAGTGACCAGGGAGAGAGAGACCAGGGAGAGAGAGAGACCAGAGTGAGAGTGACCAGGGAGAGAGTGACCAGGGAGAGAGAGACCAGGGAGAGAGAGAGTCCAGGGAAAGAGTGACCAGGGAGAGAGAGACCAGGGAAAGAGAGAGACCAGAGAGAGAGTGACCAGGGAGAGAGAGACCAGGGAGAGAGAGAGACCAGAGAGAGAGTGACCAGGGAGAGAGAGACCAGAGAGAGAGAGACCAGGGAGAGAGAGACCAGAGAGAGAGTGACCAGGGAGAGAGTGACCAGAGAGAGAGAGACCAGGGAGAGAGTGACCAGGGAGAGAGTGACCAGGGAGAGAGTGACCAGCGAAAGAGTGACCAGGGAGAGAGTGACCAGGGAGAGAGTGACCAGGGAGAGAGTGACCAGGGAGAGAGAGAGACCAGAGAGAGAGTGACCAGGGAGAGAGAGACCAGGGAGAGAGAGACCAGGGAGAGAGTGACCAGGGAGAGAGAGACCAGGGAGAGAGAGAGACCAGGGAGAGAGAGAGACCAGAGAGAGAGTGACCAGGGAGAGAGTGACCAGAGAGAGAGAGACCAGAGATAGAGAGACCAGGGAGAGAGAGACCATGGAGAGAGTGACCAGGGAGAGAGAGACCAGGGAGAGAGTGACCAGGGAGAGAGAGACCAGGGAGAGAGTGACCAGGGAGAGAGTGACCAGGGAGAGAGAGAGACCAGAGATAGAGTGACCAGGGAGAGAGTGACCAGGGAGAGAGAGACCAGGGAGAGAGAGACCAGGGAGAGAGAAACCAGGGAGAGAGAAACCACGGAGAGAGAGACCAGGGAGAGAGAGATCAGAGAGAGAGTGACCAGAGAGATAGTGACCAGAGAGAGAGTGACCAGGGAGAGAGAGAGAGAGAGAGACCAGGGAGAGAGAGACCAGGGAGAGGGAGACCAGAGAGAGAGATACCAGAGAGAGGCTGACCAGGGAGAGAGAGACCAGGTAGAGAGAGACCAGGGAGAGAGACCAGCGAGAGAGAGACCAGAGAGAGAGAGACCAGAGCGAGAGTGACCAGAGAGAGAGTGACCAGGGAGAGAGTGACCAGAGATAGTGACCAGGTTCTGTATAGAACCTTATTTAGGCCACACTTGGAGTATAGTGTTCAATTCTTGTCGCCACACTACCAGAAGGATGTGGAGGCTTTAGAGAGGGTGCAGAAGAGATTTACCAGAATGTTGCCTGGTATGGAGGGCATAAGCTATGAGGAGCGGTTGGATAAACTCGGTTTGTTCTCACTGGAACGAAGGAGGTTGAGGGGAGACCTGATAGAGGTATACAAAATTATGAGGGGCATAGACAGAGTGGATAGTCAGAGGCTTTTCCCCAGGGTAGAGGGGTCAATTACTAGGGGGCATAGGTTTAAGGTGAGAGGGGCAAGGTTTAGAGTAGATGTACGAGGCAAGTTTTTTACACAGAGGGTAGTGGGTGCCTGGAACTCACTACCGGAGGAGGTAGTGGAAGCAGGGACGATAGGGACATTTAAGGGGCATCTTGACAAATATATGAATAGGATGGGAATAGAAGGATACGGACCCAGGAAGTGTAGAAGATTATAGTTTAGTCGGGCAGTATGGTCGGCACGGGCTTGGAGGGCCGAAGGGCCTGTTCCTGTGCTGTACATTTCTTTGTTCTTTGTTCTTTTTGAGAGAGAGACTAGGGAGAGAGTGACCAGGAAGAGAGTGACCAGGGAGAGAGAGACCAGGGAGATAGAGACTGGGGAGAGAGAGACCAGGGAGTGAGTGACCAGGGAGAGAGAGACCAGGGAGAGAGTGACCAGGGAGAGAGAGACCAGGGAGAGAGAGACCAGAGAGAGAGACCAGAGAGAGAGAGACCAGGGAGAGAGAGACCAGGGAGAGAGAGACCAGGGAGAGAGAGACCAAGGAGAGAGAGACCAGAGCGAGAGTGACCAGAGAGACAGTGACCAGGGAGAGAGAGAGAGAGGCCAGGGAGAGAGAGACCAGGGAGAGAGAGACCAGAGAGAGAGATACCAGAGAGTGTGTGACCAGGGAGAGAGGGACCAGGGAGAGGGAGCCCAGGGAGAGAGTGACCAGGGAGAGAGAGAGACCAGGGAGAGAGAGACCAGGGAGAGAGAGACCAGGGAGAGAGAAACCAGGGAGAGAGAGACCAGGGAGAGAGAGACCAGAGAGAGAGTGACCAGAGAGATAGTGACCAGAGAGAGAGTGACCAGGGAGAGAGAGAGAGAGACCAGGGAGAGAGAGACCAGGGAGAGGGAGACCTGAGAGAGAGATACCAGAGAGAGGGTGACCAGGGAGAGAGAGACCAGGTAGAGAGAGACCAGGGAGAGAGAAACCAGGGAGAGAGAAACCAGGGAGAGAGAGACCAGGGAGAGAGAGATCAGAGAGAGAGTGACCAGAGAGATAGTGACCAGAGAGAGAGTGACCAGGGAGAGAGAGAGAGAGAGAGACCAGGGAGAGAGAGACCAGGGAGAGGGAGACCAGAGAGAGAGATACTAGAGAGAGGGTGACCAGGGAGAGAGAGACAAGGTAGAGAGAGACCAGGGAGAGAGAGACCAGCGAGAGAGAGACCAGGGAGAGAGAGACCAGAGCGAGAGTGACCACCGAGAGAGTGACCAGGGAGAGAGTGACCAGAGATAGTGACCAGGTTCTGTATAGAACCTTAGTTAGGCCACACTTGGAGTATAGTGTTCAATTCTGGTCGCCACACTACCAGAAGGATGTGGAGGCTTTAGAGAGGGTGCAGAAGAGATTTACCAGAATGTTGCCTGGTATGGAGGGCATAAGCTATGAGGAGCGATTGAATAAACTCGGTTTGTTCTCACTGGAACGAAGGAGGTTGAGGGGCGACCTGATAGAGGTATACAAAATTATGAGGGGCATAGACAGAGTGGATAGTCAGAGGCTTTTCCCCAGGGTAGAGGGGTCAATTACTAGGGGGCATAGGTTTAAGGTGAGAGGGGCAAGGTTTAGAGTAGATGTACGAGGCAAGTTTTTTACGCAGAGGGTAGTGGGTGCCTGGAACTCACTACCGGAGGAGGTAGTGGAAGCAGGGACGATAGGGACATTTAAGGGGCATCTTGACAAATATATGAATAGGATGGGAATAGAAGGATACAGACCCAGGAAGTGTAGAAGATTATAGTTTAGTCGGGCAGTATGGTCGGCACGGGCTTGGAGGGCCGAAGGGCCTGTTCCTGTGCTGTACATTTCTTTGTTCTTTGTTCTTTTTGAGAGAGAGACCAGGGAGAGAGTGACCAGGAAGAGAGTGACCAGGGAGAGAGAGACCAGGGAGATAGAGACTGGGGAGAGAGAGACCTGGGAGTGAGTGACCAGGGAGAGAGAGACCAGGGAGAGAGTGACCAGGGAGAGAGAGACCAGGGAGAGAGAGACCGGGGAGAGAGTGACCAGGGAGAGAGTGACCAGGGAGAGAATGACCAGGGAGAGAGAGACCAGGGAGAGAGAGACCAGAGAGAGAGTGACCAGGGAGAGAGAGACCAGGGAGAGAGTGACCAGAGAGAGAGTGACCAGGTAGAGAGAGACCAGGGAGAGAGTGACCAGGGAGAGAGTGACCAGGGAAAGAGTGACCAGGGAGAGAGAGACCAGAGAGAGAGTGACCAGGGAGGGAGAGACCAGGGAGAGAGTGACCAGGGCGAGAGAGACCAGGGAGAGAGTGACCAGGGAGAGAGTGACCAGGGAAAGAGTGACCAGGGAGAGAGAGACCAGAGAGAGAGTGACCAGGGAGGGAGAGACCAGGGAGAGAGTGACCAGGGAGAGAGAGACCAGAGAGAGAGAGACCAGGGAGAGTGTGACCAGGGAGAGAGAGAGACCAGGGAGAGTGTGACCAGGGAGAGAGAGACCAGGGAGAGAGTGACCAGGGAGAGAGAGACCAGGGAGAGAGAGAGACCAGAGAGAGAGTGACCAGGGAGAGAGTGACCAGAGCGAGAGAGACCAGGCAGAGAGAGAGACCAGAGAGAGAGTGACCAGGGAGAGAGTGACGAGAGAGAGAGAGACCAGGGAGAGTGTGACCAGGGAGAGAGAGACCAGGGAGAGAGTGACCAGGGAGAGAGTGACCAGGGAGAGAGTGACCAGGGAAAGAGTGACCAGGGAGAGAGTGACCAGGGAGAGAGTGACCAGGGAGAGAGTGACCAGGGAGAGAGAGACCAGGGAGAGAGAGACCAGGGAGAGAGTGACCAGGGAAAGAGTGACCAGGGAGAGAGAGACCAGAGAGAGAGTGACCAGGGAGGGAGAGACCAGAGAGAGAGAGACCAGGGAGAGTGTGACCAGGGAGAGAGAGAGACCAGGGAGATTGTGACCAGGGAGAGAGAGACCGGGGAGAGAGTGACCAGGGAGAGAGAGACCAGGGAGAGAGAGACCAGAGAGAGAGTGACCAGGGAGAGAGAGACCAGGGAGAGAGTGACCAGAGAGAGAGTGACCAGGGAGAGAGTGACCAGGGAGAGAGAGACCAGGGAGAGAGTGACCAGGGAGAGAGTGACCAGGGAAAGAGTGACCAGGGAGAGAGAGACCAGAGAGAGAGTGACCAGAGAGGGAGAGAGTGACCAGGGAGAGAGAGACCAGGGAGAGAGTGACCAGGGAGAGAGTGACCAGGGAAAGAGTGACCAGGGAGAGAGAGACCAGAGAGAGAGTGACCAGGGAGGGAGAGACCAGGGAGAGAGTGACCAGGGAGAGAGAGACCAGAGAGAGACAGACCAAGGAGAGTGTGACCAGGGAGAGAGAGAGACCAGGGAGAGTGTGACCAGGGAGAGAGAGACCAGGGAGAGAGTGACCAGGGAGAGAGAGACCAGGGAGAGAGAGAGACCAGAGAGAGAGTGACCAGGGAGAGAGTGACCAGAGAGAGAGAGACCAGAGAGAGAGTGACCAGGGAGAGAGAGACCAGGGAGAGAGAGACCAGGGAGAGAGTGACCAGGGAGAGCGAGACCAGAGAGAGAGAGAGACCAGAGAGAGAGTGACCAGGGAGAGAGTGACCAGAGAGAGAGAGACCAGAGAGAGAGAGACCAGGGAGAGAGAGACCATGGAGAGAGTGACCAGGGAGAGAGAGACCAGGGAGAGAGTGACCAGGGAGAGAGAGACCAGGGAGAGAGTGACCAGGGAGAGAGTGACCAGGGAGAGAGAGACCAGGGAGAGAGAGACCAGGGAGAGAGTGACCAGGGAGAGAGAGACCAGGGAGAGAGAGTGACCAGGGAGAGAGTGACCAGGGAGAGAGTGACCAGGGAGAGAGTGACCAGGGAGAGAGAGACCAGGGAGAGAGAGAGTGACCAGGGAGAGAGAGACCAGGGAGAGAGAGACCAGGGAGAGAGAGACCAGGGAGAGAGTGACCAGGGAGAGAGAGAGACCAGGGAGAGAGTGACCAGGGAGAGAGTGACCAGGGAGAGAGAGAGACCAGAGAGAGAGTGACCAGGGAGAGAGTGACCAGGGAGAGAGAGACCAGGGAGAGAGAGACCAGGGAGAGAGTGACCAGGGAGAGAGAGACCAGGGAGAGAGAGTGACCAGGGAGAGAGTGACCAGGGAGAGAGTGACCAGGGAGAGAGAGAGACCAGGGAGAGAGTGACCAGGGAGAGAGAGACCAGGGAGAGAGAGAGACCAAAGAGAGAGTGACCAGGGAGAGAGAGACCAGAGAGAGAGTGACCAGGGAGAGAGTGACCAGGGAGAGAGAGAGACCAGGGAGAGCGTGACCAGAGAGAGAGTGACCAGGGAGAGAGTGACCAGGGAGAGAGAGACCAGGGAGAGAGAGACCAGGGAGAGAGTGACCAGGGAGAGAGAGACCAGGGAAAGAGAGTGACCAGGGAGAGAGTGACCAGGGAGAGAGAGACCAGGGAGAGAGAGAGACCAGGGAGAGAGTGACCAGCTAGAGAGTGACCAGAGAGAGAGAGACCAGGCAGAGAGAGAGACCAGAGACAGAGTGACCAGGGAGAGAGTGACGAGAGAGAGAGAGACCAGGGAGAGAGTGACCAGGGAGAGAGAGACCAGGGAGAGAGTGACCAGGGAGAGAGTGACCAGGGAGAGAGTGTCCAGGGAAAGAGTGACCAGGGAGAGAGTGATCAGGGAGAGAGTGACCAGGGAGAGAGTGACCAGGGAGAGAGAGACCAGGGAGAGAGAGACCAGGGAGAGAGTGACCAGGGAAAGAGTGACCAGGGAGAGAGAGACCAGAGAGAGAGTGACCAGGGAGGGAGAGACCAGGGAGAGAGTGACCAGGGAGAGAGAGACCAGAGAGAGAGAGACCAGGGACAGTGAGACCAGGGAGAGAGAGAGACCAGGGAGAGTGTGACCAGGGAGAGAGAGACCAGGGAGAGAGTGACCAGGGAGAGAGAGACCAGGGAGAGAGAGTGACCAGGGAGAGAGTGACCAGAGAGAAAGAGAGACCAGGGAGAGAGAGAGACCAGAGAGAGAGTGACCAGGGAGAGAGAGACCAGAGAGAGAGTGACCAGGGAGAGAGTGACGAGAGATAGAGAGACCAGGGAGAGAGTGACCAGGGAGAGAGTGACCAGGGAGAGAGTGACCAGGGAGAGAGTGACCAGGGAAAGAGTGACCAGGGAGAGAGTGACCAGGGAGAGAGTGACCAGGGAGAGAGTGACCAGGGAGAGAGTGACCAGGGAGAGAGAGAGACCAGAGAGAGAGTGACCAGGGAGAGAGAGACCAGGGAGAGAGAGACCAGGGAGAGAGAGACCAGGGAGAGAGTGACCAGGGAGAGAGAGACCAGGGAGAGAGAGAGACCAGAGAGAGAGTGACCAGGGAGAGAGTGACCAGAGAGAGAGAGACCAGGGAGAGAGAGACCAGGGAGAGAGTGACCAGGGAGAGAGAGACCAGGGAGAGAGAGAGACCAGAGTGAGAGTGACCAGGGAGAGAGTGACCAGGGAGAGAGAGACCAGGGAGAGAGAGAGTCCAGGGAGAGAGTGACCAGGGAGAGAGAGACCAGGGAGAGAGAGAGACCAGAGAGAGAGTGACCAGGGAGAGAGAGACCAGGGAGAGAGAGAGACCAGAGAGAGAGTGACCAGGGAGAGAGAGACCAGAGAGAGAGAGACCAGGGAGAGAGAGACCAGAGAGAGAGTGACCAGGGAGAGAGTGACCAGAGAGAGAGAGACCAGGGAGAGAGTGACCAGGGAGAGAGTGACCAGGGAGAGAGTGACCAGCGAAAGAGTGACCAGGGAGAGAGTGACCAGGGAGAGAGTGACCAGGGAGAGATTGACCAGGGAGAGAGAGAGACCAGAGAGAGAGTGACCAGGGAGAGAGAGACCAGGGAGAGAGAGACCAGGGAGAGAGTGACCAGGGAGAGAGAGACCAGGGAGAGAGAGAGACCAGGGAGAGAGAGAGACCAGAGAGAGAGTGACCAGGGAGAGAGTGACCAGAGAGAGAGAGACCAGAGATAGAGAGACCAGGGAGAGAGAGACCATGGAGAGAGTGACCAGGGAGAGAGAGACCAGGGAGAGAGTGACCAGGGAGAGAGAGACCAGGGAGAGGGTGACCAGGGAGAGAGTGACCAGGGAGAGAGAGAGACCAGAGATAGAGTGACCAGGGAGAGAGTGACCAGGGAGAGAGAGACCAGGGAGAGAGAGACCAGGGAGAGAGAAACCAGGGAGAGAGAAACCACGGAGAGAGAGACCAGGGAGAGAGAGATCAGAGAGAGAGTGACCAGAGAGATAGTGACCAGAGAGAGAGTGACCAGGGAGAGAGAGAGAGAGAGAGACCAGGGAGAGAGAGACCAGGGAGAGGGAGACCAGAGACAGAGATACCAGAGAGAGGGTGACCAGGGAGAGAGAGACCAGGTAGAGAGAGACCAGGGAGAGAGACCAGCGAGAGAGAGACCAGAGAGAGAGAGACCAGAGCGAGAGTGACCAGAGAGAGAGTGACCAGGGAGAGAGTGACCAGAGATAGTGACCAGGTTCTGTATAGAACCTTATTTAGGCCACACTTGGAGTATAGTGTTCAATTCTTGTCGCCACACTACCAGAAGGATGTGGAGGCTTTAGAGAGGGTGCAGAAGAGATTTACCAGAATGTTGCCTGGTATGGAGGGCATAAGCTATGAGGAGCGGTTGGATAAACTCGGTTTGTTCTCACTGGAACGAAGGAGGTTGAGGGGAGACCTGATAGAGGTATACAAAATTATGAGGGGCATAGACAGAGTGGATAGTCAGAGGCTTTTCCCCAGGGTAGAGGGGTCAATTACTAGGGGGCATAGGTTTAAGGTGAGAGGGGCAAGGTTTAGAGTAGATGTACGAGGCAAGTTTTTTACGCAGAGGGTAGTGGGTGCCTGGAACTCGCTACCGGAGGAGGTAGTGGAAGCAGGGACGATAGGGACATTTAAGGGGCATCTTGACAAATACATGAATAGGATGGGAATAGAAGGATACGGACCCAGGAAGTGTAGAAGATTGTAGTTTAGTCGGGCAGTATGGTCGGCACGGGCTTGGAGGGCCGAAGGGCCTGTTCCTGTGCTGTACATTTCTTTGTTCTTTGTTCTTTTTGAGAGAGAGACCAGGGAGAGAGTGACCAGGAAGAGAGTGACCAGGGAGAGAGAGACCAGGGAGATAGAGACTGGGGAGAGAGAGACCAGGGAGTGAGTGACCAGGGAGAGAGAGACCAGGGAGAGAGTGACCAGGGAGAGAGAGACCAGGGAGAGAGAGACCGGGGAGAGAATGACCAGGGAGAGAGAGACCAGGGAGAGAGAGACCAGAGAGAGAGTGACCAGGGAGAGAGAGACCAGGGAGAGAGTGACCAGAGAGAGAGTGACCAGGGAGAGAGAGACCAGGGAGAGAGTGACCAGGGAGAGAGTGACCAGGGAAAGAGTGACCAGGGAGAGAGAGACCAGAGATAGAGTGACCAGGGAGGAAGAGAGTGACCAGGGAGAGAGAGACCAGGGAGAGAGTGACCAGGGAGAGAGTGACCAGGGAAAGAGTGACCAGGGAGAGAGAGACCAGAGAGAGAGTGACCAGGGAGTGAGAGACCAGGGAGAGAGTGACCAGGGAGAGAGAGACCAGAGAGAGACAGACCAGGGAGAGTGTGACCAGGGAGAGAGAGAGACCAGGGAGAGTGTGACCAGGGAGAGAGAGACCAGGGAGAGAGTGACCAGGGAGAGAGAGACCAGGGAGAGAGAGAGACCAGAGAGAGAGTGACCAGGGAGAGAGAGACCAGAGAGAGAGTGACCAGGGAGAGAGAGACCAGGGAGAGAGAGACCAGGGAGAGAGTGACCAGGGAGAGCGAGACCAGAGAGAGAGAGAGACCAGAGAGAGAGTGACCAGGGAGAGAGTGACCAGAGAGAGAGAGACCAGGGAGAGAGAGACCAGGGAGAGAGAAACCAGGGAGAGAGAAACCACGGAGAGAGAGACCAGGGAGAGAGAGATCAGAGAGAGAGTGACCAGAGAGATAGTGACCAGAGAGAGAGTGACCAGGGAGAGAGAGAGAGAGAGAGACCAGGGAGAGAGAGACCAGGGAGAGGGAGACCAGAGAGAGAGATACCAGAGAGAGGGTGACCAGGGAGAGAGAGACCAGGGAGAGAGTGACCAGGGAGAGAGTGACCAGGGAGAGAGAGAGACCAGAGAGAGAGTGACCAGGGAGAGAGTGACCAGGGAGAGAGAGACCAGGGAGAGAGAGACCAGGGAGAGAGTGACCAGGGAGAGAGAGACCAGGGAGAGAGAGTGACCAGGGAGAGAGTGACCAGGGAGAGAGTGACCAGGGAGAGAGAGACCAGGGAGAGAGAGAGAGACCAGAGAGAGAGTGACCAGGGAGAGAGTGACCAGATAGAGAGAGACCAGAGAGAGAGTGACCAGGGAGAGAGAGACCAGGGAGAGAGTGACCAGGGAGAGCGAGACCAGAGAGAGAGAGAGACCAGAGAGAGAGTGACCAGGGAGAGAGTGACCAGAGAGAGAGAGACCAGAGAGAGAGAGACCAGGGAGAGAGAGACCATGGAGAGAGTGACCAGGGAGAGAGAGACCAGGGAGAGAGAGACCAGGGAGAGAGAGACCAGGGAGAGAGAGACCAGGGAGAGAGAGACCAGGGAGATAGTGACCAGGGAGAGAGTGACCAGGGAGAGAGAGAGACCAGAGAGAGAGTGACCAGGGAGAGAGTGACCAGGGAGAGAGTGACCAGGGAAAGAGTGACCAGGGAGAGAGAGACCAGAGAGAGAGTGACCAGGGAGTGAGAGACCAGGGAGAGAGTGACCAGGGAGAGAGAGACCAGAGAGAGACAGACCAGGGAGAGTGTGACCAGGGAGAGAGAGAGACCAGGGAGAGTGTGACCAGGGAGAGAGAGACCAGGGAGAGAGTGACCAGGGAGAGAGAGACCAGGGAGAGAGAGAGACCAGAGAGAGAGTGACCAGGGAGAGAGAGACCAGAGAGAGAGTGACCAGGGAGAGAGAGACCAGGGAGAGAGAGACCAGGGAGAGAGTGACCAGGGAGAGCGAGACCAGAGAGAGAGAGAGACCAGAGAGAGAGTGACCAGGGAGAGAGTGACCAGAGAGAGAGAGACCAGGGAGAGAGAGACCAGGGAGAGAGAAACCAGGGAGAGAGAAACCACGGAGAGAGAGACCAGGGAGAGAGAGATCAGAGAGAGAGTGACCAGAGAGATAGTGACCAGAGAGAGAGTGACCAGGGAGAGAGAGAGAGAGAGAGACCAGGGAGAGAGAGACCAGGGAGAGGGAGACCAGAGAGAGAGATACCAGAGAGAGGGTGACCAGGGAGAGAGAGACCAGGGAGAGAGTGACCAGGGAGAGAGTGACCAGGGAGAGAGAGAGACCAGAGAGAGAGTGACCAGGGAGAGAGTGACCAGGGAGAGAGAGACCAGGGAGAGAGAGACCAGGGAGAGAGTGACCAGGGAGAGAGAGACCAGGGAGAGAGAGTGACCAGGGAGAGAGTGACCAGGGAGAGAGTGACCAGGGAGAGAGAGACCAGGGAGAGAGAGAGAGACCAGAGAGAGAGTGACCAGGGAGAGAGTGACCAGATAGAGAGAGACCAGAGAGAGAGTGACCAGGGAGAGAGAGACCAGGGAGAGAGTGACCAGGGAGAGCGAGACCAGAGAGAGAGAGAGACCAGAGAGAGAGTGACCAGGGAGAGAGTGACCAGAGAGAGAGAGACCAGAGAGAGAGAGACCAGGGAGAGAGAGACCATGGAGAGAGTGACCAGGGAGAGAGAGACCAGGGAGAGAGAGACCAGGGAGAGAGAGACCAGGGAGAGAGAGACCAGGGAGAGAGAGACCAGGGAGATAGTGACCAGGGAGAGAGTGACCAGGGAGAGAGAGAGACCAGAGAGAGAGTGACCAGGGAGAGAGTGACCAGGGAGAGAGAGACCAGGGAGAGAGAGACCAGGGAGAGAGTGACCAGGGAGAGAGAGACCAGGGAGAGAGAGACCAGGGAGAGAGTGACCAGGGAGAGAGAGAGACCAGAGAGAGAGTGACCAGGGAGAGAGTGACCAGAGAGAGAGAGACCAGAGAGAGAGTGACCAGGGAGAGAGAGACCAGGGAGAGAGAGACCAGGGAGAGAGTGACCAGGGAGAGCGAGACCAGAGAGAGAGAGAGACCAGAGAGAGAGTGACCAGGGAGAGAGTGACCAGAGAGAGAGACCAGAGAGAGAGAGACCAGGGAGAGAGAGACCATGGAGAGAGTGACCAGGGAGAGAGAGACCAGGGAGAGAGTGACCAGGGAGAGAGAGACCAGGGAGAGAGTGACCAGGGAGAGAGTGACCAGGGAGAGAGAGAGACCAGAGAGAGAGTGACCAGGGAGAGAGAGACCAGGGAGCGAGAGACCAGGGAGAGAGTGACCAGGGAGAGAGAGACCAGGGAGAGAGAGTGACCAGGGAGAGAGTGACCAGGGAGAGAGTGACCAGGGAGAGAGAGACCAGGGATAGAGAGAGACCAGGGAGAGAGTGACCAGGGAGAGAGAGAGACCAGGGAGAGAGAGAGACCAGAGAGAGAGTGACCAGGGAGAGAGAGACCAGAGAGAGAGTGACCAGGGAGAGAGTGACCAGAGAGAGAGAGACCAGGGAGAGAGTGACCAGGGAGAGAGTGACCAGGGAGAGAGAGAGACCAGGGAGAGCGTGACCAGAGAGAGAGTGACCAGGGAGAGAGTGACCAGGGAGAGAGAGACCAGGGAGAGAGAGACCAGGGAGAGAGTGACCAGGGAGAGAGAGACCAGGGAGAGAGAGTGACCAGGGAGAGAGGGACCAGGGAAAGAGTGACCAGGGAGAGAGAGACCAGGGAGAGAGAGAGACCAGGGAGAGAGTGACCAGGGAGAGAGAGACCAGGGAGAGAGAGAGACCAGAGAGAGAGTGATCAGGGAGAGAGAGACCAGAGAGATAGTGACCAGGGAGAGAGTGACCAGAGAGAGAGAGACCAGGGAGAGCGAGACCAGAGAGAGAGAGAGACCAGAGAGAGAGTGACCAGGGAGAGAGTGACCAGAGAGAGAGAGACCAGAGAGAGAGAGACCAGGGAGAGAGAGACCATGGAGAGAGTGACCAGGGAGAGAGAGACCAGGGAGAGAGAGACCAGGGAGAGAGAGAGCAGGGAGAGAGAGACCAGAGAGAGAGTGACCAGGGAGAGAGTGACCAGAGAGAGAGAGACCAGGGAGAGAGTGACCAGGGAGAGAGTGACCAGGGAGAGAGAGAGACCAGGGAGAGCGTGACCAGAGAGAGAGTGACCAGGGAGAGAGTGACCAGGGAGAGAGAGACCAGGGAGAGAGAGACCAGGGAGAGAGTGACCAGGGAGAGAGAGACCAGGGAGAGAGAGTGACCAGGGAGAGAGTGACCAGGGAGAGAGTGACCAGGGAGAGAGAGACCAGGGAGAGAGAGAGACCAGGGAGAGAGTGACCAGGGAGAGAGAGAGACCAGAGAGAGAGTGACCAGGGAGAGAGAGACCAGGGAGAGAGAGAGACCAGGGAGAGAGAGACCAGGGAGAGAGAGAGACCAGAGAGAGAGTGACCAGGGAGAGAGTGACCAGAGAGAGAGAGACCAGACAGAGAGTGACCAGGGAGAGAGAGACCAGGGAGAGAGAGACCAGGGAGAGAGTGACCAGGGAGAGCGAGACCAGAGAGAGAGAGAGACCAGAGAGAGAGTGACCAGGGAGAGAGTGACCAGAGAGAGAGACCAGAGAGAGAGAGACCAGGGAGAGAGAGACCATGGAGAGAGTGACCAGGGAGAGAGAGACCAGGGAGAGAGTGACCAGGGAGAGAGAGACCAGGGAGAGAGTGACCAGGGAGAGAGTGACCAGGGAGAGAGAGAGACCAGAGAGAGAGTGACCAGGGAGAGAGAGACCAGGGAGCGAGAGACCAGGGAGAGAGTGACCAGGGAGAGAGAGACCAGGGAGAGAGAGTGACCAGGGAGAGAGTGACCAGGGAGAGAGTGACCAGGGAGAGAGAGACCAGGGATAGAGAGACCAGGGAGAGATTGACCAGGGAGAGAGAGACCAGGGAGAGAGAGTGACCAAGGAGAGAGTGACCAGGGAGAGAATGACCAGGGAGAGAGAGACCAGGGAGAGAGAGAGAGACCAGAGAGAGAGTGACCAGGGAGAGAGTGACCAGATAGAGAGAGACCAGAGAGAGAGTGACCAGGGAGAGAGAGACCAGGGAGAGAGAGACCAGGGAGAGAGTGACCAGGGAGAGCGAGACCAGAGAGAGAGAGAGACCAGAGAGAGAGTGACCAGGGAGAGAGTGACCAGAGAGAGAGAGACCAGAGAGAGAGAGACCAGGGAGAGAGAGACCATGGAGAGAGTAACCAGGGAGAGAGAGACCAGGGAGAGAGAGACCAGGGAGAGAGAGACCAGGGAGAGAGAGACCAGGGAGAGAGTGACCAGGGAGAGAGTGAGCAGGGAGAGAGAGAGACCAGAGAGAGAGTGACCAGGGAGAGAGTGACCAGGGAGAGAGTGACCAGGGAGAGAGAGACCAGGGAGAGAGAGACCAGGGAGAGAGAGACCAGGGAGAGAGAGACCAGGGAGAGAGAGACCAGGGAGAGAGTGACCAGGGAGAGAGTGACCAGAGAGAGAGAGAGACCAGAGAGAGAGTGACCAGGGAGAGAGTGACCAGGGAGAGAGAGACCAGGGAGAGAGAGACCATGGAGAGAGTGACCAGGGAGAGAGAGACCAGGGAGAGAGAGACCAGGGAGAGAGAGACCAGGGAGAGAGAGACCAGGGAGAGAGAGACCAGGGAGAGAGTGACCAGGGAGAGAGTGACCAGGGAGAGAGAGAGACCAGAGAGAGAGTGACCAGGGAGAGAGTGACCAGGGAGAGAGAGACCAGGGAGAGAGAGACCAGGGAGAGAGTGACCAGGGAGAGAGAGACCAGGGAGAGAGAGTGACCAGGGAGAGAGTGACCAGGGAGAGAGTGACCAGGGAGAGAGAGACCAGGGAGATAGAGAGACCAGGGAGAGAGTGACCAGGGAGAGAGAGACCAGGGAGAGAGAGAGACCAGAGAGAGAGTGACCAGGGAGAGAGAGACCAGAGAGAGAGTGACCAGGGAGAGAGTGACCAGAGAGAGAGAGACCAGGGAGAGAGTGACCAGGGAGAGAGTGACCAGGGAGAGAGAGAGACCAGGGAGAGCGTGACCAGAGAGAGAGTGACCAGGGAGAGAGTGACCAGGGAGAGAGTGACCAGGGAGAGAGAGACCAGGGAGAGAGAGACCAGGGAGAGAGTGACCAGGGAGAGAGAGACCAGGGAGAGAGAGTGACCAGGGAGAGAGTGACCAGGGAGAGAGTGACCAGGGAGAGAGAGACCAGGGAGAGAGAGAGACCAGGGAGAGAGTGACCAGGGAGAGAGAGACCAGAGAGAGAGTGACCAGGGAGAGAGAGACCAGGGAGAGAGAGAGACCAGGGAGAGAGAGACCAGGGAGAGAGAGAGACCAGAGAGAGAGTGACCAGGGAGAGAGTGACCAGAGAGAGAGAGACCAGAGAGAGAGTGACCAGAGAGAGAGTGACCAGGGAGAGAGAGACAAGGGAGAGAGAGACCAGGGAGAGAGTGACCAGGGAGAGCGAGACCAGAGAGAGAGAGAGACCAGAGAGAGAGTGACCAGGGAGAGAGTGACCAGAGAGAGAGACCAGAGAGAGAGAGACCAGGGAGAGAGAGACCATGGAGAGAGTGACCAGGGAGAGAGAGACCAGGGAGAGAGTGACCAGGGAGAGAGAGACCAGGGAGAGAGTAACCAGGGAGAGAGTGACCAGGGAGAGAGAGAGACCAGAGAGAGAGTGACCAGGGAGAGAGAGACCAGGGAGCGAGAGACCAGGGAGAGAGTGAACAGGGAGAGAGAGTGACCAGGGAGAGAGTGACCAGGGAGAGAGTGACCAGGGAGAGAGTGACCAGGGAGAGAGAGACCAGGGATAGAGAGAGACCAGGGAGAGAGTGACCAGGGAGAGAGAGAGACCAGGGAGAGAGAGAGACCAGAGAGAGAGTGACCAGGGAGAGAGAGACCAGAGAGAGAGTGACCAGGGAAAGAGTGACCAGAGAGAGAGAGACCAGGGAGAGAGTGACCAGGGAGAGAGTGACCAGGGAGAGAGAGTGACCAGGGAGAGAGTGACCAGGGAGAGAGTGACCAGGGAGAGAGAGAGACCAGGGAGAGAGTGACCAGGGAGAGAGAGACCAGGGAGAGAGAGAGACCAAAGAGAGAGTGACCAGGGAGAGAGAGACCAGAGAGAGAGTGACCAGGGAGAGAGTGACCAGGGAGAGAGAGAGACCAGGGAGAGCGTGACCAGAGAGAGAGTGACCAGGGAGAGAGTGACCAGGGAGAGAGAGACCAGGGAGAGAGAGACCAGGGAGAGAGTGACCAGGGAGAGAGAGACCAGGGAAAGAGAGTGACCAGGGAGAGAGTGACCAGGGAGAGAGAGACCAGGGAGAGAGAGAGACCAGGGAGAGAGTGACCAGCTAGAGAGTGACCAGAGAGAGAGAGACCAGGCAGAGAGAGAGACCAGAGACAGAGTGACCAGGGAGAGAGTGACGAGAGAGAGAGAGACCAGGGAGAGAGTGACCAGGGAGAGAGAGACCAGGGAGAGAGTGACCAGGGAGAGAGTGACCAGGGAGAGAGTGTCCAGGGAAAGAGTGACCAGGGAGAGAGTGATCAGGGAGAGAGTGACCAGGGAGAGAGTGACCAGGGAGAGAGAGACCAGGGAGAGAGAGACCAGGGAGAGAGTGACCAGGGAAAGAGTGACCAGGGAGAGAGAGACCAGAGAGAGAGTGACCAGGGAGGGAGAGACCAGGGAGAGAGTGACCAGGGAGAGAGAGACCAGAGAGAGAGAGACCAGGGAAAGTGTGACCAGGGAGAGAGAGAGACCAGGGAGAGTGTGACCAGGGAGAGAGAGACCAGGGAGAGAGTGACCAGGGAGAGAGAGACCAGGGAGAGAGAGTGACCAGGGAGAGAGTGACCAGAGAGAGAGAGAGACCAGGGAGAGAGAGAGACCAGAGAGAGAGTGACCAGGGAGAGAGAGACCAGAGAGAGAGTGACCAGGGAGAGAGTGACGAGAGATAGAGAGACCAGGGAGAGAGTGACCAGGGAGAGAGTGACCAGGGAGAGAGTGACCAGGGAGAGAGTGACCAGGGAAAGAGTGACCAGGGAGAGAGTGACCAGGGAGAGAGTGACCAGGGAGAGAGTGACCAGGGAGAGAGTGACCAGGGAGAGAGAGAGACCAGAGAGAGAGTGACCAGGGAGAGAGAGACCAGGGAGAGAGAGACCAGGGAGAGAGAGACCAGGGAGAGAGTGACCAGGGAGAGAGAGACCAGGGAGAGAGAGAGACCAGAGAGAGAGTGACCAGGGAGAGAGTGACCAGAGAGAGAGAGACCAGGGAGAGAGAGACCAGGGAGAGAGTGACCAGGGAGAGAGAGACCAGGGAGAGAGAGACCAGGGAGAGAGTGACCAGGGAGAGAGAGAGACCAGAGAGAGAGTGACCAGGGAGAGAGTGACCAGAGAGAGAGAGACCAGAGAGAGAGTGACCAGGGAGAGAGAGACCAGGGAGAGAGAGACCAGGGAGAGAGTGACCAGGGAGAGCGAGACCAGAGAGAGAGAGAGACCAGAGAGAGAGTGACCAGGGAGAGAGTGACCAGAGAGAGAGACCAGAGAGAGAGAGACCAGGGAGAGAGAGACCATGGAGAGAGTGACCAGGGAGAGAGAGACCAGGGAGAGAGTGACCAGGGAGAGAGAGACCAGGGAGAGAGTGACCAGGGAGAGAGTGACCAGGGAGAGAGAGAGACCAGAGAGAGAGTGACCAGGGAGAGAGAGACCAGGGAGCGAGAGACCAGGGAGAGAGTGACCAGGGAGAGAGAGACCAGGGAGAGAGAGTGACCAGGGAGAGAGTGACCAGGGAGAGAGTGACCAGGGAGAGAGAGACCAGGGATAGAGAGAGACCAGGGAGAGAGTGACCAGGGAGAGAGAGAGACCAGGGAGAGAGAGAGACCAGAGAGAGAGTGACCAGGGAGAGAGAGACCAGAGAGAGAGTGACCAGGGAGAGAGTGACCAGAGAGAGAGAGACCAGGGAGAGAGTGACCAGGGAGAGAGTGACCAGGGAGAGAGAGAGACCAGGGAGAGCGTGACCAGAGAGAGAGTGACCAGGGAGAGAGTGACCAGGGAGAGAGAGACCAGGGAGAGAGAGACCAGGGAGAGAGTGACCAGGGAGAGAGAGACCAGGGAGAGAGAGTGACCAGGGAGAGAGGGACCAGGGAAAGAGTGACCAGGGAGAGAGAGACCAGGGAGAGAGAGAGACCAGGGAGAGAGTGACCAGGGAGAGAGAGACCAGGGAGAGAGAGAGACCAGAGAGAGAGTGATCAGGGAGAGAGAGACCAGAGAGATAGTGACCAGGGAGAGAGTGACCAGAGAGAGAGAGACCAGGGAGAGCGAGACCAGAGAGAGAGAGAGACCAGAGAGAGAGTGACCAGGGAGAGAGTGACCAGAGAGAGAGAGACCAGAGAGAGAGAGACCAGGGAGAGAGAGACCATGGAGAGAGTGACCAGGGAGAGAGAGACCAGGGAGAGAGAGACCAGGGAGAGAGAGACCAGGGAGAGAGAGACCAGAGAGAGAGTGACCAGGGAGAGAGTGACCAGAGAGAGAGAGACCAGGGAGAGAGTGACCAGGGAGAGAGTGACCAGGGAGAGAGAGAGACCAGGGAGAGCGTGACCAGAGAGAGAGTGACCAGGGAGAGAGTGACCAGGGAGAGAGAGACCAGGGAGAGAGAGACCAGGGAGAGAGTGACCAGGGAGAGAGAGACCAGGGAGAGAGAGTGACCAGGGAGAGAGTGACCAGGGAGAGAGTGACCAGGGAGAGAGAGACCAGGGAGAGAGAGAGACCAGGGAGAGAGTGACCAGGGAGAGAGAGAGACCAGAGAGAGAGTGACCAGGGAGAGAGAGACCAGGGAGAGAGAGAGACCAGGGAGAGAGAGACCAGGGAGAGAGAGAGACCAGAGAGAGAGTGACCAGGGAGAGAGTGACCAGAGAGAGAGAGACCAGACAGAGAGTGACCAGGGAGAGAGAGACCAGGGAGAGAGAGACCAGGGAGAGAGTGACCAGGGAGAGCGAGACCAGAGAGAGAGAGAGACCAGAGAGAGAGTGACCAGGGAGAGAGTGACCAGAGAGAGAGACCAGAGAGAGAGAGACCAGGGAGAGAGAGACCATGGAGAGAGTGACCAGGGAGAGAGAGACCAGGGAGAGAGTGACCAGGGAGAGAGAGACCAGGGAGAGAGTGACCAGGGAGAGAGTGACCAGGGAGAGAGAGAGACCAGAGAGAGAGTGACCAGGGAGAGAGAGACCAGGGAGCGAGAGACCAGGGAGAGAGTGACCAGGGAGAGAGAGACCAGGGAGAGAGAGTGACCAGGGAGAGAGTGACCAGGGAGAGAGTGACCAGGGAGAGAGAGACCAGGGATAGAGAGACCAGGGAGAGATTGACCAGGGAGAGAGAGACCAGGGAGAGAGAGTGACCAAGGAGAGAGTGACCAGGGAGAGAATGACCAGGGAGAGAGAGACCAGGGAGAGAGAGAGAGACCAGAGAGAGAGTGACCAGGGAGAGAGTGACCAGATAGAGAGAGACCAGAGAGAGAGTGACCAGGGAGAGAGAGACCAGGGAGAGAGAGACCAGGGAGAGAGTGACCAGGGAGAGCGAGACCAGAGAGAGAGAGAGACCAGAGAGAGAGTGACCAGGGAGAGAGTGACCAGAGAGAGAGAGACCAGAGAGAGAGAGACCAGGGAGAGAGAGACCATGGAGAGAGTAACCAGGGAGAGAGAGACCAGGGAGAGAGAGACCAGGGAGAGAGAGACCAGGGAGAGAGAGACCAGGGAGAGAGTGACCAGGGAGAGAGTGAGCAGGGAGAGAGAGAGACCAGAGAGAGAGTGACCAGGGAGAGAGTGACCAGGGAGAGAGTGACCAGGGAGAGAGAGACCAGGGAGAGAGAGACCAGGGAGAGAGAGACCAGGGAGAGAGAGACCAGGGAGAGAGAGACCAGGGAGAGAGTGACCAGGGAGAGAGTGACCAGAGAGAGAGAGAGACCAGAGAGAGAGTGACCAGGGAGAGAGTGACCAGGGAGAGAGAGACCAGGGAGAGAGAGACCATGGAGAGAGTGACCAGGGAGAGAGAGACCAGGGAGAGAGAGACCAGGGAGAGAGAGACCAGGGAGAGAGAGACCAGGGAGAGAGAGACCAGGGAGAGAGTGACCAGGGAGAGAGTGACCAGGGAGAGAGAGAGACCAGAGAGAGAGTGACCAGGGAGAGAGTGACCAGGGAGAGAGAGACCAGGGAGAGAGAGACCAGGGAGAGAGTGACCAGGGAGAGAGAGACCAGGGAGAGAGAGTGACCAGGGAGAGAGTGACCAGGGAGAGAGTGACCAGGGAGAGAGAGACCAGGGAGATAGAGAGACCAGGGAGAGAGTGACCAGGGAGAGAGAGACCAGGGAGAGAGAGAGACCAGAGAGAGAGTGACCAGGGAGAGAGAGACCAGAGAGAGAGTGACCAGGGAGAGAGTGACCAGAGAGAGAGAGACCAGGGAGAGAGTGACCAGGGAGAGAGTGACCAGGGAGAGAGAGAGACCAGGGAGAGCGTGACCAGAGAGAGAGTGACCAGGGAGAGAGTGACCAGGGAGAGAGTGACCAGGGAGAGAGAGACCAGGGAGAGAGAGACCAGGGAGAGAGTGACCAGGGAGAGAGAGACCAGGGAGAGAGAGTGACCAGGGAGAGAGTGACCAGGGAGAGAGTGACCAGGGAGAGAGAGACCAGGGAGAGAGAGAGACCAGGGAGAGAGTGACCAGGGAGAGAGAGACCAGAGAGAGAGTGACCAGGGAGAGAGAGACCAGGGAGAGAGAGAGACCAGGGAGAGAGAGACCAGGGAGAGAGAGAGACCAGAGAGAGAGTGACCAGGGAGAGAGTGACCAGAGAGAGAGAGACCAGAGAGAGAGTGACCAGAGAGAGAGTGACCAGGGAGAGAGAGACCAGGGAGAGAGAGACCAGGGAGAGAGTGACCAGGGAGAGCGAGACCAGAGAGAGAGAGAGACCAGAGAGAGAGTGACCAGGGAGAGAGTGACCAGAGAGAGAGACCAGAGAGAGAGAGACCAGGGAGAGAGAGACCATGGAGAGAGTGACCAGGGAGAGAGAGACCAGGGAGAGAGTGACCAGGGAGAGAGAGACCAGGGAGAGAGTAACCAGGGAGAGAGTGACCAGGGAGAGAGAGAGACCAGAGAGAGAGTGACCAGGGAGAGAGAGACCAGGGAGCGAGAGACCAGGGAGAGAGTGAACAGGGAGAGAGAGTGACCAGGGAGAGAGTGACCAGGGAGAGAGTGACCAGGGAGAGAGTGACCAGGGAGAGAGAGACCAGGGATAGAGAGAGACCAGGGAGAGAGTGACCAGGGAGAGAGAGAGACCAGGGAGAGAGAGAGACCAGAGAGAGAGTGACCAGGGAGAGAGAGACCAGAGAGAGAGTGACCAGGGAAAGAGTGACCAGAGAGAGAGAGACCAGGGAGAGAGTGACCAGGGAGAGAGTGACCAGGGAGAGAGAGTGACCAGGGAGAGAGTGACCAGGGAGAGAGTGACCAGGGAGAGAGAGAGACCAGGGAGAGAGTGACCAGGGAGAGAGAGACCAGGGAGAGAGAGAGACCAAAGAGAGAGTGACCAGGGAGAGAGAGACCAGAGAGAGAGTGACCAGGGAGAGAGTGACCAGGGAGAGAGAGAGACCAGGGAGAGCGTGACCAGAGAGAGAGTGACCAGGGAGAGAGTGACCAGGGAGAGAGAGACCAGGGAGAGAGAGACCAGGGAGAGAGTGACCAGGGAGAGAGAGACCAGGGAAAGAGAGTGACCAGGGAGAGAGTGACCAGGGAGAGAGAGACCAGGGAGAGAGAGAGACCAGGGAGAGAGTGACCAGCTAGAGAGTGACCAGAGAGAGAGAGACCAGGCAGAGAGAGAGACCAGAGACAGAGTGACCAGGGAGAGAGTGACGAGAGAGAGAGAGACCAGGGAGAGAGTGACCAGGGAGAGAGAGACCAGGGAGAGAGTGACCAGGGAGAGAGTGACCAGGGAGAGAGTGTCCAGGGAAAGAGTGACCAGGGAGAGAGTGATCAGGGAGAGAGTGACCAGGGAGAGAGTGACCAGGGAGAGAGAGACCAGGGAGAGAGAGACCAGGGAGAGAGTGACCAGGGAAAGAGTGACCAGGGAGAGAGAGACCAGAGAGAGAGTGACCAGGGAGGGAGAGACCAGGGAGAGAGTGACCAGGGAGAGAGAGACCAGAGAGAGAGAGACCAGGGAAAGTGTGACCAGGGAGAGAGAGAGACCAGGGAGAGTGTGACCAGGGAGAGAGAGACCAGGGAGAGAGTGACCAGGGAGAGAGAGACCAGGGAGAGAGAGTGACCAGGGAGAGAGTGACCAGAGAGAGAGAGAGACCAGGGAGAGAGAGAGACCAGAGAGAGAGTGACCAGGGAGAGAGAGACCAGAGAGAGAGTGACCAGGGAGAGAGTGACGAGAGATAGAGAGACCAGGGAGAGAGTGACCAGGGAGAGAGTGACCAGGGAGAGAGTGACCAGGGAGAGAGTGACCAGGGAAAGAGTGACCAGGGAGAGAGTGACCAGGGAGAGAGTGACCAGGGAGAGAGTGACCAGGGAGAGAGTGACCAGGGAGAGAGAGAGACCAGAGAGAGAGTGACCAGGGAGAGAGAGACCAGGGAGAGAGAGACCAGGGAGAGAGAGACCAGGGAGAGAGAGACCAGGGAGAGAGAGAGACCAGAGAGAGAGTGACCAGGGAGAGAGTGACCAGAGAGAGAGAGACCAGGGAGAGAGAGACCAGGGAGAGAGTGACCAGGGAGAGAGAGACCAGGGAGAGAGAGAGACCAGAGTGAGAGTGACCAGGGAGAGAGTGACCAGGGAGAGAGAGACCAGGGAGAGAGAGAGTCCAGGGAGAGAGTGACCAGGGAGAGAGAGACCAGGGAGAGAGAGAGACCAGAGAGAGAGTGACCAGGGAGAGAGAGACCAGGGAGAGAGAGAGACCAGAGAGAGAGTGACCAGGGAGAGAGAGACCAGAGAGAGAGAGACCAGGGAGAGAGAGACCAGAGAGAGAGTGACCAGGGAGAGAGTGACCAGAGAGAGAGAGACCAGGGAGAGAGTGACCAGGGAGAGAGTGACCAGGGAGAGAGTGACCAGCGAAAGAGTGACCAGGGAGAGAGTGACCAGGGAGAGAGTGACCAGGGAGAGATTGACCAGGGAGAGAGAGAGACCAGAGAGAGAGTGACCAGGGAGAGAGAGACCAGGGAGAGAGAGACCAGGGAGAGAGTGACCAGGGAGAGAGAGACCAGGGAGAGAGAGAGACCAGGGAGAGAGAGAGACCAGAGAGAGAGTGACCAGGGAGAGAGTGACCAGAGAGAGAGAGACCAGAGATAGAGAGACCAGGGAGAGAGAGACCATGGAGAGAGTGACCAGGGAGAGAGAGACCAGGGAGAGAGTGACCAGGGAGAGAGAGACCAGGGAGAGGGTGACCAGGGAGAGAGTGACCAGGGAGAGAGAGAGACCAGAGATAGAGTGACCAGGGAGAGAGTGACCAGGGAGAGAGAGACCAGGGAGAGAGAGACCAGGGAGAGAGAAACCAGGGAGAGAGAAACCACGGAGAGAGAGACCAGGGAGAGAGAGATCAGAGAGAGAGTGACCAGAGAGATAGTGACCAGAGAGAGAGTGACCAGGGAGAGAGAGAGAGAGAGAGACCAGGGAGAGAGAGACCAGGGAGAGGGAGACCAGAGAGAGAGATACCAGAGAGAGGGTGACCAGGGAGAGAGAGACCAGGTAGAGAGAGACCAGGGAGAGAGACCAGCGAGAGAGAGACCAGAGAGAGAGAGACCAGAGCGAGAGTGACCAGAGAGAGAGTGACCAGGGAGAGAGTGACCAGAGATAGTGACCAGGTTCTGTATAGAACCTTATTTAGGCCACACTTGGAGTATAGTGTTCAATTCTTGTCGCCACACTACCAGAAGGATGTGGAGGCTTTAGAGAGGGTGCAGAAGAGATTTACCAGAATGTTGCCTGGTATGGAGGGCATAAGCTATGAGGAGCGGTTGGATAAACTCGGTTTGTTCTCACTGGAACGAAGGAGGTTGAAGGGCGACCTGATAGAGGTATACAAAATTATGAGGGGCATAGACAGAGTGGATAGTCAGAGGCTTTTCCCCAGGGTAGAGGGGTCAATTACTAGGGGGCATAGGTTTAAGGTGAGAGGGGCAAGGTTTAGAGTAGATGTACGAGGCAAGTTTTTTACGCAGAGGGTAGTGGGTGCCTGGAACTCGCTACCGGAGGAGGTAGTGGAAGCAGGGACGATAGGGACATTTAAGGGGCATCTTGACAAATACATGAATAGGATGGGAATAGAAGGATACGGACCCAGGAAGTGTAGAAGATTGTAGTTTAGTCGGGCAGTATGGTCGGCACGGGCTTGGAGGGCCGAAGGGCCTGTTCCTGTGCTGTACATTTCTTTGTTCTTTGTTCTTTTTGAGAGAGAGACCAGGGAGAGAGTGACCAGGAAGAGAGTGACCAGGGAGAGAGAGACCAGGGAGATAGAGACTGGGGAGAGAGAGACCAGGGAGTGAGTGACCAGGGAGAGAGAGACCAGGGAGAGAGTGACCAGGGAGAGAGAGACCAGGGAGAGAGAGACCGGGGAGAGAATGACCAGGGAGAGAGAGACCAGGGAGAGAGAGACCAGAGAGAGAGTGACCAGGGAGAGAGAGACCAGGGAGAGAGTGACCAGAGAGAGAGTGACCAGGGAGAGAGAGACCAGGGAGAGAGTGACCAGGGAGAGAGTGACCAGGGAAAGAGTGACCAGGGAGAGAGAGACCAGAGATAGAGTGACCAGGGAGGAAGAGAGTGACCAGGGAGAGAGAGACCAGGGAGAGAGTGACCAGGGAGAGAGTGACCAGGGAAAGAGTGACCAGGGAGAGAGAGACCAGAGAGAGAGTGACCAGGGAGTGAGAGACCAGGGAGAGAGTGACCAGGGAGAGAGAGACCAGAGAGAGACAGACCAGGGAGAGTGTGACCAGGGAGAGAGAGAGACCAGGGAGAGTGTGACCAGGGAGAGAGAGACCAGGGAGAGAGTGACCAGGGAGAGAGAGACCAGGGAGAGAGAGAGACCAGAGAGAGAGTGACCAGGGAGAGAGAGACCAGAGAGAGAGTGACCAGGGAGAGAGAGACCAGGGAGAGAGAGACCAGGGAGAGAGTGACCAGGGAGAGCGAGACCAGAGAGAGAGAGAGACCAGAGAGAGAGTGACCAGGGAGGGAGTGACCAGAGAGAGAGAGACCAGGGAGAGAGAGACCAGGGAGAGAGAAACCAGGGAGAGAGAAACCATGGAGAGAGAGACCAGGGAGAGAGAGATCAGAGAGAGAGTGACCAGAGAGATAGTGACCAGAGAGAGAGTGACCAGGGAGAGAGAGAGAGAGAGAGACCAGGGAGAGAGAGACCAGGGAGAGGGAGACCAGAGAGAGAGATACCAGAGAGAGGGTGACCAGGGAGAGAGAGACCAGGGAGAGAGTGACCAGGGAGAGAGAGACCAGGGAGAGAGAGACCAGGGAGAGAGTGACCAGGGAGAGAGAGACCAGGGAGAGAGAGTGACCAGGGAGAGAGTGACCAGGGAGAGAGTGACCAGGGAGAGAGAGACCAGGGAGAGAGAGAGAGACCAGAGAGAGAGTGACCAGGGAGAGAGTGACCAGATAGAGAGAGACCAGAGAGAGAGTGACCAGGGAGAGAGAGACCAGGGAGAGAGTGACCAGGGAGAGCGAGACCAGAGAGAGAGAGAGACCAGAGAGAGAGTGACCAGGGAGAGAGTGACCAGAGAGAGAGAGACCAGAGAGAGAGAGACCAGGGAGAGAGAGACCATGGAGAGAGTGACCATGGAGAGAGTGACCAGGGAGAGAGAGACCAGGGAGAGAGAGACCAGGGAGAGAGAGACCAGGGAGAGAGAGACCAGGGAGAGAGAGACCAGGGAGATAGTGACCAGGGAGAGAGTGACCAGGGAGAGAGAGAGACCAGAGAGAGAGTGACCAGGGAGAGAGTGACCAGGGAGAGAGAGACCAGGGAGAGAGAGACCAGGGAGAGAGTGACCAGGGAGAGAGAGACCAGGGAGAGAGAGACCAGGGAGAGAGTGACCAGGGAGAGAGAGAGACCAGAGAGAGAGTGACCAGGGAGAGAGTGACCAGAGAGAGAGAGACCAGAGAGAGAGTGACCAGGGAGAGAGAGACCAGGGAGAGAGAGACCAGGGAGAGAGTGACCAGGGAGAGCGAGACCAGAGAGAGAGAGAGACCAGAGAGAGAGTGACCAGGGAGAGAGTGACCAGAGAGAGAGACCAGAGAGAGAGAGACCAGGGAGAGAGAGACCATGGAGAGAGTGACCAGGGAGAGAGAGACCAGGGAGAGAGTGACCAGGGAGAGAGAGACCAGGGAGAGAGTGACCAGGGAGAGAGTGACCAGGGAGAGAGTGACCAGGGAGAGAGAGACCAGGGATAGAGAGAGACCAGGGAGAGAGTGACCAGGGAGAGAGAGAGACCAGGGAGAGAGAGAGACCAGAGAGAGAGTGACCAGGGAGAGAGAGACCAGAGAGAGAGTGACCAGGGAGAGAGTGACCAGAGAGAGAGAGACCAGGGAGAGAGTGACCAGGGAGAGAGTGACCAGGGAGAGAGAGAGACCAGGGAGAGCGTGACCAGAGAGAGAGTGACCAGGGAGAGAGTGACCAGGGAGAGAGAGACCAGGGAGAGAGAGACCAGGGAGAGAGTGACCAGGGAGAGAGAGACCAGGGAGAGAGAGTGACCAGGGAGAGAGGGACCAGGGAAAGAGTGACCAGGGAGAGAGAGACCAGGGAGAGAGAGAGACCAGGGAGAGAGTGACCAGGGAGAGAGAGACCAGGGAGAGAGAGAGACCAGAGAGAGAGTGATCAGGGAGAGAGAGACCAGAGAGATAGTGACCAGGGAGAGAGTGACCAGAGAGAGAGAGACCAGGGAGAGCGAGACCAGAGAGAGAGAGAGACCAGAGAGAGAGTGACCAGGGAGAGAGTGACCAGAGAGAGAGAGACCAGAGAGAGAGAGACCAGGGAGAGAGAGACCATGGAGAGAGTGACCAGGGAGAGAGAGACCAGGGAGAGAGAGACCAGGGAGAGAGAGACCAGGGAGAGAGAGAGACCAGAGAGAGAGTGACCAGGGAGAGAGTGACCAGAGAGAGAGAGACCAGGGAGAGAGTGACCAGGGAGAGAGTGACCAGGGAGAGAGAGAGACCAGGGAGAGCGTGACCAGAGAGAGAGTGACCAGGGAGAGAGTGACCAGGGAGAGAGAGACCAGGGAGAGAGAGACCAGGGAGAGAGAGACCAGGGAGAGAGTGACCAGGGAGAGAGAGACCAGGGAGAGAGAGTGACCAGGGAGAGAGTGACCAGGGAGAGAGTGACCAGGGAGAGAGAGACCAGGGAGAGAGAGAGACCAGGGAGAGAGTGACCAGGGAGAGAGAGAGACCAGAGAGAGAGTGACCAGGGAGAGAGAGACCAGGGAGAGAGAGAGACCAGGGAGAGAGAGACCAGGGAGAGAGAGAGACCAGAGAGAGAGTGACCAGGGAGAGAGTGACCAGAGAGAGAGAGACCAGACAGAGAGTGACCAGGGAGAGAGAGACCAGGGAGAGAGAGACCAGGGAGAGAGTGACCAGGGAGAGCGAGACCAGAGAGAGAGAGAGACCAGAGAGAGAGAGTGACCAGGGAGAGAGTGACCAGAGAGAGAGACCAGAGAGAGAGAGACCAGGGAGAGAGAGACCATGGAGAGAGTGACCAGGGAGAGAGAGACCAGGGAGAGAGTGACCAGGGAGAGAGAGACCAGGGAGAGAGTGACCAAGGAGAGAGTGACCAGGGAGAGAGAGAGACCAGAGAGAGAGTGACCAGGGAGAGAGAGACCAGGGAGAGAGTGACCAGAGAGAGAGTGACCAGGGAGAGAGAGACCAGTGAGAGAGTGACCAGGGAGAGAGTGACCAGGGAAAGAGTGACCAGGGAGAGAGAGACCAGAGATAGAGTGACCAGGGAGGAAGAGAGTGACCAGGGAGAGAGAGACCAGGGAGAGAGTGACCAGGGAGAGAGTGACCAGGGAAAGAGTGACCAGGGAGAGAGAGACCAGAGAGAGAGTGACCAGGGAGTGAGAGACCAGGGAGAGAGTGACCAGGGAGAGAGAGACCAGAGAGAGACAGACCAGGGAGAGTGTGACCAGGGAGAGAGAGAGACCAGGGAGAGTGTGACCAGGGAGAGAGAGACCAGGGAGAGAGTGACCAGGGAGAGAGAGACCAGGGAGAGAGAGAGACCAGAGAGAGAGTGACCAGGGAGAGAGAGACCAGAGAGAGAGTGACCAGGGAGAGAGAGACCAGGGAGAGAGAGACCAGGGAGAGAGTGACCAGGGAGAGCGAGACCAGAGAGAGAGAGAGACCAGAGAGAGAGTGACCAGGGAGAGAGTGACCAGAGAGAGAGAGACCAGGGAGAGAGAGACCAGGGAGAGAGAAACCAGGGAGAGAGAAACCACGGAGAGAGAGACCAGGGAGAGAGAGATCAGAGAGAGAGTGACCAGAGAGATAGTGACCAGAGAGAGAGTGACCAGGGAGAGAGAGAGAGAGAGAGACCAGGGAGAGAGAGACCAGGGAGAGGGAGACCAGAGAGAGAGATACCAGAGAGAGGGTGACCAGGGAGAGAGAGACCAGGGAGAGAGTGACCAGGGAGAGAGTGACCAGGGAGAGAGAGAGACCAGAGAGAGAGTGACCAGGGAGAGAGTGACCAGGGAGAGAGAGACCAGGGAGAGAGAGACCAGGGAGAGAGTGACCAGGGAGAGAGAGACCAGGGAGAGAGAGTGACCAGGGAGAGAGTGACCAGGGAGAGAGTGACCAGGGAGAGAGAGACCAGGGAGAGAGAGAGAGACCAGAGAGAGAGTGACCAGGGAGAGAGTGACCAGATAGAGAGAGACCAGAGAGAGAGTGACCAGGGAGAGAGAGACCAGGGAGAGAGTGACCAGGGAGAGCGAGACCAGAGAGAGAGAGAGACCAGAGAGAGAGTGACCAGGGAGAGAGTGACCAGAGAGAGAGAGACCAGAGAGAGAGAGACCAGGGAGAGAGAGACCATGGAGAGAGTGACCATGGAGAGAGTGACCAGGGAGAGAGAGACCAGGGAGAGAGAGACCAGGGAGAGAGAGACCAGGGAGAGAGAGACCAGGGAGATAGTGACCAGGGAGAGAGTGACCAGGGAGAGAGAGAGACCAGAGAGAGAGTGACCAGGGAGAGAGTGACCAGGGAGAGAGAGACCAGGGAGAGAGAGACCAGGGAGAGAGTGACCAGGGAGAGAGAGACCAGGGAGAGAGAGACCAGGGAGAGAGTGACCAGGGAGAGAGAGAGACCAGAGAGAGAGTGACCAGGGAGAGAGTGACCAGAGAGAGAGAGACCAGAGAGAGAGTGACCAGGGAGAGAGAGACCAGGGAGAGAGAGACCAGGGAGAGAGTGACCAGGGAGAGCGAGACCAGAGAGAGAGAGAGACCAGAGAGAGAGTGACCAGGGAGAGAGTGACCAGAGAGAGAGACCAGAGAGAGAGAGACCAGGGAGAGAGAGACCATGGAGAGAGTGACCAGGGAGAGAGAGACCAGGGAGAGAGTGACCAGGGAGAGAGAGACCAGGGAGAGAGTGACCAGGGAGAGAGTGACCAGGGAGAGAGAGAGACCAGAGAGAGAGTGACCAGGGAGAGAGAGACCAGGGAGCGAGAGACCAGGGAGAGAGTGACCAGGGAGAGAGAGACCAGGGAGAGAGAGTGACCAGGGAGAGAGTGACCAGGGAGAGAGTGACCAGGGAGAGAGAGACCAGGGATAGAGAGAGACCAGGGAGAGAGTGACCAGGGAGAGAGAGAGACCAGGGAGAGAGAGAGACCAGAGAGAGAGTGACCAGGGAGAGAGAGACCAGAGAGAGAGTGACCAGGGAGAGAGTGACCAGAGAGAGAGAGACCAGGGAGAGAGTGACCAGGGAGAGAGTGACCAGGGAGAGAGAGAGACCAGGGAGAGCGTGACCAGAGAGAGAGTGACCAGGGAGAGAGTGACCAGGGAGAGAGAGACCAGGGAGAGAGAGACCAGGGAGAGAGTGACCAGGGAGAGAGAGACCAGGGAGAGAGAGTGACCAGGGAGAGAGGGACCAGGGAAAGAGTGACCAGGGAGAGAGAGACCAGGGAGAGAGAGAGACCAGGGAGAGAGTGACCAGGGAGAGAGAGACCAGGGAGAGAGAGAGACCAGAGAGAGAGTGATCAGGGAGAGAGAGACCAGAGAGATAGTGACCAGGGAGAGAGTGACCAGAGAGAGAGAGACCAGGGAGAGCGAGACCAGAGAGAGAGAGAGACCAGAGAGAGAGTGACCAGGGAGAGAGTGACCAGAGAGAGAGAGACCAGAGAGAGAGAGACCAGGGAGAGAGAGACCATGGAGAGAGTGACCAGGGAGAGAGAGACCAGGGAGAGAGAGACCAGGGAGAGAGAGACCAGGGAGAGAGTGACCAGGGAGAGAGTGACCAGAGAGAGAGAGACCAGGGAGAGAGTGACCAGGGAGAGAGTGACCAGGGAGAGAGAGAGACCAGGGAGAGCGTGACCAGAGAGAGAGTGACCAGGGAGAGAGTGACCAGGGAGAGAGAGACCAGGGAGAGAGAGACCAGGGAGAGAGTGACCAGGGAGAGAGAGACCAGGGAGAGAGAGTGACCAGGGAGAGAGTGACCAGGGAGAGAGTGACCAGGGAGAGAGAGACCAGGGAGAGAGAGAGACCAGGGAGAGAGTGACCAGGGAGAGAGAGAGACCAGAGAGAGAGTGACCAGGGAGAGAGAGACCAGGGAGAGAGAGAGACCAGGGAGAGAGAGACCAGGGAGAGAGAGAGACCAGAGAGAGAGTGACCAGGGAGAGAGTGACCAGAGAGAGAGAGACCAGACAGAGAGTGACCAGGGAGAGAGAGACCAGGGAGAGAGAGACCAGGGAGAGAGTGACCAGGGAGAGCGAGACCAGAGAGAGAGAGAGACCAGAGAGAGAGTGACCAGGGAGAGAGTGACCAGAGAGAGAGACCAGAGAGAGAGAGACCAGGGAGAGAGAGACCATGGAGAGAGTGACCAGGGAGAGAGAGACCAGGGAGAGAGTGACCAGGGAGAGAGAGACCAGGGAGAGAGTGACCAGGGAGAGAGTGACCAGGGAGAGAGAGAGACCAGAGAGAGAGTGACCAGGGAGAGAGAGACCAGGGAGCGAGAGACCAGGGAGAGAGTGACCAGGGAGAGAGAGACCAGGGAGAGAGAGTGACCAGGGAGAGAGTGACCAGGGAGAGAGTGACCAGGGAGAGAGAGACCAGGGAGAGAGAGACCAGGGAGAGAGTGACCAGGGAGAGCGAGACCAGAGAGAGAGAGAGACCAGAGAGAGAGTGACCAGGGAGAGAGTGACCAGAGAGAGAGAGACCAGAGAGAGAGAGACCAGGGAGAGAGAGACCATGGAGAGAGTAACCAGGGAGAGAGAGACCAGGGAGAGAGAGACCAGGGAGAGAGAGACCAGGGAGAGAGAGACCAGGGAGAGAGTGACCAGGGAGAGAGTGAGCAGGGAGAGAGAGAGACCAGAGAGAGAGTGACCAGGGAGAGAGTGACCAGGGAGAGAGTGACCAGGGAGAGAGAGACCAGGGAGAGAGAGACCAGGGAGAGAGAGACCAGGGAGAGAGAGACCAGGGAGAGAGAGACCAGGGAGAGAGTGACCAGGGAGAGAGTGACCAGAGAGAGAGAGAGACCAGAGAGAGAGTGACCAGGGAGAGAGTGACCAGGGAGAGAGAGACCAGGGAGAGAGAGACCATGGAGAGAGTGACCAGGGAGAGAGAGACCAGGGAGAGAGAGACCAGGGAGAGAGAGACCAGGGAGAGAGAGACCAGGGAGAGAGAGACCAGGGAGAGAGTGACCAGGGAGAGAGTGACCAGGGAGAGAGAGAGACCAGAGAGAGAGTGACCAGGGAGAGAGTGACCAGGGAGAGAGAGACCAGGGAGAGAGAGACCAGGGAGAGAGTGACCAGGGAGAGAGAGACCAGGGAGAGAGAGTGACCAGGGAGAGAGTGACCAGGGAGAGAGTGACCAGGGAGAGAGAGACCAGGGAGATAGAGAGACCAGGGAGAGAGTGACCAGGGAGAGAGAGACCAGGGAGAGAGAGAGACCAGAGAGAGAGTGACCAGGGAGAGAGAGACCAGAGAGAGAGTGACCAGGGAGAGAGTGACCAGAGAGAGAGAGACCAGGGAGAGAGTGACCAGGGAGAGAGTGACCAGGGAGAGAGAGAGACCAGGGAGAGCGTGACCAGAGAGAGAGTGACCAGGGAGAGAGTGACCAGGGAGAGAGTGACCAGGGAGAGAGAGACCAGGGAGAGAGAGACCAGGGAGAGAGTGACCAGGGAGAGAGAGACCAGGGAGAGAGAGTGACCAGGGAGAGAGTGACCAGGGAGAGAGTGACCAGGGAGAGAGAGACCAGGGAGAGAGAGAGACCAGAGAGAGAGTGACCAGGGAGAGAGTGACCAGAGAGAGAGAGACCAGAGAGAGAGTGACCAGGGAGAGAGAGACCAGGGAGAGAGAGACCAGGGAGAGAGTGACCAGGGAGAGCGAGACCAGAGAGAGAGAGAGACCAGAGAGAGAGTGACCAGGGAGAGAGTGACCAGAGAGAGAGACCAGAGAGAGAGAGACCAGGGAGAGAGAGACCATGGAGAGAGTGACCAGGGAGAGAGAGACCAGGGAGAGAGTGACCAGGGAGAGAGAGACCAGGGAGAGAGTAACCAGGGAGAGAGTGACCAGGGAGAGAGAGAGACCAGAGAGAGAGTGACCAGGGAGAGAGAGACCAGGGAGCGAGAGACCAGGGAGAGAGTGAACAGGGAGAGAGAGTGACCAGGGAGAGAGTGACCAGGGAGAGAGTGACCAGGGAGAGAGTGACCAGGGAGAGAGTGACCAGGGAGAGAGAGACCAGGGATAGAGAGAGACCAGGGAGAGAGTGACCAGGGAGAGAGAGAGACCAGGGAGAGAGAGAGACCAGAGAGAGAGTGACCAGGGAGAGAGAGACCAGAGAGAGAGTGACCAGGGAAAGAGTGACCAGAGAGAGAGAGACCAGGGAGAGAGTGACCAGGGAGAGAGTGACCAGGGAGAGAGAGAGACCAGGGAGAGCGTGACCAGAGAGAGAGTGACCAGGGAGAGAGTGACCAGGGAGAGAGAGACCAGGGAGAGAGAGACCAGGGAGAGAGTGACCAGGGAGAGAGAGACCAGGGAGAGAGAGTGACCAGGGAGAGAGTGACCAGGGAAAGAGTGACCAGGGAGAGAGAGACCAGGGAGAGAGAGAGACCAGGGAGAGAGTGACCAGGGAGAGAGAGACCAGGGAGAGAGAGAGACCAGAGAGAGAGTGATCAGGGAGAGAGAGACCAGAGAGATAGTGACCAGGGAGAGAGTGACCAGAGAGAGAGAGACCAGGGAGAGC
Organism: Scyliorhinus torazame; assembly: GCF_047496885.1. Taxonomy (NCBI): domain Eukaryota; kingdom Metazoa; phylum Chordata; class Chondrichthyes; order Carcharhiniformes; family Scyliorhinidae; genus Scyliorhinus; species Scyliorhinus torazame. The sequence continues at coordinate 359,108,038 of NC_092710.1, read as the reverse complement.
GAGACCAGAGAGAGAGAGAGACCAGAGAGAGAGTGACCAGGGAGAGAGTGACCAGAGAGAGAGAGACCAGAGAGAGAGAGACCAGGGAGAGAGAGACCATGGAGAGAGTGACCAGGGAGAGAGAGACCAGGGAGAGAGAGACCAGGGAGAGAGAGACCAGGGAGAGAGAGACCAGGGAGAGAGAGACCAGGGAGAGAGTGACCAGGGAGAGAGTGACCAGGGAGAGAGAGAGACCAGAGAGAGAGTGACCAGGGAGAGAGTGACCAGGGAGAGAGAGACCAGGGAGAGAGAGACCAGGCAGAGAGAGACCAGGGAGAGAGAGTGACCAGGGAGAGAGTGAGCAGGGAGAGAGAGACCAGGGAGAGAGAGTGACCAGGGAGAGAGTGACCAGGGAGAGAGTGACCAGGGAGAGAGAGACCAGGGAGAGAGTGACCAGGGAGAGAGAGACCAGGGAGAGAGAGTGACCAGGGAGAGAGTGACCAGGGAGAGAGTGACCAGGGAGAGAGAGACCAGGGAGAGAGAGAGAGACCAGAGAGAGAGTGACCAGGGAGAGAGTGACCAGATAGAGAGAGACCAGAGAGAGAGTGACCAGGGAGAGAGAGACCAGGGAGAGAGAGACCAGGGAGAGAGTGACCAGGGAGAGCGAGACCAGAGAGAGAGAGAGACCAGAGAGAGAGTGACCAGGGAGAGAGTGACCAGAGAGAGAGAGACCAGAGAGAGAGAGACCAGGGAGAGAGAGACCATGGAGAGAGTGACCAGGGAGAGAGAGACCAGGGAGAGAGAGACCAGGGAGAGAGAGACCAGGGAGAGAGAGACCAGGGAGAGAGAGACCAGGGAGAGAGTGACCAGGGAGAGAGTGACCAGGGAGAGAGAGAGACCAGAGAGAGAGTGACCAGGGAGAGAGTGACCAGGGAGAGAGAGACCAGGGAGAGAGAGACCAGGGAGAGAATGACCAGGGAGAGAGAGACCAGGGAGAGAGAGTGACCAGGGAGAGAGTGACCAGGGAGAGAGTGACCAGGGAGAGAGAGACCAGGGAGATAGAGAGACCAGGGAGAGAGTGACCAGGGAGAGAGAGACCAGGGAGAGAGAGAGACCAGAGAGAGAGTGACCCGGGAGAGAGAGACCAGAGAGAGAGTGACCTGGGATAGAGTGACCAGAGAGAGAGAGACCAGGGAGAGAGTCACCAGGGAGAGAGTGACCAGGGAGAGAGAGAGACCAGGGAGAGCGTGACCAGAGAGAGAGTGACCAGGGAGAGAGTGACCAGGGAGAGAGAGACCAGGGAGAGAGAGACCAGGGAGAGAGTGACCAGGGAGAGAGAGACCAGGGAGAGAGAGTGACCAGGGAGAGAGTGACCAGGGAGAGAGTGACCAGGGAGAGAGAGACCAGGGAGAGAGAGAGACCAGGGAGAGAGTGACCAGGGAGAGAGAGAGACCAGAGGGAGAGTGACCAGGGAGAGAGAGACCAGGGAGAGAGAGAGACCAGGGAGAGAGAGACCAGGGAGAGAGAGAGACCAGGGAGAGAGAGACCATGGAGAGAGTGACCAGGGAGAGAGAGACCAGGGAGAGAGTGACCAGGGAGAGAGTGACCAGGGAGAGAGAGACCAGGGAGAGAGAGAGAGACCAGAGAGAGAGTGACCAGGGAGAGAGTGACCAGATAGACAGAGACCAGAGAGAGAGTGACCAGGGAGAGAGAGACCAGGGAGAGAGAGACCAGGGAGAGAGTGACCAGGGAGAGCGAGACCAGAGAGAGAGAGAGACCAGAGAGAGAGTGACCAGGGAGAGAGTGACCAGAGAGAGAGAGACCAGAGAGAGAGAGACCAGGGAGAGAGAGACCATGGAGAGAGTAACCAGGGAGAGAGAGACCAGGGAGAGAGAGACCAGGGAGAGAGAGACCAGGGAGAGAGAGACCAGGGAGAGAGAGACCAGGGAGAGAGTGACCAGGGAGAGAGTGAGCAGGGAGAGAGAGAGACCAGAGAGAGAGTGACCAGGGAGAGAGTGACCAGGGAGAGAGTGACCAGGGAGAGAGAGACCAGGGAGAGAGAGACCAGGGAGAGAGAGACCAGGGAGAGAGAGACCAGGGAGAGAGAGACCAGGGAGAGAGTGACCAGGGAGAGAGTGACCAGAGAGAGAGAGAGACCAGAGAGAGAGTGACCAGGGAGAGAGTGACCAGGGAGAGAGAGACCAGGGAGAGAGAGACCATGGAGAGAGTGACCAGGGAGAGAGAGACCAGGGAGAGAGTGACCAGGGAGAGAGAGACCAGGGAGAGAGTGACCAGGGAGAGAGTGACCAGGGAGAGAGAGAGACCAGAGAGAGAGTGACCAGGGAGAGAGAGACCAGGGAGCGAGAGACCAGGGAGAGAGTGACCAGGGAGAGAGAGACCAGGGAGAGAGAGTGACCAGGGAGAGAGTGACCAGGGAGAGAGTGACCAGGGAGAGAGAGACCAGGGAGAGAGAGACCAGGGAGAGAGTGACCAGGGAGAGCGAGACCAGAGAGAGAGAGAGACCAGAGAGAGAGTGACCAGGGAGAGAGTGACCAGAGAGAGAGAGACCAGAGAGAGAGAGACCAGGGAGAGAGAGACCATGGAGAGAGTAACCAGGGAGAGAGAGACCAGGGAGAGAGTAACCAGGGAGAGAGAGACCAGGGAGAGAGAGACCAGGGAGAGAGAGACCAGGGAGAGAGAGACCAGGGAGAGAGTGACCAGGGAGAGAGTGAGCAGGGAGAGAGAGAGACCAGAGAGAGAGTGACCAGGGAGAGAGTGACCAGGGAGAGAGTGACCAGGGAGAGAGAGACCAGGGAGAGAGAGACCAGGGAGAGAGAGACCAGGGAGAGAGAGACCAGGGAGAGAGAGACCAGGGAGAGAGTGACCAGGGAGAGAGTGACCAGAGAGAGAGAGAGACCAGAGAGAGAGTGACCAGGGAGAGAGTGACCAGGGAGAGAGAGACCAGGGAGAGAGAGACCATGGAGAGAGTGACCAGGGAGAGAGAGACCAGGGAGAGAGAGACCAGGGAGAGAGAGACCAGGGAGAGAGAGACCAGGGAGAGAGAGACCAGGGAGAGAGTGACCAGGGAGAGAGTGACCAGGGAGAGAGAGAGACCAGAGAGAGAGTGACCAGGGAGAGAGTGACCAGGGAGAGAGAGACCAGGGAGAGAGAGACCAGGGAGAGAGTGACCAGGGAGAGAGAGACCAGGGAGAGAGAGTGACCAGGGAGAGAGTGACCAGGGAGAGAGTGACCAGGGAGAGAGAGACCAGGGAGATAGAGAGACCAGGGAGAGAGTGACCAGGGAGAGAGAGACCAGGGAGAGAGAGAGACCAGAGAGAGAGTGACCAGGGAGAGAGAGACCAGAGAGAGAGTGACCAGGGAGAGAGTGACCAGAGAGAGAGAGACCAGGGAGAGAGTGACCAGGGAGAGAGTGACCAGGGAGAGAGAGAGACCAGGGAGAGCGTGACCAGAGAGAGAGTGACCAGGGAGAGAGTGACCAGGGAGAGAGTGACCAGGGAGAGAGAGACCAGGGAGAGAGAGACCAGGGAGAGAGTGACCAGGGAGAGAGAGACCAGGGAGAGAGAGTGACCAGGGAGAGAGTGACCAGGGAGAGAGTGACCAGGGAGAGAGAGACCAGGGAGAGAGAGAGACCAGGGAGAGAGTGACCAGGGAGAGAGAGACCAGAGAGAGAGTGACCAGGGAGAGAGAGACCAGGGAGAGAGAGAGACCAGGGAGAGAGAGACCAGGGAGAGAGAGAGACCAGAGAGAGAGTGACCAGGGAGAGAGTGACCAGAGAGAGAGAGACCAGAGAGAGAGTGACCAGGGAGAGAGAGACCAGGGAGAGAGAGACCAGGGAGAGAGTGACCAGGGAGAGCGAGACCAGAGAGAGAGAGAGACCAGAGAGAGAGTGACCAGGGAGAGAGTGACCAGAGAGAGAGACCAGAGAGAGAGAGACCAGGGAGAGAGAGACCATGGAGAGAGTGACCAGGGAGAGAGAGACCAGGGAGAGAGTGACCAGGGAGAGAGAGACCAGGGAGAGAGTAACCAGGGAGAGAGTGACCAGGGAGAGAGAGAGACCAGAGAGAGAGTGACCAGGGAGAGAGAGACCAGGGAGCGAGAGACCATGGAGAGAGTGAACAGGGAGAGAGAGTGACCAGGGAGAGAGTGACCAGGGAGAGAGTGACCAGGGAGAGAGTGACCAGGGAGAGAGAGACCAGGGATAGAGAGAGACCAGGGAGAGAGTGACCAGGGAGAGAGAGAGACCAGGGAGAGAGAGAGACCAGAGAGAGAGTGACCAGGGAGAGAGAGACCAGAGAGAGAGTGACCAGGGAAAGAGTGACCAGAGAGAGAGAGACCAGGGAGAGAGTGACCAGGGAGAGAGTGACCAGGGAGAGAGAGAGACCAGGGAGAGCGTGACCAGAGAGAGAGTGACCAGGGAGAGAGTGACCAGGGAGAGAGAGACCAGGGAGAGAGAGACCAGGGAGAGAGTGACCAGGGAGAGAGAGACCAGGGAGAGAGAGTGACCAGGGAGAGAGTGACCAGGGAAAGAGTGACCAGGGAGAGAGAGACCAGGGAGAGAGAGAGACCAGGGAGAGAGTGACCAGGGAGAGAGAGACCAGGGAGAGAGAGAGACCAGAGAGAGAGTGATCAGGGAGAGAGAGACCAGAGAGATAGTGACCAGGGAGAGAGTGACCAGAGAGAGAGAGACCAGGGAGAGCGAGACCAGAGAGAGAGAGAGACCAGAGAGAGAGTGACCAGGGAGAGAGTGACCAGAGAGAGAGAGACCAGAGAGAGAGAGACCAGGGAGAGAGAGACCATGGAGAGAGTGACCAGGGAGAGAGAGACCAGGGAGAGAGAGACCAGGGAGAGAGAGACCAGGGAGAGAGAGACCAGGGAGAGAGAGACCAGGGAGAGAGTGACCAGGGAGAGAGTGACCAGGGAGAGAGAGAGACCAGAGAGAGAGTGACCAGGGAGAGAGTGACCAGGGAGAGAGAGACCAGGGAGAGAGAGACCAGGGAGAGAGAGACCAGGGAGAGAGAGTGACCAGGGAGAGAGTGAGCAGGGAGAGAGAGACCAGGGAGAGAGAGTGACCAGGGAGAGAGTGACCAGGGAGAGAGTGACCAGGGAGAGAGAGACCAGGGATAGAGAGACCAGGGAGAGAGTGACCAGGGAGAGAGAGACCAGGGAGAGAGAGTGACCAGGGAGAGAGTGACCAGGGAGAGAGTGACCAGGGAGAGAGAGACCAGGGAGAGAGAGAGAGACCAGAGAGAGAGTGACCAGGGAGAGAGTGACCAGATAGAGAGAGACCAGAGAGAGAGTGACCAGGGAGAGAGAGACCAGGGAGAGAGAGACCAGGGAGAGAGTGACCAGGGAGAGCGAGACCAGAGAGAGAGAGAGACCAGAGAGAGAGTGACCAGGGAGAGAGTGACCAGAGAGAGAGAGACCAGAGAGAGAGAGACCAGGGAGAGAGAGACCATGGAGAGAGTGACCAGGGAGAGAGAGACCAGGGAGAGAGAGACCAGGGAGAGAGAGACCAGGGAGAGAGAGACCAGGGAGAGAGTGACCAGGGAGAGAGTGACCAGGGAGAGAGAGAGACCAGAGAGAGAGTGACCAGGGAGAGAGTGACCAGGGAGAGAGAGACCAGGGAGAGAGAGACCAGGGAGAGAGTGACCAGGGAGAGAGAGACCAGGGAGAGAGAGTGACCAGGGAGAGAGTGACCAGGGAGAGAGTGACCAGGGAGAGAGAGACCAGGGAGATAGAGAGACCAGGGAGAGAGTGACCAGGGAGAGAGAGACCAGGGAGAGAGAGAGACCAGAGAGAGAGTGACCCGGGAGAGAGAGACCAGAGAGAGAGTGACCTGGGATAGAGTGACCAGAGAGAGAGAGACCAGGGAGAGAGTCACCAGGGAGAGAGTGACCAGGGAGAGAGAGAGACCAGGGAGAGCGTGACCAGAGAGAGAGTGACCAGGGAGAGAGTGACCAGGGAGAGAGAGACCAGGGAGAGAGAGACCAGGGAGAGAGTGACCAGGGAGAGAGAGACCAGGGAGAGAGAGTGACCAGGGAGAGAGTGACCAGGGAGAGAGTGACCAGGGAGAGAGAGACCAGGGAGAGAGAGAGACCAGGGAGAGAGTGACCAGGGAGAGAGAGAGACCAGAGGGAGAGTGACCAGGGAGAGAGAGACCAGGGAGAGAGAGAGACCAGGGAGAGAGAGACCAGGGAGAGAGAGAGACCAGGGAGAGAGAGACCATGGAGAGAGTGACCAGGGAGAGAGAGACCAGGGAGAGAGTGACCAGGGAGAGAGTGACCAGGGAGAGAGAGACCAGGGAGAGAGAGAGAGACCAGAGAGAGAGTGACCAGGGAGAGAGTGACCAGATAGACAGAGACCAGAGAGAGAGTGACCAGGGAGAGAGAGACCAGGGAGAGAGAGACCAGGGAGAGAGTGACCAGGGAGAGCGAGACCAGAGAGAGAGAGAGACCAGAGAGAGAGTGACCAGGGAGAGAGTGACCAGAGAGAGAGAGACCAGAGAGAGAGAGACCAGGGAGAGAGAGACCATGGAGAGAGTAACCAGGGAGAGAGAGACCAGGGAGAGAGAGACCAGGGAGAGAGAGACCAGGGAGAGAGAGACCAGGGAGAGAGAGACCAGGGAGAGAGTGACCAGGGAGAGAGTGAGCAGGGAGAGAGAGAGACCAGAGAGAGAGTGACCAGGGAGAGAATGACCAGGGAGAGAGTGACCAGGGAGAGAGAGACCAGGGAGAGAGAGACCAGGGAGAGAGAGACCAGGGAGAGAGAGACCAGGGAGAGAGAGACCAGGGAGAGAGTGACCAGGGAGAGAGTGACCAGAGAGAGAGAGAGACCAGAGAGAGAGTGACCAGGGAGAGAGTGACCAGGGAGAGAGAGACCAGGGAGAGAGAGACCATGGAGAGAGTGACCAGGGAGAGAGAGACCAGGGAGAGAGAGACCAGGGAGAGAGAGACCAGGGAGAGAGAGACCAGGGAGAGAGAGACCAGGGAGAGAGTGACCAGGGAGAGAGTGACCAGGGAGAGAGAGAGACCAGAGAGAGAGTGACCAGGGAGAGAGTGACCAGGGAGAGAGAGACCAGGGAGAGAGAGACCAGGGAGAGAGTGACCAGGGAGAGAGAGACCAGGGAGAGAGAGTGACCAGGGAGAGAGTGACCAGGGAGAGAGTGACCAGGGAGAGAGAGACCAGGGAGATAGAGAGACCAGGGAGAGAGTGACCAGGGAGAGAGAGACCAGGGAGAGAGAGAGACCAGAGAGAGAGTGACCAGGGAGAGAGAGACCAGAGAGAGAGTGACCAGGGAGAGAGTGACCAGAGAGAGAGAGACCAGGGAGAGAGTGACCAGGGAGAGAGTGACCAGGGAGAGAGAGAGACCAGGGAGAGCGTGACCAGAGAGAGAGTGACCAGGGAGAGAGTGACCAGGGAGAGAGTGACCAGGGAGGGAGAGACCAGGGAGAGAGAGACCAGGGAGAGAGTGACCAGGGAGAGAGAGACCAGGGAGAGAGAGTGACCAGGGAGAGAGTGACCAGGGAGAGAGTGACCAGGGAGAGAGAGACCAGGGAGAGAGAGAGACCAGGGAGAGAGTGACCAGGGAGAGAGAGACCAGAGAGAGAGTGACCAGGGAGAGAGAGACCAGGGAGAGAGAGAGACCAGGGAGAGAGAGACCAGGGAGAGAGAGAGACCAGAGAGAGAGTGACCAGGGAGAGAGTGACCAGAGAGAGAGAGACCAGAGAGAGAGTGACCAGGGAGAGAGAGACCAGGGAGAGAGAGACCAGGGAGAGAGTGACCAGGGAGAGCGAGACCAGAGAGAGAGAGAGACCAGAGAGAGAGTGACCAGGGAGAGAGTGACCAGAGAGAGAGACCAGAGAGAGAGAGACCAGGGAGAGAGAGACCATGGAGAGAGTGACCAGGGAGAGAGAGACCAGGGAGAGAGTGACCAGGGAGAGAGAGACCAGGGAGAGAGTGACCAGGGAGAGAGTGACCAGGGAGAGAGAGAGACCAGAGAGAGAGTGACCAGGGAGAGAGAGACCAGGGAGCGAGAGACCAGGGAGAGAGTGACCAGGGAGAGAGAGTGACCAGGGAGAGAGTGACCAGGGAGAGAGTGACCAGGGAGAGAGTGACCAGGGAGAGAGAGACCAGGGATAGAGAGAGACCAGGGAGAGAGTTACCAGGGAGAGAGAGAGACCAGGGAGAGAGAGAGACCAGAGAGAGAGTGACCAGGGAGAGAGAGACCAGAGAGAGAGTGACCAGGGAAAGAGTGACCAGAGAGAGAGAGACCAGGGAGAGAGTGACCAGGGAGAGAGTGACCAGGGAGAGAGAGAGACCAGGGAGAGCGTGACCAGAGAGAGAGTGACCAGGGAGAGAGTGACCAGGGAGAGAGAGACCAGGGAGAGAGAGACCAGGGAGAGAGTGACCAGGGAGAGAGAGACCAGGGAGAGAGAGTGACCAGGGAGAGAGTGACCAGGGAAAGAGTGACCAGGGAGAGAGAGACCAGGGAGAGAGAGAGACCAGGGAGAGAGTGACCAGGGAGAGAGAGACCAGGGAGAGAGAGAGACCAGAGAGAGAGTGATCAGGGAGAGAGAGACCAGAGAGATAGTGACCAGGGAGAGAGTGACCAGAGAGAGAGAGACCAGGGAGAGCGAGACCAGAGAGAGAGAGAGACCAGAGAGAGAGTGACCAGGGAGAGAGTGACCAGAGAGAGAGAGACCAGAGAGAGAGAGACCAGGGAGAGAGAGACCATGGAGAGAGTGACCAGGGAGAGAGAGACCAGGGAGAGAGAGACCAGGGAGAGAGAGACCAGGGAGAGAGAGACCAGGGAGAGAGAGACCAGGGAGAGAGTGACCAGGGAGAGAGTGACCAGGGAGAGAGAGAGACCAGAGAGAGAGTGACCAGGGAGAGAGTGACCAGGGAGAGAGAGACCAGGGAGAGAGAGACCAGGGAGAGAGAGACCAGGGAGAGAGAGTGACCAGGGAGAGAGTGAGCAGGGAGAGAGAGACCAGGGAGAGAGAGTGACCAGGGAGAGAGTGACCAGGGAGAGAGTGACCAGGGAGAGAGAGACCAGGGATAGAGAGACCAGGGAGAGAGTGACCAGGGAGAGAGAGACCAGGGAGAGAGAGTGACCAGGGAGAGAGTGACCAGGGAGAGAGTGACCAGGGAGAGAGAGACCAGGGAGAGAGAGAGAGACCAGAGAGAGAGTGACCAGGGAGAGAGTGACCAGATAGAGAGAGACCAGAGAGAGAGTGACCAGGGAGAGAGAGACCAGGGAGAGAGAGACCAGGGAGAGAGTGACCAGGGAGAGCGAGACCAGAGAGAGAGAGAGACCAGAGAGAGAGTGACCAGGGAGAGAGTGACCAGAGAGAGAGAGACCAGAGAGAGAGAGACCAGGGAGAGAGAGACCATGGAGAGAGTGACCAGGGAGAGAGAGACCAGGGAGAGAGAGACCAGGGAGAGAGAGACCAGGGAGAGAGAGACCAGGGAGAGAGAGACCAGGGAGAGAGTGACCAGGGAGAGAGTGACCAGGGAGAGAGAGAGACCAGAGAGAGAGTGACCAGGGAGAGAGTGACCAGGGAGAGAGAGACCAGGGAGAGAGAGACCAGGGAGAGAGTGACCAGGGAGAGAGAGACCAGGGAGAGAGAGTGACCAGGGAGAGAGTGACCAGGGAGAGAGTGACCAGGGAGAGAGAGACCAGGGAGATAGAGAGACCAGGGAGAGAGTGACCAGGGAGAGAGAGACCAGGGAGAGAGAGAGACCAGAGAGAGAGTGACCCGGGAGAGAGAGACCAGAGAGAGAGTGACCTGGGATAGAGTGACCAGAGAGAGAGAGACCAGGGAGAGAGTCACCAGGGAGAGAGTGACCAGGGAGAGAGAGAGACCAGGGAGAGCGTGACCAGAGAGAGAGTGACCAGGGAGAGAGTGACCAGGGAGAGAGAGACCAGGGAGAGAGAGACCAGGGAGAGAGTGACCAGGGAGAGAGAGACCAGGGAGAGAGAGTGACCAGGGAGAGAGTGACCAGGGAGAGAGTGACCAGGGAGAGAGAGACCAGGGAGAGAGAGAGACCAGGGAGAGAGTGACCAGGGAGAGAGAGAGACCAGAGGGAGAGTGACCAGGGAGAGAGAGACCAGGGAGAGAGAGAGACCAGGGAGAGAGAGACCAGGGAGAGAGAGAGACCAGGGAGAGAGAGACCATGGAGAGAGTGACCAGGGAGAGAGAGACCAGGGAGAGAGTGACCAGGGAGAGAGAGACCAGGGAGAGAGTGACCAGGGAGAGAGTGACCAGGGAGAGAGAGAGACCAGAGAGAGAGTGACCAGGGAGAGAGAGACCAGGGAGCGAGAGACCAGGGAGAGAGTGACCAGGGAGAGAGAGACCAGGGAGAGAGAGTGACCAGGGAGAGAGTGACCAGGGAGAGAGAGACCAGGGAGATAGAGAGACCAGGGAGAGAGTGACCAGGGAGAGAGAGACCAGGGAGAGAGAGAGACCAGAGAGAGAGTGACCAGGGAGAGAGAGACCAGGGAGAGAGAGAGACCAGGGAGAGAGAGACCAGGGAGAGAGAGAGACCAGGGAGAGAGAGACCAGGGAGAGAGAGACCAGGGAGAGAGAGACCAGGGAGAGAGAGACCAGGGAGAGAGTGACCAGGGAGAGAGTGACCAGGGAGAGAGAGAGACCAGAGAGAGAGTGACCAGGGAGAGAGTGACCAGGGAGAGAGAGACCAGGGAGAGAGAGACCAGGGAGAGAGTGACCAGGGAGAGAGAGACCAGGGAGAGAGAGTGACCAGGGAGAGAGTGACCAGGGAGAGAGTGACCAGGGAGAGAGACACCAGGGAGATAGAGAGACCAGGGAGAGAGTGACCAGGGAGAGAGAGACCAGGGAGAGAGAGAGACCAGAGAGAGAGTGACCCGGGAGAGAGAGACCAGAGAGAGAGTGACCTGGGATAGAGTGACCAGAGAGAGAGAGACCAGGGAGAGAGTCACCAGGGAGAGAGTGACCAGGGAGAGAGAGAGACCAGGGAGAGCGTGACCAGAGAGAGAGTGACCAGGGAGAGAGTGACCAGGGAGAGAGAGACCAGGGAGAGAGAGACCAGGGAGAGAGTGACCAGGGAGAGAGAGACCAGGGAGAGAGAGTGACCAGGGAGAGAGTGACCAGGGAGAGAGTGACCAGGGAGAGAGAGACCAGGGAGAGAGAGAGACCAGGGAGAGAGTGACCAGGGAGAGAGAGAGACCAGAGAGAGAGTGACCAGGGAGAGAGAGACCAGGGAGAGAGAGAGACCAGGGAGAGAGAGACCAGGGAGAGAGAGAGACCAGGGAGAGAGAGACCATGGAGAGAGTGACCAGGGAGAGAGAGACCAGGGAGAGAGTGACCAGGGAGAGAGAGACCAGGGAGAGAGTGACCAGGGAGAGAGTGACCAGGGAGAGAGAGAGACCAGAGAGAGAGTGACCAGGGAGAGAGAGACCAGGGAGCGAGAGACCAGGGAGAGAGTGACCAGGGAGAGAGAGACCAGGGAGAGAGAGTGACCAGGGAGAGAGTGACCAGGGAGAGAGTGACCAGGGAGAGAGAGACCAGGGATAGAGAGAGACCAGGGAGAGAGTGACCAGGGAGAGAGAGAGACCAGGGAGAGAGAGAGACCAGAGAGAGAGTGACCAGGGAGAGAGAGACCAGAGAGAGAGTCACCAGGGAGAGAGTGACCAGAGAGAGAGAGACCAGGGAGAGAGTGACCAGGGAGAGAGTGACCAGGGAGAGAGAGAGACCAGGGAGAGCGTGACCAGAGAGAGAGTGACCAGGGAGAGAGTGACCAGGGAGAGAGAGACCAGGGAGAGAGAGACCAGGGAGAGAGTGACCAGGGAGAGAGAGACCAGGGAGAGAGAGTGACCAGGGAGAGAGTGACCAGGGAAAGAGTGACCAGGGAGAGAGAGACCAGGGAGAGAGAGAGACCAGGGAGAGAGTGACCAGGGAGAGAGAGACCAGGGAGAGAGAGAGACCAGAGAGAGAGTGATCAGGGAGAGAGAGACCAGAGAGATAGTGACCAGGGAGAGAGTGACCAGAGAGAGAGAGACCAGGGAGAGAGTGACCAGGGAGAGAGTGACCAGGGAGAGAGAGAGACCAGGGAGAGCGTGACCAGAGAGAGAGTGACCAGGGAGAGAGTGACCAGAGAGAGTGTGACCAGGGAGAGAGAGAGACCAGGGAGAGCGTGACCAGAGAGAGAGAGACCAGAGAGAGAGAGACCAGGGAGAGAGAGAGACCAGAGGGAGAGTGACCAGGGAGAGAGTGACCAGAGAGAGAGAGACCAGGGAGAGAGTGACCAGGGAGAGAGTGACCAGGGAGAGAGTGACCAGGGAGAGAGTGACCAGGGAAAGAGTGACCAGGGAGAGAGTGACCAGGGAGAGAGAGACCAGGGAGAGAGAGACCAGGGAGAGAGTGACCAGGGAGAGAGAGACCAGGGAGAGAGAGACCAGGGAGAGAGATACCAGGGAGAGAGTGACCAGGGAGAGAGAGACCAGGGAGAGAGAGACCAGGGAGAGAGATACCAGGGAGAGAGATACCAGGGAGAGAGTGACCAGGGAGAGAGAGACCAGGGAGAGAGAGTGACCAGGGAGTGAGTGACCAGGGAGAGAGAGACCAGGGAGATAGAGAGACCAGGGAGAGAGTGACCAGGGAGAGAGAGACCAGGGAGAGAGAGAGACCAGAGAGAGAGTGACCAGGGAGAGAGAGACCAGGGAGAGAGAGAGACCAGGGAGAGAGAGACCAGGGAGAGAGAGAGACCAGGGAGAGAGAGACCAGGGAGAGAGAGACCAGGGAGAGAGAGACCAGGGAGAGAGAGACCAGGGAGAGAGTGACCAGGGAGAGAGTGACCAGGGAGAGAGAGAGACCAGAGAGAGAGTGACCAGGGAGAGAGTGACCAGGGAGAGAGAGACCAGGGAGAGAGAGACCAGGGAGAGAGTGACCAGGGAGAGAGAGACCAGGGAGAGAGAGTGACCAGGGAGAGAGTGACCAGGGAGAGAGTGACCAGGGAGAGAGAGACCAGGGAGATAGAGAGACCAGGGAGAGAGTGACCAGGGAGAGAGAGACCAGGGAGAGAGAGAGACCAGAGAGAGAGTGACCCGGGAGAGAGAGACCAGAGAGAGAGTGACCTGGGATAGAGTGACCAGAGAGAGAGAGACCAGGGAGAGAGTCACCAGGGAGAGAGTGACCAGGGAGAGAGAGAGACCAGGGAGAGCGTGACCAGAGAGAGAGTGACCAGGGAGAGAGTGACCAGGGAGAGAGAGACCAGGGAGAGAGAGACCAGGGAGAGAGTGACCAGGGAGAGAGAGACCAGGGAGAGAGAGTGACCAGGGAGAGAGTGACCAGGGAGAGAGTGACCAGGGAGAGAGAGACCAGGGAGAGAGAGAGACCAGGGAGAGAGTGACCAGGGAGAGAGAGAGACCAGAGAGAGAGTGACCAGGGAGAGAGAGACCAGGGAGAGAGAGAGACCAGGGAGAGAGAGACCAGGGAGAGAGAGAGACCAGGGAGAGAGAGACCATGGAGAGAGTGACCAGGGAGAGAGAGACCAGGGAGAGAGTGACCAGGGAGAGAGAGACCAGGGAGAGAGTGACCAGGGAGAGAGTGACCAGGGAGAGAGAGAGACCAGAGAGAGAGTGACCAGGGAGAGAGAGACCAGGGAGCGAGAGACCAGGGAGAGAGTGACCAGGGAGAGAGAGACCAGGGAGAGAGAGTGACCAGGGAGAGAGTGACCAGGGAGAGAGTGACCAGGGAGAGAGAGACCAGGGATAGAGAGAGACCAGGGAGAGAGTGACCAGGGAGAGAGAGAGACCAGGGAGAGAGAGAGACCAGAGAGAGAGTGACCAGGGAGAGAGAGACCAGAGAGAGAGTGACCAGGGAGAGAGTGACCAGAGAGAGAGAGACCAGGGAGAGAGTGACCAGGGAGAGAGTGACCAGGGAGAGAGAGAGACCAGGGAGAGCGTGACCAGAGAGAGAGTGACCAGGGAGAGAGTGACCAGGGAGAGAGAGACCAGGGAGAGAGAGACCAGGGAGAGAGTGACCAGGGAGAGAGAGACCAGGGAGAGAGAGTGACCAGGGAGAGAGTGACCAGGGAAAGAGTGACCAGGGAGAGAGAGACCAGGGAGAGAGAGAGACCAGGGAGAGAGTGACCAGGGAGAGAGAGACCAGGGAGAGAGAGAGACCAGAGAGAGAGTGATCAGGGAGAGAGAGACCAGAGAGATAGTGACCAGGGAGAGAGTGACCAGAGAGAGAGAGACCAGGGAGAGAGTGACCAGGGAGAGAGTGACCAGGGAGAGAGAGAGACCAGGGAGAGCGTGACCAGAGAGAGAGTGACCAGGGAGAGAGTGACCAGAGAGAGTGTGACCAGGGAGAGAGAGAGACCAGGGAGAGCGTGACCAGAGAGAGAGAGACCAGAGAGAGAGAGACCAGGGAGAGAGAGAGACCAGAGGGAGAGTGACCAGGGAGAGAGTGACCAGAGAGAGAGAGACCAGGGAGAGAGTGACCAGGGAGAGAGTGACCAGGGAGAGAGTGACCAGGGAGAGAGTGACCAGGGAGAGAGTGACCAGGGAAAGAGTGACCAGGGAGAGAGTGACCAGGGAGAGAGAGACCAGGGAGAGAGAGACCAGGGAGAGAGTGACCAGGGAGAGAGAGACCAGGGAGAGAGAGACCAGGGAGAGAGATACCAGGGAGAGAGTGACCAGGGAGAGAGAGACCAGGGAGAGAGAGACCAGGGAGAGAGATACCAGGGAGAGAGATACCAGGGAGAGAGTGACCAGGGAGAGAGAGACCAGGGAGAGAGAGACCAGGGAGAGAGATACCAGGGAGAGAGATACCAGGGAGAGAGATACCAGGGAGAGTGTGACCAGGGAGAGAGAGACCAGGGAGAGAGATACCAGAGAGTCGGATGCAGCCAGAATGAAATGGGTCAGCGATTTCCATGACGCTGTAAGAGTTGATCTCGAATGAGATATTTCGGGCACAAGCTGAGGCCGTCGCAGGAAAGGTAGGGAACCGATTCGAGGACAGGCTGGAGGACGAGGCAAATACAGAACATGAGCAACAGAGAGACTGGATGACTTGGCACCTTTAGGCCACCAGGGGTGTTGAAAGCGCAACGCCAACTAATTTTGAACGGTAATTGAATGGGAACTTGAGAGAAATGAACTTTCAGCAGAGGGGGATTGAGTGGGGGGGGGGGGCATTGACTCTCTCAATGCTGTTGGCTGTCTGTGCTAACTCCCTCGGTATGTCTGGCCTATTGCAGCTGTTGAATGGACAGATATGGAACACAGGACATTGGTGGCTGTCATGAGCAGTTTGACGTGGAGTGTGGGCAACATGTTCCTGGCGCTGATTGCCTATCTGATCAGGGACTGGCGCTGGCTGCTGTTCACCGTGACAACGCCCTCCCTGATTGCTGCTGCTGTGTGCTGGTGAGTGCTGATGTGAAATGCTGGCTGTTATTTATTCAAAACATCTGGGAGGGGCATCCAAATTCCTGGGTTAGCAAAAAGACCGCAGAATTCAAACAATCGAATCCCGAGGCAGTGAGTACTCCGTCATGCTGAACACCATCTGGAGGAAGCACGGAGGGTGGCAAGGGTTCTATTCTCTTTATTCGTCCATGTGATGTGGACGTCGCTGTGCAAGCCTTTATTGCCCAGCCCTTAGTGTCCAAAAGGTTGGGTGGGGTTGCTGGGTTATGGGGATAGGGTGGAGGTGTGGACTTGGGTCGGGTGCTCTTTCCAAGAGCTGGTGCAGACTCGATGGGCCGAATGGCCTCCTTCTGCACTGTGAATTCTATGATTCTATGAAAAAATTCTATACGCAGATTAAAGTCACCCGTAATCACAGATGTTCCTTTATCACGGCAGCACGGTAGCATGGTGGTTAGCACAATTGCTTCACAGCTCCAGGGTCCCAGGTTCGATTCCGGCTTGGGTCACTGTCTGTGCGGAGTCTGCACGTTCTCCCCGTGTGTGCGTGGGTTTCCTCCGGGTGCTCCGGTTTCCTCCCACAGTCCAAAGATGTGCAGGTTAGGTGGATTGGCCGTGCTAAATTGCCCTTAGTGTCCAAAATTGCCCATACTGTTGGGTGGGGTTACTGGGTTATGGGGATAGGGTGGAGGTGTTGACCTTGGGTCGGGTGCTCTTTCCAAGAGCCGGTGCCGACTCGATGGGCTGAATGGCCTCCTTCTGCACTGTAAATTCTATGATCACGTTATTCTCAGATTTCCCGTCTGATGCTATTCCCAACATGACCACTGCAGTTTGGGGGTCTTTATACCACCCCTACCAATGTTTTTTGCTCCTTGGTGGTTCTTTACTCCACCCAGACAGATTCCACATCGTCTGTACCAATATCTTTCCTCAATATTGTATCAATATCTTCTTTGATAAACAACGCAACTCCACCACCTTTTCCTTTCTGTCTGTCCTTCCTAAACACTGAATAGCCTCAATGTTTAGTTCCCATCCTTGGTCACCTCGGAGCCCTGTCCCCGTAACACCAACTACATCATATCCCTTTACACCTATCTGAGCTACTAATACAATCATTTTATTTTGAATGTTCCACGCGTTCAGGTACAAAACCTTGAGGCTCCTTTTATCGAACCCTGTTGGGAAATGTTGGGAGAAGATCAGCTGGAGGTGCTAAAACCCATCAAGAGTCTGTTCAAGTAGATAAGAAGCAATGATTTCCAGTTGTGGAAATGTTAGTAAGCAGAGAACAGAGTGACAGTGACTGACTAAACATCTGGAGCAGGCAACATAAAGTATTTGTCTTGGTTGGGCCGTGTGAAAGCGCAGAGGGAGCAGTTTCAATCGTAACTTTCAAACGCAAACGGGGGAAACATGTGTTTGGCAGTGGGGACAGAGCAGGGCAATGGAACTGATTGGATCATTCTCTTAAAGGGCCAGAAGACACAAGACGGCCGATAATTCCTTTTGTGCTGTAGGGGTATCAGTAAGCAAGACCTGAGTTCATTTGGAACTCTCAAAACGTCCAACCATAGATTCTATAAGGGCCAGCGTTAGGTTTAGAGTCAGGGTCAGGGTCAATGTCAGGATAAGGGTCAGGGTGAAGGTCAGGGTGAGTGTTAGGGTCAGGGTAAGGATCCTCTCGGAAGGAGCGATCACAATATGGTGGAATTTAAAATACAGATGGAGGGTGAGAAGGTAAAATTAAACACTAGTGTTTTGTGCTTAAACAAAGGAGATTACAATGGGATGAGAGAAGAACTAGCTAAGGTGGACTGGGAGCAAAGACCTTATGGTGAAACAGTTGAGGAACAGTGGAGAACCTTCCAAGCGATTTTTCACAGTGCTCAGCAAAGGTTTACACCAACAAAAAGGGAAGGACGGTTGAAAGAGGGAAAATTGACCGTGGATATCTAAGGAAATAAGGGAGAGTATCAAATTGAAGGAAAAAGCATACAAAGTAGCAAAGATCAGTGGGAGACTAGAGGACTGGGAAATCTTTAGGGGGCAACAGAAAGCTACTAAAAAAAGCTATAAAGAAGAGTAAGATAGATTATGAGAGTAAACTTGCTCAGAATATAAAAACAGATAGTAAAAGTTTCTACAAATATATAAAACAAAAAAGAGTGGCTAAGGTAATTATTGGTCCTTTAGAGGATGAGAAGGGAGATTTAATAATGGGAGATGAGGAAATGGCTGAGGAACTGAACAGGTTTTTTGGGTCGGTCTTCACAGTGGAAGACACAAATAACATGCCAGTGACTGATGGAAATGAGGCTATGACAGGTGAGGACTTTGAGAGAATTGTTATCACTAAGGAGGTAGTGATGGGCAAGCTAATGGGGCTAAAGGTAGACAAGTCTCCTGGCCCTGATGGACTGCATCCCAGAGTGCTAAAAGTGATGGCTAGGGAAATTGCAAATGCACTAGTGATAATTTACCAAAATTCACTAGACTCTGGGGTGGTCCCGGCGGATTGGAAATTAGCAAACGTGACATCACTATTTAAAAAAGGAGGTAGGCAGAAAGCGGGTAATTATAGGCCAGATAGCTTAACTTCGGTCGAAGGGAAGATGCTGGAATCTATCATCAAGGAAGAAATAGGGAGGCATCTGGATGGAAATTGTCCCATTGGTCAGACGCAGCATGGGTTCATAAAGGGCAGGTCGTGCCTAACTAATTTAGTGGAACTTTTTGAGGAAATTACCAATGCGGTAGATAATGGGGAGCCAATGGATGTGGTATATCTGGATTTCCAAAAAGCCTTTGACAAGGTGCTACACAAAAGGTTGCTGCATAAGATAATGATGCATGGCATTAAGGGGAAAGTAGTAGTATGGGTAGAGGATTGGTTAATTAATAGAAAGCAAAGAGTGGGGATTAATGGGTGTTTCTCTGGTTGGCAATCAGTAGCTAGTGGTTTCCCTCAGGGATCAGTGTTGGGCCCACAATTGTTCACAATTTACATTGATGATTTGGAGTTGGGGACCAAGGGTAATGTGTCCAAATTTGCAGACGTCGCTAAGATGAGTGGTAAAGCAAAAAGTGCAGAGGATACTGGAAGCCTGCAGAGGGATTTGGATAGGCTAAGTGAATGGGCTAGGGTCTGGCAGATGGAATACAATGTTGACAAATGTGAGGTTGTCCATTTTGGTAGGAATAACAGCAAAAGGGATTATTATTTAAATGATAAAATATTAAAACATGCCGCTGTGCAGAGAGACCTGGGTGTGCTAGTGCATGAGTCGGAAAAAGTTGGTTTACAGGTGCAACAGGTGATTAAGAGGACAAATGGAGTTTTGTCCTTCATTGCTAGAGGGATGCAGTTTAAGACTAAGGAGGCACTGCAGCAATTGTATCAGGTGTTAGTGAGGCCACACCTGGAGTATTGTGTTCAGTTTTGGTCTCCTTACTTGAGAAAGGACGTACTGGCACTGGAGGGTGTGCAGAGGAGATTCACTGGGTTAATCCCAGATCTGAAGGGGTTGGATTACGAGGAGAGGTTGAGTAGACTGGGACTGTACTCATTGGAATTTAGAAGGATGAGGGGGGATCTTATAGAAACATATAAAATTATGAAGGGAATAGATAGGATAGATGCGGGCAGGTTGTTTCCACTGGTGGGTGAAAGCAGAACTAGGGGGCATAGCCTCAAAATAAGGGGAAGTAGATTTAGGACTGAGTTTAGGAGGAACTCCTTCACCCAAAGGGTTGTGAATCTATGGAATTCCTTGCCCAGTGAAGCAATTGAGGCTCCTTCAATAAATGTTTTTAAGATAAAGATAGATAACATCCAGTGGCGGCTGTGAAGGAGTGAGTCGCACATTTGGCGGCTCCCGCTCGGGTCGGAATTTTGAACCTTTTCCCCCGATTTTCTACCGGACCTGAATTGTAAAACTGAAGACAGAGGCAATTGTGAACTGAATTCCCACATCGGTGCATGGAGAGAAGGACTAGGAAGTGCTCGGATAGGCAGAAACAGAAAGACAGAGAAGGCTTGGGCTGAAGCTGCCGCGGGAGACAGCATGGCGGAGGACCAGACCTCTGGTTTGTCGACCCAGCGGTCAACGGAGCAGCTGATGCAAGTTATTCAGGAAGGTTTTGCTAAGCAGAAACGGGACTGCTTGGACCCGATAAAAGAGTCGATTGAGCGGCTGGAGCTTAGATTAGACGCCCAGGATCGGGCGATCCAGAAGGTAGAGAAGGGGCTGGCTGAGCAGGAGGAACATCAAACCGCGGTGGAGTGGGAGGTGGAGACGCTGAGAGACCAGCAGAAGAAGCTCCTGGAGAAGGTGGAGGACCTGGAGAATAGGTACCGTCGGCAGAACTTGAGAATCGTTGGGCTCCCGGAGGGGTCCGAAGGAGCGGACCCTGGGGCATACATCGCAGATATGTTTGTGAAGCTGCTGGGGGATGGGGCATTCTCCCGACCCTTGGAGGTGGACAGGGCTCACAGAGCGCTCGCGAGGAAGCCGCGACCTCCCGAGGGCAATGGTGGTGAGATTCCACAGGTACTTGGATAAGGAGCGCAATCTACAGTGGGCCAAGCAGACACGGAGCTGTAAGTGGGACAACAGTATCCTGCGGATCTACCAAGACCCGAGTGTGGAGGTGGCCAGGAGAAGAGCAGGCTTCAACCAGATCAGGTTGATCCTTTTTAAGAAAAAGGTGAAGTTCAGACTGTTGTATCCTGCCCGTCTCTGGGTCACGCACGAGGAACAGCACTTTTGTTTCGAGTCGCCTGAGGACGCGCTGGACTTCGTGAAAAGGAAAGGACTGGTGGTGGACTGAGAACTTTTGAACTTTGCTGCAACGTTCTTGTTTTTTTTTCTTTTTGTTTCTCTGTTCTTTTAAAAAAAAGTTTCTTGTTTTTTGTTTTGTGGAAGTTGTTTGTGATGCCTTCTGTATTGATTTGGGACCAGTGGCAGAGCTGAGTGAGTTAAGGTTTTCATTTGCACTATTGGGGAATGGAGGTGTGCTGGTTTCGATCTTGGTGTTTTTCTGTTGGGCAATTGTGTGGGGATTGTTTGATGTTAGAGTATGTTTGTATGCGCGGGGGGTGGGAGGGGAGGGAACAATAGGTGGGAGACTATCCGGCGCCAGGGATGGGGCCACCAAGCTAGCTGGGCAGACTAGCTCACGGAAGCACAGTGGGGGGGTGCGTATGTTTGGTTTATCAAAGGGGTTGGGCTACAGAGTGTTGTTATTAGGGGGGGAGTGGGGGAAAATGTGGTGTTTGAGGCGGGTAGAATAGTCTTGGATGTGGGAGGTGGGAAACTGGAGGGGGTGTAGGTGGTATTAGTAAATGTGTATGCCCCAAATTGGGACGATGTGGAGTTTATAAAGAGGATGCTGGGGAAGATACCGGACCTGGACTCGCACAGGTTGGTCATGGGAGGGGACTTCAACACAGTTATTGACCCTGGCTTGGACCGATCAAGCTCAAAAATGGGCAGGGTGCCAGCAATGGCAAAGGAACTAAGAGAGTTTATGGAGCTGATGGGCGGGGGGGGGGGGGTGGATCCATGGAGATTTGGGCAGCTGAGGGCGAAGGAGTTCTCCTTCTACTCACACGTGTATAAAGTGTACTCCCGGATTGATTTTTTATTTTGAGCAGGGCCTTTCTGGCTGGGGTGGTGGACACGGGGTACTCGGTGATCACAATCTCAGCTCCACACTGGGTTGACCTGCAGGTTAGTAAAGACAGTAACCAGCGCCCGCACTGGAGGTTAGATGTGGGACTTTTGGCTGACGAAGGGGTGTGCGGGCGGCTGAGGAAATGTATTCAGAGCTACCTGCAGGTCAATGACACGGGGGAAATTTCAGCTGCGGTGGTCTGGGAAGCACTGAAGGCGGTGGTCAGGTGGGAGCTGATTTCGATCCGGGCCCATAGGGAGAAGGTGGACAGGGCAGAGACGGACCGACTGGGAAAGGAGATACTACAGATCGATAGGAGGTATGCGGAGACCCCAGAGGCAGGGCTTTTAAGGGAACGGCGGAGGCTACAGGCGGAGTTCGGCTTGTTAACCACAGGGAGGGCGGTGGAGCAGCTGAGAAAGGCGAGGGGGGTGATCTATGAGCATGGAGAGAAGGCCAGCAGAATGCTTGCACAGCAGCTCAGAAAGAGGAAGGCAGCCAGGGAGATAGGGAAAGTAAAGGATGGAGATGGGAACCGGGTTGGAGATTCAGCAGGGGTGAATAAGGAGTTTAGGGATTTCTACAGCAGGCTGTATGGGTCGGAACCCCCTCCGGGGCCGGAGGGGATGAGGCACTTCTTGGGGGGGCTGAATTTCCCAAAGGTGGATGGGGAGCTGGTAGAGGGGTTGGGGGCCCCGATCGGGTTGGAAGAGATAGTGGAGGGTCTGAAGGCCATGCAGTCGGGTAAGGCCCCGGGGCCGGACGGGTACCCAGTGGAGTTTTATGAAAAGTTCTCTGGGATATTGGGGCCGGTGTTGATGAGGATGTTCAATGAGGCAAGGGAAAGAGGGGTGCTGCCCCCGACGAGGTCACAGGTCACAATTTGTCTGATTCTGAAGCGGGATAAGGATCCGGAGCTGTGTGGGTCCTACAGGCCGATATCCCTGTTGAATGTGGACACCAAACTGCTGGCCAAAATTTTGTCCTCCAGGATTGAGGATTGTGTTCCGGATGTTATTGGGGAGGACCAGACGGGGTTTGTTAAGGGTGGGCAGTTGGTGGCCAATGTAAGAAGGCTGTTAAATGTGATCATGATGCCCCCGGAAGGTAGGGAGGGGGAGGTAGTGATCGCAATGGATGCAGAAAAGGCTTTTGATTGGGTAGAATGGGACTATCTGTGGGAGGTACTGAGACGGTTCGGATTTGGGCGGGGCTGTATTGACTGGGTCAGGTTGCTGTATCAGGCTCCTGTGACAAGCGTACGGACGAATAGGACAACATCGGACTATTTTAGACTGCACCGGGGGACGAGACAGGGATGCCCCCTCTCCCCACTGTTGTTCACGCTAGCTATAGACCCATTGGCAATTGCTCCGAGAGCCTCAAGGGGCAGGAAGGGGCTGGTCCGGGGAGGTGGAGCACAGGGTTTCGCTCTATGCAGACGACCTACTCCTGTATGTATCGGACCCAATAGAGGGGATGGAAGAAATCATGAGGATTCGAGGGGAATTTGGCCGGTTTTCGGGGTATAAGCTGAATATGGGGAAAAGTGAGGTGTTTGCGGTCCAGGCGAGGGGACAGGAGAGGCGATTGGGGGAGCTGCCGTTTAGATTAGTAGGGGGAAGCTTTAGGTACCTAGGCATTCAAATGGCGCGGGAATGGGACCGGCTGCATAAATTAAATCTGGCCCGACTAATAGACCAAATGAAGGACGATTTTCGGAGGTGGGTCGCGCTCCCGTTGTCACTGGCTGGGAAGGTGCAGACGGTGAAGATGACGGTCCTCCCGAGATTCCTGTTTGTGTTTCAGTGTCTCCCCATCTTTATTCCGCGGACCTTTTTTAAACGGGTCAACAAAGTGATCACTGGCTTTGTTTGGGCGGGCAAGACCCTGCGGGTAAGGAAGGTAATGCTTGAGCGGAGTCGGGGAGAGGGCAGGCTGGCGCTGCCACATTTTAGTAACTATTACTGGGCGGCGAATATAGCCATGATCAGGAAGTGGGGGAGGGGTCGGCATGGGAGCGAATGGAGGAGGCTTCATGCAAGGGCACCAGTTTGGGGGCGTTGGTAACTGCGCCTCTGCCGTTCCCGCCGGCACGGTACTCCGCCTGCCCCGTGGTGGTGGCGGCCCTGAGAGTCTGGGGGCAATGGAGGAGACATGTGGGAGCAGAGGGAGCATTGGTCTGGTCCCCAATCTGTAATAATCACCGGTTTGCCCCGGGAAGTATGGATGGGGGGTTCCGGATATGGCGGAGAGCAGGGATTGAGAGGATGGGGGATATGTTTATAGAGGGGAGCTTTCCGAGTATGAGGGCGCTGGAGGAGAAGTTTGGGTTGGCGAGGGGAAACAAATTCAGGTATCTGCAGGTGCGGGACTTCCTACGTGAATAAGTGTCAACCTTCCCACTCCTACCGCTAAGGGGGATTCAGGACAGGGTAGTTTCCAGAGGGTAGGTAGGGAACGTCTCAGACATTTATAAGGAACTTATGGGGTCAGAGGAGACGCAGACCGAGGAGCTGAAGCGCAAGTGGGAGGAGGAGCTGGGGGGAGAGATAGAGGATGGTCTATGGGCGGATGCATTGAGTAGAGTCAACGCGTCCGCAACATGTGCCAGGCTCAGCCTGATACAATTCTAGGCGTTCACCGGGCTCACATGACAGTGGCCCGGATCAGCAGATTCTTTGGGGTGGAAGACAGGTGCGCAAAATGTGCGGGAGGACCAGCGATCCATGTCCACATGTTCTGGGCATGTCCGAAGCTTAGGGGATTCTGGCAGGGGTTTGCGGATGTCATGTCCACGGTGTTAAAAACAAGAGTGGCGCTGAGTCCAGAGGTGGATATTTTCGGGGTGTAGGAAGACCGGGAATCCGGGAGGAGAAAGAGGCAGACGTTCTGGCCTTTGCTTCCCTGGTAGACCGGAGACGGATACTATTGGCTTGGAGGGACTCAAAGCCCCGAAGTCGGAGACCTGGCTATCGGACACGGCTAGCTTTCTCTGTTTGGAGAAAATCAAGTTCGCCTTGAGAGGGTCACTGTTAGGGTTCACCCGGAGGGGGCAACCGTTCGTCGACTTCTTCGCGGAGAATTAATCGTCAGCAGAGGGGGGGGGGGGGGGTGGGTTAGTTTAGCTTCGAGTAGGGGGTTAATAAAGGTGCGACCTGTAAGGGAGGGAGACGGCTTTTGCACTATGTTTATAGTTTCATGTACATTGTTTATTGTGTTTGTTATAATACCAAAAAATACCTCAATAAAATGTTTCCCCCCAAAAAAGAAAAAGAAAGATAAAGATAGATAGTTTTTTGAGGAATAAAGGGATTAAGGGTTATGGTGTTCGGGCCGGAAAGTGGAGCTGAGTCCACAAAAGATCAGCCATGATCTCATTGAATGGTGGAGCAGGCTCGAGGGGCCAGATGGCCGACTCCTGCTCCTAGTTCTTATGTTCTTATGTAAGGGTCAGGATGAGGGTGAGGGTCAGGGTCAGGGTCCGGATGAGGGTGAGAGTCAGGATGGGGGTCAAGGTCAGGGTCAGGGTGAGTGTCAGGGTGAGGGGTCAGGGTAAGGGTAAGGGTGAGGGTGAGGGTCAGGATGGGGGTCAGGGTGAGGGTCAGGGTGAGGGTCAGGGTCAGGGTCAGGGTGAAGGTCAGGGTGAGGGTCAGGGTGAGGGTAAGGGTAAGGGTCAGGGTCAGGGTCAGGGTCAGGGTGAGGGTCAGGGTCAGGGTCAGGGTCAGGGTGAGGGTCAGGGTCAGGATGAGGGTCAGGGTGAGGGTCAGGGTCAGGGTCAGGGTCAGGGCAAGGGTCAGGCTGAGGGTCAGGGTGAGGGTCAGGGTGAGGGTCAGGGTGAGGGTCAGGGTTAGGGTCAGGGTGAGGGTCAGGGTCAGGGTGAGTGTCAGGGTCAGAGTGAGGGTCAGTGTGACAGTCAGGGTGAGGGTCAGGGTGAGGGTCAGGGTCAGGGTGAAGGTCAGGGTGAGGGTCAGGGTCAGGGTGAGGGTGAGGGTCAGGGTGAGGGTCAGGGTGAGGGTCAGGGTCAGGGTGAAGGTCAGGGTGAGGGTGAGGGTCAGGGTGAGGGTCAGTGTAAAGGTCAGGGTGAGGGTCAGGGTGAGGGTCAGGGTGAGGGTCAGGGTGACGGTAAGGGTCAGGGTAAAGGTCAGGGTGAGGGTCAGGGTGAGGGTCAGGGTGAGGTTAAGGGTCAGCATGAGGGTCAGGGTGAGGGTAAGGGTCAGGGTAAGGGTGAGTGTAAGGGTGAGGGTCAGGGTGAGGGTAAGGGTCAGGGTGCGGGTCAGGGTCAGGGTGAGGGTCAGGGTGAGGGTAAGGGTCAGGGTCAGTTGGAGGGTCAGGGTGAGGGTCAGGGTGAGGGTGAGGGTCAGGGTGAGGGTCAGGGTGAGGGTAAGGGTCAGGGTCAGGGTCAGGGTCAGGGTCAGGGTCAGGGTCAGGGTGAGGGTAAGGGTCAGGGTCAGGGTGAGGGTGAGGGTCAGGGTCAGGGTGAGGGTCAGGGTGAGGGTCAGGGTCAGGGCAAGGGTCAGGGTGAGGGTCAGGGTGAGGGTCAGGGTGAGGGTCAGGGTGAGGGTCAGGGTGAGGGTGAGGGTCAGGGTGAGGGTCAGGGTAAAGGTCAGGGTGTGGGTCAGGGTTAAGGTCAGGGTGAGGGTAAAGGTCAGGGTGAGGGTAAGGGTCAGGTAAAGGTCAGTGTAACGGTCAGGGTGAGGGTAAGGGTCAGGGTGACGGTCAGGGTGAGTGTCAGGGTATGGGTCAGGGTAAAGGTCATGGTGAGGGTAAGTGTCAGGGTAAAGGTCAGGGTGTGGGTCAGGGTTAGGGTCAGGGTGAGGGTAAAGGTCAGGGTTAGTTTGAGTGATGTTAGTTGTTCCACACTCAGCTGCTAATCACGTTTGCACAGGTGGATCCCAGAATCCGCCAGGTGGCTCCTAGCCAATGGCAAAACAGAAGAGGCGCAGGTGAGCTTGTGGAAATGTGCGAAGATGAACAAGAGGAGAGTTTGTCAACCTGGATTGTCCATCGAGGTAAGACAATGGTTCCTGTGCCTGACCTTTACTCTCACCCTGACCCTCAGCCTGACCCTGACCCTCGCCCTGACCCTCGCCCTGACCCTGACCCTCACCCTGACCCTCAGCCTGACCCTGACCCTCGCCCTGACCCTCAGCCTGATCCTGACCCTCGCCCTGACCCTCGCCCTGACCCTGACCCTCACCCTGACCCTCAGCCTGACCCTGACCCTCGCCCTGACCCTCGCCCTGACCCTCAGCCTGACCCTCGCCCTGACCCTCGCCCTGACCCTCGCCCAGATCCTCGCCCTGACCCTTGCCCTGACCCTCAGCCTGACCCTGACCCTCGCCCTGACCCTCAGCCTGACCCTGACCCTCGCCCTGACCCTCAGCCTTACCCTCGCCCTGACCCTCAGCCTGACCCTCGCCCTGACCCTCAGCCTGACCCTCGCCCTGACCCTCAGCCTGACCCTCGCCCTGACCCTCAGCCTGACCCTGACCCTCGCCCTGACCCTCGCCCTGACCCTCAGCCTGACCCTCGCCCTGACCCTCGCCCTGACCCTCGCCCTGACCCTCGCCCTGACCCTCGCCCTGACCCTCCCCCTGACCCTCGCCCTGACCCTCGCCCTGACCCTCGCCCTGACCCTCGCCCTGACCCTCAGCCTGACCCTCGCCCTGACCCTCGCCCTGACCCTCGCCCTGACCCTCGCCCTGACCCTCGCCCTGACCCTCAGCCTGACCCTCCCCCTGACCCTCGCCCTGACCCTCCCCCTGACTCTTGCCCTGACCCTCAGCCTGACCCTCGCCCTGACCCTCCCCCTGACCCTCGCCCTGACCCTCAGCCTGACCCTGACCCTCGCCCTGACCCTCAGCCTGACCCTCCCCCTGACCCTCACCCTGACCCTCGCCCTGACCCTCGCCCTGACCCTCGCCCTGACCCTCGCCCTGACCCTCAGCCTGACCCTCGCCCTGACCCTCAGCCTGACCCTGACCCTCGCCCTGACCCTCGCCCTGACCCTCGCCCTGACCCTCGCCCTGACCCTCGCCCTGACCCTCCCCCTGACCCTCGCCCTGACCCTCGCCCTGACCCTCGCCCTGACCCTCGCCCTGACCCTCGCCCTGACCCTCAGCCTGACCCTGACCCTCGCCCTGACCCTCAGCCTGACCCTGACCCTCGCCCTGACCCTCAGCCTGACCCTCGCCCTGACCCTCAGCCTGGCCCTCGCCCTGACCCTCAGCCTGACCCTCCCCCTGACCCTCGCCCTGACCCTCAGCCTGACCCTCGCCCTGACCCTCAGCCTGACCCTGACCCTCGCCCTGACCCTCGCCCTGACCCTCGCCCTGACCCTCGCCCTGACCCTCGCCCTGACCCTCAGCCTGACCCTGACCCTCGCCCTGACCCTCGCCCTGACCCTCAGCCTGACCCTCGCCCTGACCCTCGCCCTGACCCTCCCCCTGACCCTCGCCCTGACCCTCAGCCTGACCCTCGCCCTGACCCTCAGCCTGACCCTGACCCTCGCCCTGACCCTCGCCCTGACCCTCGCCCTGACCCTCGCCCTGACCCTCGCCCTGACCCTCAGCCTGACCCTGACCCTCGCCCTGACCCTCGCCCTGACCCTCAGCCTGACCCTCGCCCTGACCCTCGCCCTGACCCTCGCCCTGACCCTCGCCCTGACCCTCGCCCTGACCCTCGCCCTGACCCTCCCCCTGACCCTCGCCCTGACCCTCGCCCTGACCCTCGCCCTGACCCTCGCCCTGACCCTCGCCCTGACCCTCGCCCTGACCCTCAGCCTGACCCTCGCCCTGACCCTCGCCCTGACCCTCGCCCTGACCCTCGCCCTGACCCTCAGCCTGACCCTCGCCCTGACCCTCGCCCTGACCCTCAGCCTGACCCTCCCCCTGACCCTCGCCCTGACCCTCCCCCTGACCCTCGCCCTGACCCTCAGCCTGACCCTCGCCCTGACCCTCGCCCTGACCCTCAGCCTGACCCTGACCCTCGCCCTGACCCTCGCCCTGACCCTCGCCCTGACCCTCAGCCTGACCCTCGCCCTGACCCTCAGCCTGACCCTGACCCTCGCCCTGACCCTCGCCCTGACCCTCCCCCTGACCCTCGCCCTGACCCTCAGCCTGACCCTGACCCTCGCCCTGACCCTCGCCCTGACCCTCGCCCTGACCCTCAGCCTGACCCTCGCCCTGACCCTCAGCCTGACCCTGACCCTCGCCCTGACCCTCGCCCTGACCCTCGCCCTGACCCTCGCCCTGACCCTCGCCCTGACCCTCCCCCTGACCCTCGCCCTGACCCTCGCCCTGACCCTCGCCCTGACCCTCGCCCTGACCCTCAGCCTGACCCTCGCCCTGACCCTCCCCCTGACCCTCGCCCTGACCCTCCCCCTGACCCTCGCCCTGACCCTCGCCCTGACCCTCGCCCTGACCCTCAGCCTGACCCTGACCCTCGCCCTGACCCTCGCCCTGACCCTCGCCCTGACCCTCGCCCTGACCCTCGCCCTGACCCTCGCCCTGACCCTCACCCCGACACATAATCTCTATCCCACTGACAGAGTTGTTGCAGTGTCACCAATGAGGGTATTGTAGATTCATGGGGGGGGGGGGATTCGCGTTGCTCCGGGCCCCATCCTGCTATGTCGGGACAATAACAGGAAAGGCCTACAATGGGGATTGCGTTGCGGCCGGCAGGTTGCAGTCTCCCTGTCCGCTCCCCCTGGGGTCATCAAAGGGCCAGAAATCCTCCTCGTTCGCATCCACTTTCATCTCATTAGCGAGAATTTTAAAATCAATTTAGAGTACCCAGTTATTTATTTTTTCCCAATAAGGGGCAATTCAGCGTGGCTAATCCACCCACCCTGCACATCTTTGGGTTGTGGAGGTGAGACCCACGCAGACACCGGGGAGAATGTGCAAACTCCACACGGACAGTGACCCAGGGCCGGGATTCGAACCCGGGTCCTCAGCGCCGTGAGGCAGCAGTGCTAAATCTCATGGTGAGATTGAAGTTGAATGCAGCGGCAGCCCAGGTGTCATCCCCCCCCCCCCCTCCTCCCACTCCCCTCCTCCCCCACCCCCCCACCCCCACCCCCGCCAACGATGCCACACGGGCTTTGTTTAGAACTTTTTTGCAAAAGTAGGAAGCGAGGAAGTCAGTAGCCATCTCCATTTATCTCCACGCAGCTCAAGGGCATCGTAACTAATACCACAGTGCGGTCGAGACGGGGGGGGGGCACAGATGAGGACCCTTCAATGGGGCTGGGATTGTTTGGGGGCTGGAGGGGCCAGGTTGGTGGGTGTACCTGAGCCAGGAGAGGGGAGTGGATTTGAGAATGGGAGCCTGTCTGTCCTACCAAACTCCCCCAGGACAGAGCCGTTCTGCAGCCTGTCTGTCTGTACTTTGATGCCTGAACAATGTGTCTGTACTTTGATGCCTGAACAGTGTGTCTGTACTTTAATGCTTGAACAGTGTGCCTGAACCTTGATGCCTGAACAGTGTGTCTGTACTTTGATACCTGAACAGTGTGTCTGTACTTTGATGCCTGAACACTGTGTCTGTACTTTGATACCTGAACAATGTGTCTGTACTTTGATGCCTGAACAGTGTGTCTGTACTTTGATGCCTGAACAATGTGTCTGTACTTTGATGCCTGAACAGTGTGTCTGTACTTTAATGCTTGAACAGTGTGCCTGAACCTTGATGCCTGAACAGTGTGTCTGTACTTTGATACCTGAACAGTGTGTCTGTACTTTGATGCCTGAACAGTGTGTCTGTACTTTGATACCTGAACAATGTGTCTGTACTTTGATGCCTGAACAGTGTGTCTGTACTTTGATGCCTGAACAATGTGTCTGTACTTTGATGCCTGAACAGTGTGTCTGTACTTTAATGCTTGAACAGTGTGCCTGAACCTTGATGCCTGAACAGTGTGTCTGTACTTTGATGCCTGAACAGTGTGTCTGTACTTTGATACCTGAACAGTGTGTCTGTACTTTGATACCTGAACACTGTGTCTGTACTTTGATGCCGGAACAGTGTGCCTGTACTTTGATACCTGAACAGTGTGTCTGTACTTTGATACCTGAACACTGTGTCTGTACTTTGATGCCGGAACAGTGTGTCTGTGCTTTGATGCCTGAACAGTGTGTCTGTACTTTGATACCTGAACAGTGTGTCTGTGCTTTGATACCTGAACAGTGTGTCTGTACTTTGATGCCTGAACAGTGTGTCTGTACTTTGATGCCTGAATAGTGTGTCTGTACTTTGATACCTGAACAATGTGTCTGTACTTTGATGCCTGAACAGTGTGTCTGTACTTTGATGCCTGAACAATGTGTCTGTACTTTGATGCCTGAACAGTGTGTCTGTACTTTAATGCTTGAACAGTGTGCCTGAACCTTGATGCCTGAACAGTGTGTCTGTACTTTGATACCTGAACAGTGTGTCTGTACTTTGATGCCTGAACAGTGTGTCTGTACTTTGATACCTGAACAGTGTGTCTGTACTTTGATGCCTGAACAGTGTGTCTGTACTTTGATACCTGAACAATGTGTCTGTACTTTGATGCCTGAACAGTGTGTCTGTACTTTGATGCCTGAACAATGTGTCTGTACTTTGATGCCTGAACAATGTGTCTGTACTTTAATGCTTGAACAGTGTGCCTGAACCTTGATGCCTGAACAGTGTGTCTGTACTTTGATGCCTGAACAGTGTGTCTGTACTTTGATACCTGAACAGTGTGTCTGTACTTTGATACCTGAACACTGTGTCTGTACTTTGATGCCGGAACAGTGTGTCTGTACTTTGATACCTGAACAGTGTGTCTGTACTTTGATACCTGAACACTGTGTCTGTACTTTGATGCCGGAACAGTGTGTCTGTGCTTTGCTGCCTGAACAGTGTGTCTGTACTTTGATGCCTGAACAATGTGTCTGTACTTTGATGCCTGAACAGTGTGTCTGTACTTTAATGCTTGAACAGTGTGCCTGAACCTTGATGCCTGAACAGTGTGTCTGTACTTTAATGCTTGAACAGTGTGCCTGAACCTTGATGCCTGAACAGTGTGTCTGTACTTTGATACCTGAACAATGTGTCTGTACTTTGATGCCTGAACAGTGTGTCTGTACTTTGATGCCTGAACAATGTGTCTGTACTTTGATGCCTGAACAGTGTGTCTGTACTTTAATGCTTGAACAGTGTGCCTGAACCTTGATGCCTGAACAGTGTGTCTGTACTTTGATACCTGAACAGTGTGTCTGTACTTTGATGCCTGAACAATGTGTCTGTACTTTGATACCTGAACAATGTGTCTGTACTTTGATGCCTGAACAGTGTGTCTGTACTTTGATGCCTGAACAATGTGTCTGTACTTTGATGCCTGAACAGTGTGTCTGTACTTTAATGCTTGAACAGTGTGCCTGAACCTTGATGCCTGAACAGTGTGTCTGTACTTTGATGCCTGAACAGTGTGTCTGTACTTTGATACCTGAACAGTGTGTCTGTACTTTGATACCTGAACACTGTGTCTGTACTTTGATGCCGGAACAGTGTGTCTGTACTTTGATACCTGAACAGTGTGTCTGTACTTTGATACCTGAACACTGTGTCTGTACTTTGATGCCGGAACAGTGTGTCTGTGCTTTGATGCCTGAACAGTGTGTCTGTACTTTGATACCTGAACAGTGTGTCTGTGCTTTGATACCTAAACAGTGTGTCTGTACTTTGATGCCTGAAAAGTGTGTCTGTACTTTGATGCCTGAACAGTGTGTCTGTACTTTGATACCTGAACAATGTGTCTGTACTTTGATGCCTGAACAGTGTGTCTGTACTTTGATGCCTGAACAATGTGTCTGTACTTTGATGCCTGAACAGTGTGTCTGTACTTTAATGCTTGAACAGTGTGCCTGAACCTTGATGCCTGAACAGTGTGTCTGTACTTTGATACCTGAACAGTGTGTCTGTACTTTGATGCCTGAACAGTGTGTCTGTACTTTGATACCTGAACAATGTGTCTGTACTTTGATGCCTGAACAGTGTGTCTGTACTTTGATGCCTGAACAATGTGTCTGTACTTTGATGCCTGAACAGTGTGTCTGTACTTTAATGCTTGAACAGTGTGCCTGAACCTTGATGCCTGAACAGTGTGTCTGTACTTTGATGCCTGAACAGTGTGTCTGTACTTTGATACCTGAACAGTGTGTCTGTACTTTGATACCTGAACACTGTGTCTGTACTTTGATGCCGGAACAGTGTGTCTGTACTTTGATACCTGAACAGTGTGTCTGTACTTTGATACCTGAACACTGTGTCTGTACTTTGATGCCGGAACAGTGTGTCTGTGCTTTGATGCCTGAACAGTGTGTCTGTACTTTGATACCTGAACACTGTGTCTGTACTTTGATGCCTGAACAGTGTGTCTGTACTTTGATGCCTGAACAGTGTGTCTGTACTTTGATGCCTGAACAATGTGTCTGTACTTTGATGCCTGAACAGTGTGTCTGTACTTTGATGCCTGAACAGTGTGTCTGTACTTTGATGCTTGAACAGTGTGCCTGAACCTTGATGCCTGAACAGTGTGTCTGTACTTTGATACCTGAACAGTGTGTCTGTACTTTGATGCCTGAACACTGTGTCTGTACTTTGATACCTGAACAATGTGTCTGTACTTTGATGCCTGAACAGTGTGTCTGTACTTTGATGCCTGAACAATGTGTCTGTACTTTGATGCCTGAACAGTGTGTCTGTACTTTAATGCTTGAACAGTGTGCCTGAACCTTGATGCCTGAACAGTGTGTCTGTACTTTGATACCTGAACAGTGTGTCTGTACTTTGATGCCTGAACAGTGTGTCTGTACTTTGATACCTGAACAATGTGTCTGTACTTTGATGCCTGAACAATGTGTCTGTACTTTGATACCTGAACAATGTGTCTGTACTTTGATGCCTGAACAGTGTGTCTGTACTTTGATGCCTGAACAATGTGTCTGTACTTTGATGCCTGAACAGTGTGTCTGTACTTTAATGCTTGAACAGTGTGCCTGAACCTTGATGCCTGAACAGTGTGTCTGTACTTTGATGCCTGAACAGTGTGTCTGTACTTTGATACCTGAACAGTGTGTCTGTACTTTGATACCTGAACACTGTGTCTGTACTTTGATGCCGGAACAGTGTGTCTGTACTTTGATACCTGAACAGTGTGTCTGTACTTTGATACCTGAACACTGTGTCTGTACTTTGATGCCGGAACAGTGTGTCTGTGCTTTGATGCCTGAACAGTGTGTCTGTACTTTGATACCTGAACAGTGTGTCTGTGCTTTGATACCTAAACAGTGTGTCTGTACTTTGATGCCTGAAAAGTGTGTCTGTACTTTGATGCCTGAACAGTGTGTCTGTACTTTGATACCTGAACAATGTGTCTGTACTTTGATGCCTGAACAGTGTGTCTGTACTTTGATGCCTGAACAATGTGTCTGTACTTTGATGCCTGAACAGTGTGTCTGTACTTTAATGCTTGAACAGTGTGCCTGAACCTTGATGCCTGAACAGTGTGTCTGTACTTTGATACCTGAACAGTGTGTCTGTACTTTGATGCCTGAACAGTGTGTCTGTACTTTGATACCTGAACAATGTGTCTGTACTTTGATGCCTGAACAGTGTGTCTGTACTTTGATGCCTGAACAATGTGTCTGTACTTTGATGCCTGAACAGTGTGTCTGTACTTTAATGCTTGAACAGTGTGCCTGAACCTTGATGCCTGAACAGTGTGTCTGTACTTTGATGCCTGAACAGTGTGTCTGTACTTTGATACCTGAACAGTGTGTCTGTACTTTGATACCTGAACACTGTGTCTGTACTTTGATGCCGGAACAGTGTGTCTGTACTTTGATACCTGAACAGTGTGTCTGTACTTTGATACCTGAACACTGTGTCTGTACTTTGATGCCGGAACAGTGTGTCTGTGCTTTGATGCCTGAACAGTGTGTCTGTACTTTGATACCTGAACACTGTGTCTGTACTTTGATGCCTGAACAGTGTGTCTGTACTTTGATGCCTGAACAGTGTGTCTGTACTTTGATGCCTGAACAATGTGTCTGTACTTTGATGCCTGAACAGTGTGTCTGTACTTTGATGCCTGAACAGTGTGTCTGTACTTTGATGCTTGAACAGTGTGCCTGAACCTTGATGCCTGAACAGTGTGTCTGTACTTTGATACCTGAACAGTGTGTCTGTACTTTGATGCCTGAACACTGTGTCTGTACTTTGATACCTGAACAATGTGTCTGTACTTTGATGCCTGAACAGTGTGTCTGTACTTTGATGCCTGAACAATGTGTCTGTACTTTGATGCCTGAACAGTGTGTCTGTACTTTAATGCTTGAACAGTGTGCCTGAACCTTGATGCCTGAACAGTGTGTCTGTACTTTGATACCTGAACAGTGTGTCTGTACTTTGATGCCTGAACAGTGTGTCTGTACTTTGATACCTGAACAATGTGTCTGTACTTTGATGCCTGAACAGTGTGTCTGTACTTTGATGCCTGAACAATGTGTCTGTACTTTGATGCCTGAACAGTGTGTCTGTACTTTAATGCTTGAACAGTGTGCCTGAACCTTGATGCCTGAACAGTGTGTCTGTACTTTGATGCCTGAACAGTGTGTCTGTACTTTGATACCTGAACAGTGTGTCTGTACTTTGATACCTGAACACTGTGTCTGTACTTTGATGCCGGAACAGTGTGTCTGTACTTTGATACCTGAACAGTGTGTCTGTACTTTGATACCTGAACACTGTGTCTGTACTTTGATGCCGGAACAGTGTGTCTGTGCTTTGATGCCTGAACAGTGTGTCTGTACTTTGATACCTGAACAGTGTGTCTGTGCTTTGATACCTGAACAGTGTGTCTGTACTTTGATGCCTGAACAGTGTGTCTGTACTTTGATGCCTGAACAGTGTGTCTGTACTTTGATACCTGAACAATGTGTCTGTACTTTGATGCCTGAACAGTGTGTCTGTACTTTGATGCCTGAACAATGTGTCTGTACTTTGATGCCTGAACAGTGTGTCTGTACTTTAATGCTTGAACAGTGTGCCTGAACCTTGATGCCTGAACAGTGTGTCTGTACTTTGATACCTGAACAGTGTGTCTGTACTTTGATGCCTGAACAGTGTGTCTGTACTTTGATACCTGAACAGTGTGTCTGTACTTTGATGCCTGAACAGTGTGTCTGTACTTTGATACCTGAACAATGTGTCTGTACTTTGATGCCTGAACAGTGTGTCTGTACTTTGATGCCTGAACAATGTGTCTGTACTTTGATGCCTGAACAATGTGTCTGTACTTTAATGCTTGAACAGTGTGCCTGAACCTTGATGCCTGAACAGTGTGTCTGTACTTTGATGCCTGAACAGTGTGTCTGTACTTTGATACCTGAACAGTGTGTCTGTACTTTGATACCTGAACACTGTGTCTGTACTTTGATGCCGGAACAGTGTGTCTGTACTTTGATACCTGAACAGTGTGTCTGTACTTTGATACCTGAACACTGTGTCTGTACTTTGATGCCGGAACAGTGTGTCTGTGCTTTGCTGCCTGAACAGTGTGTCTGTACTTTGATGCCTGAACAATGTGTCTGTACTTTGATGCCTGAACAGTGTGTCTGTACTTTAATGCTTGAACAGTGTGCCTGAACCTTGATGCCTGAACAGTGTGTCTGTACTTTAATGCTTGAACAGTGTGCCTGAACCTTGATGCCTGAACAGTGTGTCTGTACTTTGATACCTGAACAATGTGTCTGTACTTTGATGCCTGAACAGTGTGTCTGTACTTTGATGCCTGAACAATGTGTCTGTACTTTGATGCCTGAACAGTGTGTCTGTACTTTAATGCTTGAACAGTGTGCCTGAACCTTGATGCCTGAACAGTGTGTCTGTACTTTGATACCTGAACAGTGTGTCTGTACTTTGATGCCTGAACAATGTGTCTGTACTTTGATACCTGAACAATGTGTCTGTACTTTGATGCCTGAACAGTGTGTCTGTACTTTGATGCCTGAACAATGTGTCTGTACTTTGATGCCTGAACAGTGTGTCTGTACTTTAATGCTTGAACAGTGTGCCTGAACCTTGATGCCTGAACAGTGTGTCTGTACTTTGATGCCTGAACAGTGTGTCTGTACTTTGATACCTGAACAGTGTGTCTGTACTTTGATACCTGAACACTGTGTCTGTACTTTGATGCCGGAACAGTGTGTCTGTACTTTGATACCTGAACAGTGTGTCTGTACTTTGATACCTGAACACTGTGTCTGTACTTTGATGCCGGAACAGTGTGTCTGTGCTTTGATGCCTGAACAGTGTGTCTGTACTTTGATACCTGAACAGTGTGTCTGTGCTTTGATACCTAAACAGTGTGTCTGTACTTTGATGCCTGAACAGTGTGTCTGTACTTTGATGCCTGAACAGTGTGTCTGTACTTTGATACCTGAACAATGTGTCTGTACTTTGATGCCTGAACAGTGTGTCTGTACTTTGATGCCTGAACAATGTGTCTGTACTTTGATGCCTGAACAGTGTGTCTGTACTTTAATGCTTGAACAGTGTGCCTGAACCTTGATGCCTGAACAGTGTGTCTGTACTTTGATACCTGAACAGTGTGTCTGTACTTTGATGCCTGAACAGTGTGTCTGTACTTTGATACCTGAACAATGTGTCTGTACTTTGATGCCTGAACAGTGTGTCTGTACTTTGATGCCTGAACAATGTGTCTGTACTTTGATGCCTGAACAGTGTGTCTGTACTTTAATGCTTGAACAGTGTGCCTGAACCTTGATGCCTGAACAGTGTGTCTGTACTTTGATGCCTGAACAGTGTGTCTGTACTTTGATACCTGAACAGTGTGTCTGTACTTTGATACCTGAACACTGTGTCTGTACTTTGATGCCGGAACAGTGTGTCTGTACTTTGATACCTGAACAGTGTGTCTGTACTTTGATACCTGAACACTGTGTCTGTACTTTGATGCCGGAACAGTGTGTCTGTGCTTTGATGCCTGAACAGTGTGTCTGTACTTTGATACCTGAACACTGTGTCTGTACTTTGATGCCTGAACAGTGTGTCTGTACTTTGATGCCTGAACAGTGTGTCTGTACTTTGATACCTGAACACTGTGTCTGTACTTTGATGCCGGAACAGTGTGTCTGTGCTTAGATGCCTGAACAGTGTGTCTGTACTTTGATACCTGAACAGTGTGTCTGTGCTTTGATACCTGAACAGTGTGTCTGTACTTTGATACCTGAACAGTGTGTCTGTACTTTGATGCCTGAACAGTGTGTCTGTGCTTTGATGCCTGAACAGTGTGTCTGTACTTTGATGCTTGAACAGTGTGTCTGTACTTTGATGCCTGAACAGTGTGTCTGTACTTTGATACCTGAACAGTGTGTCTGTGCTTTGATGCCTGAACAGTGTGTCTGTACTTTGATGCTTGAACAGTGTGTCTGTACTTTGATGCCTGAACAGTGTATCTGTACTTTGATGCTTGAACAGTGTGCCTGAACCTTGATGCTTGAACAGTGTGCCTGAACAGTGTCTCTGTACTTTGATGCCTGAACAGTGTGTCTGTGCTTTGATGCCTGAACAGTGTACCTGTACTATGATGCCTGAACAGTATGTCTGTACTTTGATGCCTGAACAGTGTGTCTGTACTTTGACGCTTGAACAGTGTGCCTGAACCTTGATGCTTGAACAGTGTGCCTGAACAGTGTCTCTGTACTTTGATGCCTGAACAGTGTGCCTGTACTTTGATGTCTGAACAGTGTGTCTGTACTTTGATGCTTGAACAGTGTGTCTGTACTTTGATGCTTGAACTGTGTGCCTGAACAGACTGTCTGTTTTTTGATGCCTGAACAGTGTGTCTGCACTTTGATGCTTGAACAGTGTGCCTGAAACTTGATGCTTGAACAGTGTGCCTGAACCTTGATGCTTGAACAGTGTGCCTGAACAGTGTGTCTGTACTTTGATGCCTGAACAGTGTGTCTGTGCTTTGATGCCTGAACAGTGTGCCTGAACAGTGTGCCTGTGCTTTGATGCCTGAACAGTGTGCCTGTACTTTGATGCTTGAACAGTGTGCCTGTACTATGATGCCTGAACAGTGTGTCTGTACTTTGATGCTTGAACAGTGTGCCCGATCTTTGATGCTTGAACAGTGTGCCCGAAAAGTGTGTCTGTACTTTGGTGCCTGAACAGTGTCCCTGTACTATGATGCTTGAACAGTGTACCTGTACTTTGATGCTTGAACAGTGTGCCTGAACTTTGATGCATGAACTGTGTGCCTGTACTTTGATGCTTGAACAGTGTGCCTGAACGTTGATGCTTGAACAGTGTGCCTGTACAGTGTGCCTGTACTATGATGCTTGAACAGTGTACCTGTACTTTGATGCTTGAACAGTGTGCCTGTACTATGATGCCTGAACAGTGTGTCTGTACTTTGATGCTTGAACAGTGTGCCTGTACTTTGATGCTTGAACAGTGTGCCAGAACTTTGATGCTTGAACAGTGTGCCCGACCATTGTGTCTGTACTTCGATGCCTGAACACTGTCCCTGTACTATGATGCTTGAACAGTGTACCTGTACTTTGATGCTTGAACAGTGTGCCTGAACTTTGATGCTTGAACAGTGTGCCTGTACTTTGATGCTTGAACAGTGTGCCTGAACGTTGATGCTTGAACAGTGTGCCTGAACAGTGTGCCTGTACTATGATGCTTGAACAGTGTACCTGTACTTTGATGCTTGAACAGTGTGCCTGAACTTTGATGCTTGAACAGTGTGCCTGTACAATGATGCCTGAACTGTGTGGCTGCTTTGATGCCTGAACAGTGTCTCTGTCCTTTGATACCTGAACAGTGTGTCTGTACTTTGATGCCTGAACAGTGTGTCTGTACTTTGATACCTGAACAGTGTGCCTGAACCTTGATGCTTGAACAGTGTGCCTGAACAGTGTGTCTGTACTTTGATGCGTGAACTGTATCTGTACTTTGATGCCTGAACAGTGTGTCTGTACTTTGATGCCTGAACAGTGTACCTGTACTATGATGCCTGAACAGTGTGTCTGTACGTTGATGCCTGAACAGTGTGCCTGTACTTTGATGCTTGAACAGTGTGCCTGAACAGTGTATCTGTACTTTGATGCCTGGACAGCGTGCCTGTGCTTTGATGCCTGTACAGTGTGCCTGTACTTTGATGCCGGAACAGTGTGTCTGTGCTTTGATGCCTGTACAGTGTGCCTGTACGTTGATGCCGGAACAGTGTGTCTGTACTTTGATGCCTGAACAGTGTGTCTGTACTTTGATACCTGAACAGTGTGTCTGTACTTTGATGCCTGAACAGTGTGTCTGTACTTTGATGCCTGAACGGTGTGTCTGTACTTTGATACCTGAACAGTGTGTCTGTACTTTGATGCCTGAACAGTGTGTCTGTACTTTGATGCCGGAACAGTGTGTCTGTACTTTGATACCTGAACACTGTGTCTGTACTTTGATGCCTGAACAGTGTGTCTGTACTTTGATGCCTGAACAGTGTGTCTGTACTTTGATGCCTGAACAATGTGTCTGTACTTTGATGCCTGAACAGTGTGTCTGTACTTTGATGCCTGAACAGTGTGTCTGTACTTTAATGCTTGAACAGTGTGCCTGAACCTTGATGCCTGAACAGTGTGTCTGTACTTTGATACCTGAACAGTGTGTCTGTGCTTTGATGCCTGAACAGTGTGTCTGTACTTTGATACCTGAACACTGTGTCTGTACTTTGATGCCTGAACAGTGTGTCTGTACTTTGATGCCTGAACAGTGTGTCTGTACTTTGATGCCTGAACAATGTGTCTGTACTTTGATGCCTGAACAGTGTGTCTGTACTTTGATGCCTGAACAGTGTGTCTGTACTTTAATGCTTGAACAGTGTGCCTGAACTTTGATACCTGAACACTGTGTCTGTACTTTGATGCCTGAACAGTGTGTCTGTACTTTGATGCCTGAACAGTGTGTCTGTACTTTGATGCCTGAACAATGTGTCTGTACTTTGATGCCTGAACAGTGTGTCTGTACTTTGATGCCTGAACAGTGTGTCTGTACTTTAATGCTTGAACAGTGTGCCTGAACCTTGATGCCTGAACAGTGTGTCTGTACTTTGATACCTGAACAGTGTGTCTGTACTTTGATGCCTGAACACTGTGTCTGTACTTTGATACCTGAACAATGTGTCTGTACTTTGATGCCTGAACAGTGTGTCTGTACTTTGATGCCTGAACAATGTGTCTGTACTTTGATGCCTGAACAGTGTGTCTGTACTTTAATGCTTGAACAGTGTGCCTGAACCTTGATGCCTGAACAGTGTGTCTGTACTTTGATACCTGAACAGTGTGTCTGTACTTTGATGCCTGAACAGTGTGTCTGTACTTTGATACCTGAACAATGTGTCTGTACTTTGATGCCTGAACAGTGTGTCTGTACTTTGATGCCTGAACAATGTGTCTGTACTTTGATGCCTGAACAGTGTGTCTGTACTTTAATGCTTGAACAGTGTGCCTGAACCTTGATGCCTGAACAGTGTGTCTGTACTTTGATGCCTGAACAGTGTGTCTGTACTTTGATACCTGAACAGTGTGTCTGTACTTTGATACCTGAACACTGTGTCTGTACTTTGATGCCGGAACAGTGTGTCTGTACTTTGATACCTGAACAGTGTGTCTGTACTTTGATACCTGAACACTGTGTCTGTACTTTGATGCCGGAACAGTGTGTCTGTGCTTTGATGCCTGAACAGTGTGTCTGTACTTTGATACCTGAACAGTGTGTCTGTGCTTTGATACCTGAACAGTGTGTCTGTACTTTGATGCCTGAACAGTGTGTCTGTACTTTGATGCCTGAACAGTGTGTCTGTACTTTGATACCTGAACAATGTGTCTGTACTTTGATGCCTGAACAGTGTGTCTGTACTTTGATGCCTGAACAATGTGTCTGTACTTTGATGCCTGAACAGTGTGTCTGTACTTTAATGCTTGAACAGTGTGCCTGAACCTTGATGCCTGAACAGTGTGTCTGTACTTTGATACCTGAACAGTGTGTCTGTACTTTGATGCCTGAACAGTGTGTCTGTACTTTGATACCTGAACAGTGTGTCTGTACTTTGATGCCTGAACAGTGTGTCTGTACTTTGATACCTGAACAATGTGTCTGTACTTTGATGCCTGAACAGTGTGTCTGTACTTTGATGCCTGAACAATGTGTCTGTACTTTGATGCCTGAACAATGTGTCTGTACTTTAATGCTTGAACAGTGTGCCTGAACCTTGATGCCTGAACAGTGTGTCTGTACTTTGATGCCTGAACAGTGTGTCTGTACTTTGATACCTGAACAGTGTGTCTGTACTTTGATACCTGAACACTGTGTCTGTACTTTGATGCCGGAACAGTGTGTCTGTACTTTGATACCTGAACAGTGTGTCTGTACTTTGATACCTGAACACTGTGTCTGTACTTTGATGCCGGAACAGTGTGTCTGTGCTTTGCTGCCTGAACAGTGTGTCTGTACTTTGATGCCTGAACAATGTGTCTGTACTTTGATGCCTGAACAGTGTGTCTGTACTTTAATGCTTGAACAGTGTGCCTGAACCTTGATGCCTGAACAGTGTGTCTGTACTTTAATGCTTGAACAGTGTGCCTGAACCTTGATGCCTGAACAGTGTGTCTGTACTTTGATACCTGAACAATGTGTCTGTACTTTGATGCCTGAACAGTGTGTCTGTACTTTGATGCCTGAACAATGTGTCTGTACTTTGATGCCTGAACAGTGTGTCTGTACTTTAATGCTTGAACAGTGTGCCTGAACCTTGATGCCTGAACAGTGTGTCTGTACTTTGATACCTGAACAGTGTGTCTGTACTTTGATGCCTGAACAATGTGTCTGTACTTTGATACCTGAACAATGTGTCTGTACTTTGATGCCTGAACAGTGTGTCTGTACTTTGATGCCTGAACAATGTGTCTGTACTTTGATGCCTGAACAGTGTGTCTGTACTTTAATGCTTGAACAGTGTGCCTGAACCTTGATGCCTGAACAGTGTGTCTGTACTTTGATGCCTGAACAGTGTGTCTGTACTTTGATACCTGAACAGTGTGTCTGTACTTTGATACCTGAACACTGTGTCTGTACTTTGATGCCGGAACAGTGTGTCTGTACTTTGATACCTGAACAGTGTGTCTGTACTTTGATACCTGAACACTGTGTCTGTACTTTGATGCCGGAACAGTGTGTCTGTGCTTTGATGCCTGAACAGTGTGTCTGTACTTTGATACCTGAACAGTGTGTCTGTGCTTTGATACCTAAACAGTGTGTCTGTACTTTGATGCCTGAACAGTGTGTCTGTACTTTGATGCCTGAACAGTGTGTCTGTACTTTGATACCTGAACAATGTGTCTGTACTTTGATGCCTGAACAGTGTGTCTGTACTTTGATGCCTGAACAATGTGTCTGTACTTTGATGCCTGAACAGTGTGTCTGTACTTTAATGCTTGAACAGTGTGCCTGAACCTTGATGCCTGAACAGTGTGTCTGTACTTTGATACCTGAACAGTGTGTCTGTACTTTGATGCCTGAACAGTGTGTCTGTACTTTGATACCTGAACAATGTGTCTGTACTTTGATGCCTGAACAGTGTGTCTGTACTTTGATGCCTGAACAATGTGTCTGTACTTTGATGCCTGAACAGTGTGTCTGTACTTTAATGCTTGAACAGTGTGCCTGAACCTTGATGCCTGAACAGTGTGTCTGTACTTTGATGCCTGAACAGTGTGTCTGTACTTTGATACCTGAACAGTGTGTCTGTACTTTGATACCTGAACACTGTGTCTGTACTTTGATGCCGGAACAGTGTGTCTGTACTTTGATACCTGAACAGTGTGTCTGTACTTTGATACCTGAACACTGTGTCTGTACTTTGATGCCGGAACAGTGTGTCTGTGCTTTGATGCCTGAACAGTGTGTCTGTACTTTGATACCTGAACACTGTGTCTGTACTTTGATGCCTGAACAGTGTGTCTGTACTTTGATGCCTGAACAGTGTGTCTGTACTTTGATACCTGAACACTGTGTCTGTACTTTGATGCCGGAACAGTGTGTCTGTGCTTAGATGCCTGAACAGTGTGTCTGTACTT
The DNA here is from genome assembly GCF_047496885.1 of Scyliorhinus torazame. Lineage (NCBI taxonomy): Eukaryota > Metazoa > Chordata > Chondrichthyes > Carcharhiniformes > Scyliorhinidae > Scyliorhinus > Scyliorhinus torazame. The sequence goes on along the minus strand of NC_092710.1, from coordinate 359,064,739 downwards.
TGATACCTGAACAGTGTGTCTGTGCTTTGATACCTGAACAGTGTGTCTGTACTTTGATACCTGAACAGTGTGTCTGTACTTTGATGCCTGAACAGTGTGTCTGTGCTTTGATGCCTGAACAGTGTGTCTGTACTTTGATGCTTGAACAGTGTGTCTGTACTTTGATGCCTGAACAGTGTGTCTGTACTTTGATACCTGAACAGTGTGTCTGTGCTTTGATGCCTGAACAGTGTGTCTGTACTTTGATGCTTGAACAGTGTGTCTGTACTTTGATGCCTGAACAGTGTATCTGTACTTTGATGCTTGAACAGTGTGCCTGAACCTTGATGCTTGAACAGTGTGCCTGAACAGTGTCTCTGTACTTTGATGCCTGAACAGTGTGTCTGTGCTTTGATGCCTGAACAGTGTACCTGTACTATGATGCCTGAACAGTATGTCTGTACTTTGATGCCTGAACAGTGTGTCTGTACTTTGACGCTTGAACAGTGTGCCTGAACCTTGATGCTTGAACAGTGTGCCTGAACAGTGTCTCTGTACTTTGATGCCTGAACAGTGTGCCTGTACTTTGATGTCTGAACAGTGTGTCTGTACTTTGATGCTTGAACAGTGTGTCTGTACTTTGATGCTTGAACTGTGTGCCTGAACAGACTGTCTGTTTTTTGATGCCTGAACAGTGTGTCTGCACTTTGATGCTTGAACAGTGTGCCTGAAACTTGATGCTTGAACAGTGTGCCTGAACCTTGATGCTTGAACAGTGTGCCTGAACAGTGTGTCTGTACTTTGATGCCTGAACAGTGTGTCTGTGCTTTGATGCCTGAACAGTGTGCCTGAACAGTGTGCCTGTGCTTTGATGCCTGAACAGTGTGCCTGTACTTTGATGCTTGAACAGTGTGCCTGTACTATGATGCCTGAACAGTGTGTCTGTACTTTGATGCTTGAACAGTGTGCCCGATCTTTGATGCTTGAACAGTGTGCCCGAAAAGTGTGTCTGTACTTTGGTGCCTGAACAGTGTCCCTGTACTATGATGCTTGAACAGTGTACCTGTACTTTGATGCTTGAACAGTGTGCCTGAACTTTGATGCATGAACTGTGTGCCTGTACTTTGATGCTTGAACAGTGTGCCTGAACGTTGATGCTTGAACAGTGTGCCTGTACAGTGTGCCTGTACTATGATGCTTGAACAGTGTACCTGTACTTTGATGCTTGAACAGTGTGCCTGTACTATGATGCCTGAACAGTGTGTCTGTACTTTGATGCTTGAACAGTGTGCCTGTACTTTGATGCTTGAACAGTGTGCCAGAACTTTGATGCTTGAACAGTGTGCCCGACCATTGTGTCTGTACTTCGATGCCTGAACACTGTCCCTGTACTATGATGCTTGAACAGTGTACCTGTACTTTGATGCTTGAACAGTGTGCCTGAACTTTGATGCTTGAACAGTGTGCCTGTACTTTGATGCTTGAACAGTGTGCCTGAACGTTGATGCTTGAACAGTGTGCCTGAACAGTGTGCCTGTACTATGATGCTTGAACAGTGTACCTGTACTTTGATGCTTGAACAGTGTGCCTGAACTTTGATGCTTGAACAGTGTGCCTGTACAATGATGCCTGAACTGTGTGGCTGCTTTGATGCCTGAACAGTGTCTCTGTCCTTTGATACCTGAACAGTGTGTCTGTACTTTGATGCCTGAACAGTGTGTCTGTACTTTGATACCTGAACAGTGTGCCTGAACCTTGATGCTTGAACAGTGTGCCTGAACAGTGTGTCTGTACTTTGATGCGTGAACTGTATCTGTACTTTGATGCCTGAACAGTGTGTCTGTACTTTGATGCCTGAACAGTGTACCTGTACTATGATGCCTGAACAGTGTGTCTGTACGTTGATGCCTGAACAGTGTGCCTGTACTTTGATGCTTGAACAGTGTGCCTGAACAGTGTATCTGTACTTTGATGCCTGGACAGCGTGCCTGTGCTTTGATGCCTGTACAGTGTGCCTGTACTTTGATGCCGGAACAGTGTGTCTGTGCTTTGATGCCTGTACAGTGTGCCTGTACGTTGATGCCGGAACAGTGTGTCTGTACTTTGATGCCTGAACAGTGTGTCTGTACTATGATGCCTGAACAGTGTGTCTGTACGTTGATGCCTGAACAGTGTGCCTGTACTTTGATGCTTGAACAGTGTGCCTGTACTATGATGCCTGAACAGTGTGTCTGTACGTTGATGCCTGAACAGTGTGCCTGTACTTTGATGCTTGAACAGTGTGCCTGAACAATGTGTCTGTACTTTGATGCCTGAACAATGTGTCTGTACTTTAATGCTTGAACAGTGTGCCTGAACCTTGATGCCTGAACAGTGTGTCTGTACTTTGATGCCTGAACAGTGTGTCTGTACTTTGATACCTGAACAGTGTGTCTGTACTTTGATACCTGAACACTGTGTCTGTACTTTGATGCCGGAACAGTGTGTCTGTACTTTGATACCTGAACAGTGTGTCTGTACTTTGATACCTGAACACTGTGTCTGTACTTTGATGCCGGAACAGTGTGTCTGTGCTTTGCTGCCTGAACAGTGTGTCTGTACTTTGATGCCTGAACAATGTGTCTGTACTTTGATGCCTGAACAGTGTGTCTGTACTTTAATGCTTGAACAGTGTGCCTGAACCTTGATGCCTGAACAGTGTGTCTGTACTTTAATGCTTGAACAGTGTGCCTGAACCTTGATGCCTGAACAGTGTGTCTGTACTTTGATACCTGAACAATGTGTCTGTACTTTGATGCCTGAACAGTGTGTCTGTACTTTGATGCCTGAACAATGTGTCTGTACTTTGATGCCTGAACAGTGTGTCTGTACTTTAATGCTTGAACAGTGTGCCTGAACCTTGATGCCTGAACAGTGTGTCTGTACTTTGATACCTGAACAGTGTGTCTGTACTTTGATGCCTGAACAATGTGTCTGTACTTTGATACCTGAACAATGTGTCTGTACTTTGATGCCTGAACAGTGTGTCTGTACTTTGATGCCTGAACAATGTGTCTGTACTTTGATGCCTGAACAGTGTGTCTGTACTTTAATGCTTGAACAGTGTGCCTGAACCTTGATGCCTGAACAGTGTGTCTGTACTTTGATGCCTGAACAGTGTGTCTGTACTTTGATACCTGAACAGTGTGTCTGTACTTTGATACCTGAACACTGTGTCTGTACTTTGATGCCGGAACAGTGTGTCTGTACTTTGATACCTGAACAGTGTGTCTGTACTTTGATACCTGAACACTGTGTCTGTACTTTGATGCCGGAACAGTGTGTCTGTGCTTTGATGCCTGAACAGTGTGTCTGTACTTTGATACCTGAACAGTGTGTCTGTGCTTTGATACCTAAACAGTGTGTCTGTACTTTGATGCCTGAACAGTGTGTCTGTACTTTGATGCCTGAACAGTGTGTCTGTACTTTGATACCTGAACAATGTGTCTGTACTTTGATGCCTGAACAGTGTGTCTGTACTTTGATGCCTGAACAATGTGTCTGTACTTTGATGCCTGAACAGTGTGTCTGTACTTTAATGCTTGAACAGTGTGCCTGAACCTTGATGCCTGAACAGTGTGTCTGTACTTTGATACCTGAACAGTGTGTCTGTACTTTGATGCCTGAACAGTGTGTCTGTACTTTGATACCTGAACAATGTGTCTGTACTTTGATGCCTGAACAGTGTGTCTGTACTTTGATGCCTGAACAATGTGTCTGTACTTTGATGCCTGAACAGTGTGTCTGTACTTTAATGCTTGAACAGTGTGCCTGAACCTTGATGCCTGAACAGTGTGTCTGTACTTTGATGCCTGAACAGTGTGTCTGTACTTTGATACCTGAACAGTGTGTCTGTACTTTGATACCTGAACACTGTGTCTGTACTTTGATGCCGGAACAGTGTGTCTGTACTTTGATACCTGAACAGTGTGTCTGTACTTTGATACCTGAACACTGTGTCTGTACTTTGATGCCGGAACAGTGTGTCTGTGCTTTGATGCCTGAACAGTGTGTCTGTACTTTGATACCTGAACACTGTGTCTGTACTTTGATGCCTGAACAGTGTGTCTGTACTTTGATGCCTGAACAGTGTGTCTGTACTTTGATACCTGAACACTGTGTCTGTACTTTGATGCCGGAACAGTGTGTCTGTGCTTAGATGCCTGAACAGTGTGTCTGTACTTTGATACCTGAACAGTGTGTCTGTGCTTTGATACCTGAACAGTCTGTCTGTACTTTGATACCTGAACAGTGTGTCTGTACTTTGATGCCTGAACAGTGTGTCTGTGCTTTGATGCCTGAACAGTGTGTCTGTACTTTGATGCTTGAACAGTGTGTCTGTACTTTGATGCCTGAACAGTGTGTCTGTACTTTGATACCTGAACAGTGTGTCTGTGCTTTGATGCCTGAACAGTGTGTCTGTACTTTGATGCTTGAACAGTGTGTCTGTACTTTGATGCCTGAACAGTGTATCTGTACTTTGATGCTTGAACAGTGTGCCTGAACCTTGATGCTTGAACAGTGTGCCTGAACAGTGTCTCTGTACTTTGATGCCTGAACAGTGTGTCTGTGCTTTGATGCCTGAACAGTGTACCTGTACTATGATGCCTGAACAGTATGTCTGTACTTTGATGCCTGAACAGTGTGTCTGTACTTTGACGCTTGAACAGTGTGCCTGAACCTTGATGCTTGAACAGTGTGCCTGAACAGTGTCTCTGTACTTTGATGCCTGAACAGTGTGCCTGTACTTTGATGTCTGAACAGTGTGTCTGTACTTTGATGCTTGAACAGTGTGTCTGTACTTTGATGCTTGAACTGTGTGCCTGAACAGACTGTCTGTTTTTTGATGCCTGAACAGTGTGTCTGCACTTTGATGCTTGAACAGTGTGCCTGAAACTTGATGCTTGAACAGTGTGCCTGAACCTTGATGCTTGAACAGTGTGCCTGAACAGTGTGTCTGTACTTTGATGCCTGAACAGTGTGTCTGTGCTTTGATGCCTGAACAGTGTGCCTGAACAGTGTGCCTGTGCTTTGATGCCTGAACAGTGTGCCTGTACTTTGATGCTTGAACAGTGTGCCTGTACTATGATGCCTGAACAGTGTGTCTGTACTTTGATGCTTGAACAGTGTGCCCGATCTTTGATGCTTGAACAGTGTGCCCGAAAAGTGTGTCTGTACTTTGGTGCCTGAACAGTGTCCCTGTACTATGATGCTTGAACAGTGTACCTGTACTTTGATGCTTGAACAGTGTGCCTGAACTTTGATGCATGAACTGTGTGCCTGTACTTTGATGCTTGAACAGTGTGCCTGAACGTTGATGCTTGAACAGTGTGCCTGTACAGTGTGCCTGTACTATGATGCTTGAACAGTGTACCTGTACTTTGATGCTTGAACAGTGTGCCTGTACTATGATGCCTGAACAGTGTGTCTGTACTTTGATGCTTGAACAGTGTGCCTGTACTTTGATGCTTGAACAGTGTGCCAGAACTTTGATGCTTGAACAGTGTGCCCGACCATTGTGTCTGTACTTCGATGCCTGAACACTGTCCCTGTACTATGATGCTTGAACAGTGTACCTGTACTTTGATGCTTGAACAGTGTGCCTGAACTTTGATGCTTGAACAGTGTGCCTGTACTTTGATGCTTGAACAGTGTGCCTGAACGTTGATGCTTGAACAGTGTGCCTGAACAGTGTGCCTGTACTATGATGCTTGAACAGTGTACCTGTACTTTGATGCTTGAACAGTGTGCCTGAACTTTGATGCTTGAACAGTGTGCCTGTACAATGATGCCTGAACTGTGTGGCTGCTTTGATGCCTGAACAGTGTCTCTGTCCTTTGATACCTGAACAGTGTGTCTGTACTTTGATGCCTGAACAGTGTGTCTGTACTTTGATACCTGAACAGTGTGCCTGAACCTTGATGCTTGAACAGTGTGCCTGAACAGTGTGTCTGTACTTTGATGCGTGAACTGTATCTGTACTTTGATGCCTGAACAGTGTGTCTGTACTTTGATGCCTGAACAGTGTACCTGTACTATGATGCCTGAACAGTGTGTCTGTACGTTGATGCCTGAACAGTGTGCCTGTACTTTGATGCTTGAACAGTGTGCCTGAACAGTGTATCTGTACTTTGATGCCTGGACAGCGTGCCTGTGCTTTGATGCCTGTACAGTGTGCCTGTACTTTGATGCCGGAACAGTGTGTCTGTGCTTTGATGCCTGTACAGTGTGCCTGTACGTTGATGCCGGAACAGTGTGTCTGTACTTTGATGCCTGAACAGTGTGTCTGTACTTTGATACCTGAACAGTGTGTCTGTACTTTGATGCCTGAACAGTGTGTCTGTACTTTGATGCCTGAACGGTGTGTCTGTACTTTGATACCTGAACAGTGTGTCTGTACTTTGATGCCTGAACAGTGTGTCTGTACTTTGATGCCTGAACAGTGTGCCTGAACAGTGTGTCTGTGCTTTGATGCCTGAACAGTGTACCTGTACTATGATGCCTGAACAGTGTGTCTGTACGTTGATGCCTGAACAGTGTGTCTGTACTTTGATGCTTGAACAGTGTGCCTGAACCTTGATGCTTGAACAGTGTGCCTGAACAGTGTGCCTGTACTTTGATGCCTGAACAGTGTATCTGTACTTTGATGCCTGGACAGCGTGCCTGTGCTTTGATGCCTGAACAGCGTGCCTGCGCTTTGATGCCTGGACAGCGTGCCTGTGCTTTCATGCCTGAACAGTGTATCTGTGCTTTGGTGCCTGAACAGTGTGTCTGTACTTTGATACCTGAACAGTGTGTCTGTACTTTGATGCCTGAACAGTGTGTCTGTACTTTGATGCCTGAACAGTGTGTCTGTGCTTTGGTGCCTGAACAGTGTGTCTGTACGTTGATACCTGAACAGTGTGTCTGTACTTTGATGCCTGAACAGTGTGTCTGTGCTTTGATGCCTGAACAGTGTGCCTGAGCGCTGATACCTGAACAGTGTGTCTGTACTTTGATGCCTGAACAGTGTTTCTGTACTTTGAAGCCTGAACAGGGTATCTGTGCTTTGGTGCCTGAACAGTGTGTCTGTACTTTGATACCTGAACAGTGTGTCTGTACTTTGATGCCTGAACTGTGTGTCTGTGCTTTGGTGCCTGAACAGTGTGTCTGTACTTTGATATCTGAACAGTGTGTCTGTGCTTTGATGCCTGAACACTGTGTCTGTACTTTGATGCTTGAACAGTGTGTCTGTACTTTGATACCTGAACAGTGTGTCTGTACTTTGATGCCTGAACAGTGTGTCTGTACTTTGATGCCTGAACAGTGTGTCTGTACTTTGATACCTGAACAGTGTGTCTGTACTTTGATGCCTGAACAGTGTGTCTGTACTTTGATGCCGGAACAGTGTGTCTGTGCTTTGATGCCTGAACAGTGTGTCTGTACTTCGATACCTGAACAGTGTGTCTGTGCTTTGATACCTAAACAGTGTGTCTGTACTTTGATGCCTGAACAGTGTGTCTGTACTTTGATGCCTGAACAGTGTGTCTGTACTTTGATACCTGAACAATGTGTCTGTACTTTGATGCCTGAACAGTGTGTCTGTACTTTGATGCCTGAACATTGTGTCTGTACTTTGATGCCTGAACAGTGTGTCTGTACTTTAATGCTTGAACAGTGTGCCTGAACCTTGATGCCTGAACAGTGTGTCTGTACTTTGATACCTGAACAGTGTGTCTGTACTTTGATGCCTGAACAGTGTGTCTGTACTTTGATACCTGAACACTGTGTCTGTACTTTGATGCCGGAACAGTGTGCCTGTACTTTGATACCTGAACAGTGTGTCTGTACTTTGATACCTGAACACTGTGTCTGTGCTTAGATGCCTGAACAGTGTGTCTGTACTTTGATACCTGAACAGTGTGTCTGTGCTTTGATACCTGAACAGTGTGTCTGTACTTTGATACCTGAACAGTGTGTCTGTACTTTGATGCCTGAACAGTGTGTCTGTGCTTTGATGCCTGAACAGTGTGTCTGTACTTTGATGCTTGAACAGTGTGTCTGTACTTTGATGCCTGAACAGTGTGTCTGTACTTTGATACCTGAACAGTGTGTCTGTGCTTTGATGCCTGAACAGTGTGTCTGTACTTTGATGCTTGAACAGTGTGTCTGTACTTTGATGCCTGAACAGTGTATCTGTACTTTGATGCTTGAACAGTGTGCCTGAACCTTGATGCTTGAACAGTGTGCCTGAACAGTGTCTCTGTACTTTGATGCCTGAACAGTGTGTCTGTGCTTTGATGCCTGAACAGTGTCTCTGTACTTTGATGCCTGAACAGTGTGCCTGTACTTTGATGTCTGAACAGTGTGTCTGTACTTTGATGCTTGAACAGTGTGTCTGTACTTTGATGCTTGAACTGTGTGCCTGAACAGACTGTCTGTTTTTTGATGCCTGAACAGTGTGTCTGCACTTTGATGCTTGAACAGTGTGCCTGAAACTTGATGCTTGAACAGTGTGCCTGAACCTTGATGCTTGAACAGTGTGCCTGAACAGTGTGTCTGTACTTTGATGCCTGAACAGTGTGTCTGTGCTTTGATGCCTGAACAGTGTGCCTGAACAGTGTGCCTGTGCTTTGATGCCTGAACAGTGTGCCTGTACTTTGATGCTTGAACAGTGTGCCTGTACTATGATGCCTGAACAGTGTGTCTGTACTTTGATGCTTGAACAGTGTGCCCGATCTTTGATGCTTGAACAGTGTGCCCGAAAAGTGTGTCTGTACTTTGGTGCCTGAACAGTGTCCCTGTACTATGATGCTTGAACAGTGTACCTGTACTTTGATGCTTGAACAGTGTGCCTGAACTTTGATGCATGAACTGTGTGCCTGTACTTTGATGCTTGAACAGTGTGCCTGAACGTTGATGCTTGAACAGTGTGCCTGTACAGTGTGCCTGTACTATGATGCTTGAACAGTGTACCTGTACTTTGATGCTTGAACAGTGTGCCTGTACTATGATGCCTGAACAGTGTGTCTGTACTTTGATGCTTGAACAGTGTGCCTGTACTTTGATGCTTGAACAGTGTGCCAGAACTTTGATGCTTGAACAGTGTGCCCGACCATTGTGTCTGTACTTCGATGCCTGAACACTGTCCCTGTACTATGATGCTTGAACAGTGTACCTGTACTTTGATGCTTGAACAGTGTGCCTGAACTTTGATGCTTGAACAGTGTGCCTGTACTTTGATGCTTGAACAGTGTGCCTGAACGTTGATGCTTGAACAGTGTGCCTGAACAGTGTGCCTGTACTATGATGCTTGAACAGTGTACCTGTACTTTGATGCTTGAACAGTGTGCCTGAACTTTGATGCTTGAACAGTGTGCCTGTACAATGATGCCTGAACTGTGTGGCTGCTTTGATGCCTGAACAGTGTCTCTGTCCTTTGATACCTGAACAGTGTGTCTGTACTTTGATGCCTGAACAGTGTGTCTGTACTTTGATACCTGAACAGTGTGCCTGAACCTTGATGCTTGAACAGTGTGCCTGAACAGTGTGTCTGTACTTTGATGCGTGAACTGTATCTGTACTTTGATGCCTGAACAGTGTGTCTGTACTTTGATGCCTGAACAGTGTACCTGTACTATGATGCCTGAACAGTGTGTCTGTACGTTGATGCCTGAACAGTGTGCCTGTACTTTGATGCTTGAACAGTGTGCCTGAACAGTGTATCTGTACTTTGATGCCTGGACAGCGTGCCTGTGCTTTGATGCCTGTACAGTGTGCCTGTACTTTGATGCCGGAACAGTGTGTCTGTGCTTTGATGCCTGTACAGTGTGCCTGTACGTTGATGCCGGAACAGTGTGTCTGTACTTTGATGCCTGAACAGTGTGTCTGTACTTTGATACCTGAACAGTGTGTCTGTACTTTGATGCCTGAACAGTGTGTCTGTACTTTGATGCCTGAACGGTGTGTCTGTACTTTGATACCTGAACAGTGTGTCTGTACTTTGATGCCTGAACAGTGTGTCTGTACTTTGATGCCTGAACAGTGTGCCTGAACAGTGTGTCTGTGCTTTGATGCCTGAACAGTGTACCTGTACTATGATGCCTGAACAGTGTGTCTGTACGTTGATGCCTGAACAGTGTGTCTGTACTTTGATGCTTGAACAGTGTGCCTGAACCTTGATGCTTGAACAGTGTGCCTGAACAGTGTGCCTGTACTTTGATGCCTGAACAGTGTATCTGTACTTTGATGCCTGGACAGCGTGCCTGTGCTTTGATGCCTGAACAGCGTGCCTGCGCTTTGATGCCTGGACAGCGTGCCTGTGCTTTCATGCCTGAACAGTGTATCTGTGCTTTGGTGCCTGAACAGTGTGTCTGTACTTTGATACCTGAACAGTGTGTCTGTACTTTGATGCCTGAACAGTGTGTCTGTACTTTGATGCCTGAACAGTGTGTCTGTGCTTTGGTGCCTGAACAGTGTGTCTGTACGTTGATACCTGAACAGTGTGTCTGTACTTTGATGCCTGAACAGTGTGTCTGTGCTTTGATGCCTGAACAGTGTGCCTGAGCGCTGATACCTGAACAGTGTGTCTGTACTTTGATGCCTGAACAGTGTTTCTGTACTTTGAAGCCTGAACAGGGTATCTGTGCTTTGGTGCCTGAACAGTGTGTCTGTACTTTGATACCTGAACAGTGTGTCTGTACTTTGATGCCTGAACTGTGTGTCTGTGCTTTGGTGCCTGAACAGTGTGTCTGTACTTTGATATCTGAACAGTGTGTCTGTGCTTTGATGCCTGAACACTGTGTCTGTACTTTGATGCTTGAACAGTGTGTCTGTACTTTGATACCTGAACAGTGTGTCTGTACTTTGATGCCTGAACAGTGTGTCTGTACTTTGATGCCTGAACAGTGTGTCTGTACTTTGATACCTGAACAGTGTGTCTGTACTTTGATGCCTGAACAGTGTGTCTGTACTTTGATGCCGGAACAGTGTGTCTGTGCTTTGATGCCTGAACAGTGTGTCTGTACTTCGATACCTGAACAGTGTGTCTGTGCTTTGATACCTAAACAGTGTGTCTGTACTTTGATGCCTGAACAGTGTGTCTGTACTTTGATGCCTGAACAGTGTGTCTGTACTTTGATACCTGAACAATGTGTCTGTACTTTGATGCCTGAACAGTGTGTCTGTACTTTGATGCCTGAACATTGTGTCTGTACTTTGATGCCTGAACAGTGTGTCTGTACTTTAATGCTTGAACAGTGTGCCTGAACCTTGATGCCTGAACAGTGTGTCTGTACTTTGATACCTGAACAGTGTGTCTGTACTTTGATGCCTGAACAGTGTGTCTGTACTTTGATACCTGAACACTGTGTCTGTACTTTGATGCCGGAACAGTGTGCCTGTACTTTGATACCTGAACAGTGTGTCTGTACTTTGATACCTGAACACTGTGTCTGTGCTTAGATGCCTGAACAGTGTGTCTGTACTTTGATACCTGAACAGTGTGTCTGTGCTTTGATACCTGAACAGTGTGTCTGTACTTTGATACCTGAACAGTGTGTCTGTACTTTGATGCCTGAACAGTGTGTCTGTGCTTTGATGCCTGAACAGTGTGTCTGTACTTTGATGCTTGAACAGTGTGTCTGTACTTTGATGCCTGAACAGTGTGTCTGTACTTTGATACCTGAACAGTGTGTCTGTGCTTTGATGCCTGAACAGTGTGTCTGTACTTTGATGCTTGAACAGTGTGTCTGTACTTTGATGCCTGAACAGTGTATCTGTACTTTGATGCTTGAACAGTGTGCCTGAACCTTGATGCTTGAACAGTGTGCCTGAACAGTGTCTCTGTACTTTGATGCCTGAACAGTGTGTCTGTGCTTTGATGCCTGAACAGTGTCTCTGTACTTTGATGCCTGAACAGTGTGCCTGTACTTTGATGTCTGAACAGTGTGTCTGTACTTTGATGCTTGAACAGTGTGTCTGTACTTTGATGCTTGAACTGTGTGCCTGAACAGACTGTCTGTTTTTTGATGCCTGAACAGTGTGTCTGCACTTTGATGCTTGAACAGTGTGCCTGAAACTTGATGCTTGAACAGTGTGCCTGAACCTTGATGCTTGAACAGTGTGCCTGAACAGTGTGTCTGCACTTTGATGCCTGAACAGCGTGTCTGTACTTTGATGCCTGAACAGTGTGTCTGTGCTTTGATGCCTGAACAGTGTGCCTGAACAGTGTGCCTGTGCTTTGATGCCTGAACAGTGTGCCTGTACTTTGATGCTTGAACAGTGTGCCTGTACTATGATGCCTGAACAGTGTGTCTGTACTTTGATGCTTGAACAGTGTGCCCGATCTTTGATGCTTGAACAGTGTGCCCGAAAAGTGTGTCTGTACTTTGGTGCCTGAACAGTGTCCCTGTACTATGATGCTTGAACAGTGTACCTGTACTTTGATGCTTGAACAGTGTGCCTGAACTTTGATGCATGAACTGTGTGCCTGTACTTTGATGCTTGAACAGTGTTCCTGAACGTTGATGCTTGAACAGTGTGCCTGTACAGTGTGCCTGTACTATGATGCTTGAACAGTGTACCTGTACTTTGATGCTTGAACAGTGTGCCTGTACTATGATGCCTGAACAGTGTGTCTGTACTTTGATGCTTGAACAGTGTGCCTGTACTTTGATGCTTGAACAGTGTGCCAGAACTTTGATGCTTGAACAGTGTGCCCGAACATTGTGTCTGTACTTCGATGCCTGAACACTGTCCCTGTACTATGATGCTTGAACAGTGTACCTGTACTTTGATGCTTGAACAGTGTGCCTGAACTTTGATGCTTGAACAGTGTGCCTGTACTTTGATGCTTGAACAGTGTGCCTGAACATTGATGCTTGAACAGTGTGCCTGAACAGTGTGCCTGTACTATGATGCTTGAACAGTGTACCTGTACTTTGATGCTTGAACAGTGTGCCTGAACTTTGATGCTTGAACAGTGTGCCTGTACAATGATGCCTGAACTGTGTGGCTGCTTTGATGCCTGAACAGTGTGTCTGTACTTTGATACCTGAACAGTGTGTCTGTACTTTGATGCCTGAACAGTGTGTCTGTACTTTGATACCTGAACAGTGTGCCTGAACCTTGATGCTTGAACAGTGTGCCTGAACAGTGTGTCTGTACTTTGATGCCTGAACTGTATCTGTACTTTGATGCCTGAACAGTGTGTCTGTACTTTGATGCCTGAACAGTGTACCTGTACTATGATGCCTGAACAGTGTGTCTGTACGTTGATGCCTGAACAGTGTGTCTGTACTTTGATGCTTGAACAGTGTGCCTGAACAGTGTATCTGTACTTTGATGCCTGGACAGCGTGCCTGTGCTTTGATGCCTGAACAGTGTGCCTGTGCTTTGATGCCTGAACAGTGTGTCTGTGCTTTGATGCCTGTACAGTGTGCCTGTACTTTGATGCCGGAACAGTGTGTCTGTGCTTTGATGCCTGTACAGTGTGCCTGTACGTTGATGCCGGAACCGTGTGTCTGTACTTTGATGCCTGAACAGTGTGTCTGTACTTTGATACCTGAACAGTGTGTCTGTACTTTGATGCCTGAACAGTGTGTCTGTACTTTGATGCCTGAACGGTGTGTCTGTACTTTGATACCTGAACAGTGTGTCTGTACTTTGATGCCTGAACAGTGTGTGTGTACTTTGATGCCTGAACAGTGTGCCTGAACAGTGTGTCTGTGCTTTGATGCCTGAACAGTGTACCTGTACTATGATGCCTGAACAGTGTGTCTGTACGTTGATGCCTGAACAGTGTGTCTGTACTTTGATGCTTGAACAGTGTGCCTGAACCTTGATGCTTGAACAGTGTGCCTGAACAGTGTGTCTGTACTTTGATGCCTGGACAGTGTGCCTGTACATTGATGCCTGAACAGTGTATCTGTACTTTGATGCCTGGACAGCGTGCCTGTGCTTTGATGCCTGAACAGCGTGCCTGCGCTTTGATGCCTGGACAGCGTGCCTGTGCTTTCATGCCTGAACAGTGTATCTGTACTTTGATGCCTGAACAGTGTGTCTGTACGTTGATGCCTGAACACTGTGCCTGTGCTTTGATGCCTGGACAGCGTGCCTGTGCTTTGATGCCTGAACAGTGTGTCTGTACTTTGATATCTGAACAGTGTGTCTGTGCTTTGATGCCTGAACAGTGTGCCTAAACAGTGTTTCTGTACTTTGAAGCCTGAACAGGGTATCTGTGCTTTGGTGCCTGAACAGTGTGTCTGTACTTTGATACCTGAACAGTGTGTCTGTACTTTGATGCCTGAACAGTGTGTCTGTACTTTGATGCCTGAACAGTGTGTCTGTGCTTTGGTGCCTGAACAGTGTGTCTGTACGTTGATACCTGAACAGTGTGTCTGTACTTTGATGCCTGAACAGTGTGTCTGTGCTTTGATGCCTGAACAGTGTGCCTGAGCGCTGATACCTGAACAGTGTGTCTGTACTTTGATGCCTGAACAGTGTTTCTGTACTTTGAAGCCTGAACAGGGTATCTGTGCTTTGGTGCCTGAACAGTGTGTCTGTACTTTGATACCTGAACAGTGTGTCTGTGCTTTGATGCCTGAACACTGTGTCTGTACTTTGATGCTTGAACAGTGTGTCTGTACTTTGATACCTGAACAGTGTGTCTGTACTTTGATGCCTGAACAGTGTGTCTGTACTTTGATGCCTGAACAGTGTGTCTGTACTTTGATACCTGAACAGTGTGTCTGTACTTTGATGCCTGAACAGTGTGTCTGTACTTTGATACCTGAACAGTGTGTCTGTACTTTGATGCCTGAACAGTGTGTCTGTACTTTGATACCTGAACAGTGTGTCTGTGCTTTGATGCCTGAACAGTGTACCTGTACTATGATGCCTGAACAGTGTGTCTGTACGTTGATGCCTGAACAGTGCGTCTGTACTTTGATGCTTGAACAGTGTGCCTGAACAGTGTATCTGTACTTTGATGCCTGGACAGCGTGCCTGTGCTTTGATGCCTGAACAGTGTGCCTGTGCTTTGATGCCTGAACAGTGTGTCTGTGCTTTGATGCCTGTACAGTGTGCCTGTACTTTGATGCCAGAACAGTGTGTCTGTGCTTTGATGCCTGTACAGTGTGCCTGTACGTTGATGCCGGAACAGTGTGTCTGTACTTTGATGCCTGAACAGTGTGTCTGTACTTTGATGCCTGAACAGTGTGTCTGTACTTTGATGCCTGAACGGTGTGTCTGTACTTTGATACCTGAACAGTGTGTCTGTACTTTGATGCCTGAACAGTGTGTCTGTACTTTGATGCCTGAACAGTGTGCCTGAACAGTGTGTCTGTGCTTTGATGCCTGAACAGTGTACCTGTACTATGATGCCT
This sequence comes from Scyliorhinus torazame, assembly GCF_047496885.1. NCBI lineage: Eukaryota > Metazoa > Chordata > Chondrichthyes > Carcharhiniformes > Scyliorhinidae > Scyliorhinus > Scyliorhinus torazame. The sequence goes on along the minus strand of NC_092710.1, from coordinate 359,049,356 downwards.
GAACAGTGTGTCTGTACGTTGATGCCTGAACAGTGTGTCTGTACTTTGATGCTTGAACAGTGTGCCTGAACCTTGATGCTTGAACAGTGTGCCTGAACAGTGTGTCTGTACTTTGATGCCTGGACAGTGTGCCTGTACTTTGATGCCTGAACAGTGTATCTGTACTTTGATGCCTGGACAGCGTGCCTGTGCTTTGATGCCTGAACAGCGTGCCTGCGCTTTGATGCCTGGACAGCGTGCCTGTGCTTTCATGCCTGAACAGTGTATCTGTACTTTGATGCCTGAACAGTGTGTCTGTACGTTGATGCCTGAACAGTGTGCCTGTGCTTTGATGCCTGGACAGCGTGCCTGTGCTTTGATGCCTGAACAGTGTGTCTGTACTTTGATATCTGAACAGTGTGTTTGTACTTTGATGCCTGAACAGCGTGCCTGTGCTTTGATGCCTGAACAGTGTGCCTGAACAGTGTTTCTGTACTTTGAAGCCTGAACAGGGTATCTGTGCTTTGGTGCCTGAACAGTGTGTCTGTACTTTGATACCTGAACAGTGTGTCTGTACTTTGATGCCTGAACAGTGTGTCTGTACTTTGATGCCTGAACAGTGTGTCTGTGCTTTGGTGCCTGAACAGTGTGTCTGTACTTTGATACCTGAACAGTGTGTCTGTACTTTGATGCCTGAACAGTGTGTCTGTGCTTTGATGCCTGAACAGTGTGCCTGAGCGCTGATACCTGAACAGTGTGTCTGTACTTTGATGCCTGAACAGTGTTTCTGTACTTTGAAGCCTGAACAGGGTATCTGTGCTTTGGTGCCTGAACAGTGTGTCTGTACTTTGATACCTGAACAGTGTGTCTGTACTTTGATGCCTGAACTGTGTGTCTGTGCTTTGGTGCCTGAACAGTGTGTCTGTACTTTGATATCTGAACAGTGTGTCTGTGCTTTGATGCCTGAACACTGTGTCTGTACTTTGATGCTTGAACAGTGTGTCTGTACTTTGATACCTGAACAGTGTGTCTGTACTTTGATGCCTGAACAGTGTGTCTGTACTTTGATGCCTGAACAGTGTGTCTGTACTTTGATACCTGAACAGTGTGTCTGTACTTTGATGCCTGAACAGTGTGTCTGTACTTTGATACCTGAACAGTGTGTCTGTACTTTGATGCCTGAACAGTGTGTCTGTACTTTGATACCTGAACAGTGTGTCTGTGCTTTGGTGCCTGAACAGTGTGTCTGTACTTTGATACCTGAACAGTGTGTCTGTACTTTGATGCCTGAACAGTGTGTCTGTACTTTGATGCCTGAACTGTGTGTCTGTACTTTGATACCTGAACAGTGTGTCTGTACTTTGATGCCTGAACAGTGTGTCTGTACTTTGATGCCTGAACAGTGTGTCTGTGCTTTGGTGCCTGAACAGTGTGTCTGTACTTTGATACCTGAACAGTGTGTCTGTACTTTGATGCCTGAACAGTGTGTCTGTACTTTGATGCTTGAACAGTGTGCCTGAACAAAGTGTCTGTTTTTTGATGCCTGAAAAGTGTGTCTGTACTTTGATGCTTGAACAGTGTGCCTGAACCTTGAACAGTGTGCCTGAACAGTGTGTCTGTACTTTGATGTCTGAACTGTGTGGCTGCTTTGATGCCTAACAGTGTGTCTGTACTTTGATGCCTGAACAGTGTGTCTGTACTTTGATACCTGAACAGTGTGCCTGAACCTTGATGCTTGAACAGTGTGCCTGAACAGTGTGTCTGTACTTTGATGCCTGAACTGTATCTGTACTTTGTCGCCAGAACAGTGTGTCTGTACTTTAATGCTTGAACAGTGTGCCTGAACCTTGATGCCTGAACAGTGTGTCTGTACTTTGATGCCTGAACAGTGTGTCTGTACTTTGATACCTGAACAATGTGTCTGTACTTTGATGCCTGAATAGTGTGTCTGTACTTTGATGCCTGAACAATGTGTCTGTACTTTGATGCCTGAACAGTGTGTCTGTACTTTAATGCTTGAACAGTGTGCCTGAGCCTTGATGCCTGAACAGTGTGTCTATACTTTGATGCCTGAACAGTGTGTCTGTACTTTGATACCTGAACAGTGTGTCTGTACTTTGATACCTGAACACTGTGTCTGTACTTTGATGCCGGAACAGTGTGTCTGTACTTTGATACCTGAACAGTGTGTCTGTACTTTGATACCTGAACACTGTGTCTGTACTTTGATGCCGGAACAGTGTGTCTGTGCTTTGACGCCTGAACAGTGTGTCTGTACTTTGATACCTGAACAGTGTGTCTGTGCTTTGATACCTGAACAGTGTGTCTGTACTTTGATGCCTGAACAGTGTGTCTGTACTTTGATACCTGAACACTGGGTCTGTACTTTGATGCCGGAACAGTGTGTCTGTGCTTTGATGCCTGAACAGTGTGTCTGTACTTTGATACCTGAACACTGTGTCTGTACTTTGATGCCTGAACAGTGTGTCTGTACTTTGATGCCTGAACAGTGTGTCTGTACTTTGATACCTGAACACTGTGTCTGTACTTTGATGCCGGAACAGTGTGTCTGTGCTTTGATGCCTGAACAGTGTGTCTGTACTTTGATACCTGAACAGTGTGTCTGTGCTTTGATACCTGAACAGTGTGTCTGTACTTTGATACTAGAACAGTGTGTCTGTACTTTGATGCCTGAACAGTGTGTCTGTGCTTTGATGCCTGAACAGTGTGTCTGTACTTTGATGCTTGAACAGTGTGTCTGTACTTTGATGCCTGAACAGTGTGTCTGTACTTTGATGCCTGAACAGTGTGTCTGTACTTTGATGCTTAAACAGTGTGTCTGTACTTTGATGCCTGAACAGTGTGTCTGTACTTTGATACCTGAACAGTGTGTCTGTACTTTGATGCCTGAACAGTGTGTCTGTACTTTGATACCTGAACAGTGTGTCTGTGCTTTGATGCCTGAACAGTGTGTCTGTACTTTGATGCTTGAACAGTGTGCCTGAACAGTGTCTCTGTACTTTGATGCCTGAACAGTGTGTCTGTGCTTTGATGCCTGAACAGTGTACCTGTACTATGATGCCTGAACAGTGTGTCTGTACTTTGATGCCTGAACAGTGTGTCTGTACTTTGACGCTTGAACAGTGTGCCTGAAACTTGATGCTTGAACAGTGTGCCTGAACAGTGTCTCTGTACTTTGATGCCTGAACAGTGTGCCTGTACTTTGATGTCTGAACAGTGTGTCAGTACTTTGATGCTTGAACAGTGTGTCTGTACTTTGATGCTTGAACTGTGTGCCTGAACAGAGTGTCTGTTGTTTGATGCCTGAACAGTGTGTCTGCACTTTGATGCTTGAACAGTGTGCCTGAAACTTGATGCTTGAACAGTGTGCCTGAACCTTGATGCTTGAACAGTGTGCCTGAACAGTGTGTCTGCACTTTGATGCCTGAACAGCGTGTCTGTACTTTGATGCCTGAACAGTGTGTCTGTGCTTTGATGCCTGAACAGTGTGCCTGAACAGTGTGCCTGTGCTTTGATGCTTGAACAGTGTGCCTGAACTTTGATGCTTGAACAGTGTGCCTGTACTATGATGCCTGAACAGTGTGTCTGTACTTTGATGCTTGAACAGTGTGCCTGTACTTTGATGCTTGAACAGTGTGCCAGAACTTTGATGCTTGAACAGTGTGCCCGAACATTGTGTCTGTACTTCGATGCCTGAACACTGTCCCTGTACTATGATGCTTGAACAGTGTACCTGTACTTTGATGCTTGAACAGTGTGCCTGAACTTTGAAGCTTGAACAGTGTGCCTGTACTTTGATGCTTGAACAGTGTGCCTGAACGTTGATGCTTGAACAGTGTGCCAGAACAGTGTGCCTGTACTATGATGCTTGAACAGTGTACCTGTACTTTGATGCTTGAACAGTGTGCCTGAACTTTGATGCTTGAACAGTGTGCCTGTACAATGATGCCTGAACTGTGTGGCTGCTTTGATGCCTGAACAGTGTGTCTGTACTTTGATACCTGAACAGTGTGTCTGTACTTTGATGCCTGAACAGTGTGTCTGTACTTTGATACCTGAACAGTGTGCGTGAACCTTGATGCTTGAACAGTGTGCCTGAACAGTGTGTCTGTACTTTGATGCCTGAACTGTATCTGTACTTTGATGCCTGAACAGTGTGTCTGTACTTTGATGCCTGAACAGTGTACCTGTACTATGATGCCTGAACAGTGTGTCTGTACGTTGATGCCTGAACAGTGTGTCTGTACTTTGATGCTTGAACAGTGTGCCTGAACAGTGTATCTGTACTTTGATGCCTGGACAGCGTGCCTGTGCTTTGATGCCTGAACAGTGTGCCTGTGCTTTGATGCCTGAACAGTGTGTCTGTGCTTTGATGCCTGTACAGTGTGCCTGTACTTTGATGCCGGAACAGTGTGTCTGTGCTTTGATGCCTGTACAGTGTGCCTGTACGTTGATGCCGGAACAGTGTGTCTGTACTTTGATGCCTGAACAGTGTGTCTGTACTTTGATACCTGAACAGTGTGTCTGTACTTTGATGCCTGAACAGTGTGTCTGTACTTTGATGCCTGAACGGTGTGTCTGTACTTTGATACCTGAACAGTGTGTCTGTACTTTGATGCCTGAACAGTGTGTCTGTACTTTGATGCCTGAACAGTGTGCCTGAACAGTGTGTCTGTGCTTTGATGCCTGAACAGTGTACCTGTACTATAATGCCTGAACAGTGTGTCTGTACGTTGATGCCTGAACAGTGTGTCTGTACTTTGATGCTTGAACAGTGTGCCTGATCCTTGATGCTTGAACAGTGTGCCTGAACAGTGTGTCTGTACTTTGATGCCTGGACAGTGTGCCTGTACTTTGATGCCTGAACAGTGTATCTGTACTTTGATGCCTGAACAGCGTGCCTGCGCTTTGATGCCTGGACAGCGTGCCTGTGCTTTCATGCCTGAACAGTGTATCTGTACTTTGATGCCTGAACAGTGTGTCTGTACGTTGATGCCTGAACAGTGTGCCTGTGCTTTGATGCCTGGACAGCGTGCCTGTGCTTTGATGCCTGAACAGTGTGTCTGTACTTTGATATCTGAACAGTGTGTTTGTACTTTGATGCCTGAACAGCGTGCCTGTGCTTTGATGCCTGAACAGTGTGCCTGAACAGTGTTTCTGTACTTTGAAGCCTGAACAGGGTATCTGTGCTTTGGTGCCTGAACAGTGTGTCTGTACTTTGATACCTGAACAGTGTGTCTGTACTTTGATGCCTGAACAGTGTGTCTGTACTTTGATGCCTGAACAGTGTGTCTGTGCTTTGGTGCCTGAACAGTGTGTCTGTACTTTGATACCTGAACAGTGTGTCTGTACTTTGATGCCTGAACAGTGTGTCTGTGCTTTGATGCCTGAACAGTGTGCCTGAGCGCTGATACCTGAACAGTGTGTCTGTACTTTGATGCCTGAACAGTGTGTCTGTACTTTGATGCCTGAACAGTGTGTCTGTACTTTGATACCTGAACAGTGTGTCTGTACTTTGATGCCTGAACAGTGTGTCTGTACTTTGATACCTGAACAGTGTGTCTGTACTTTGATGCCTGAACAGTGTGTCTGTACTTTGATACCTGAACAGTGTGTCTGTGCTTTGGTGCCTGAACAGTGTGTCTGTACTTTGATATCTGAACAGTGTGTCTGTGCTTTGATGCCTGAACAGTGTGTCTGTACTTTGATGCCTGAACAGTGTGTCTGTACTTTGATACCTGAACAGTGTGTCTGTACTTTGATGCCTGAACAGTGTGTCTGTACTTTGATGCCTGAACAGTGTGTCTGTGCTTTGGTGCCTGAACAGTGTGTCTGTACTTTGATACCTGAACAGTGTGTCTGTACTTTGATGCCTGAACAGTGTGTCTGTACTTTGATGCTTGAACAGTGTGCCTGAACAGAGTGTCTGTTGTTTGATGCCTGAAAAGTGTGTCTGTACTTTGATGCTTGAACAGTGTGCCTGAACCTTGAACAGTGTGCCTGAACAGTGTGTCTGTACTTTGATGCCTGAACAGTGTGTCTGTACTTTGATGCCTGAACAGTGTGTCTGTGCTTTGATGCCTGAACAGTGTACCTGTACTATGATGCCTGAACAGTGTGTCTGTACGTTGATGCCTGAGCAGTGTGTCTGTACTTTGATGCTTGAACAGTGTGCCTGAACCTTGATGCTTGAACAGTGTGCCTGAACAGTGTGTCTGTGCTTTGATGCCTGAACAGTGTGTCTGTACTTTGACGCTTGAACAGTGTGCCTGTACTTTGATGCTTGAACAGTGTGCCTGAACCTTGATGCTTGAACAGTGTGCCTGAACAGTGTGTTTGTACTTTGATGCCTGAACAGCGTGCCTGTGCTTTGATGCCTGAACAGTGTGCCTGTGCTTTGATGCTTGAACAGTGTGCCTGAACAGTGTTTCTGTACTTTGAAGCCTGAACAGGGTATCTGTGCTTTGGTGCCTGAACAGTGTGTCTGTACTTTGATACCTGAACAGTGTGTCTGTACTTTGATGCCTGAACAGTGTGTCTGTACTTTGATGCTTGAACAGTGTGCCTGAACAGAGTGTCTGTTGTTTGATGCCTGAAAAGTGTGTCTGTACTTTGATGCTTGAACAGTGTGCCTGAACCTTGATGCTTGAACAGTGTGCCTGAACAGTGTGTCTGTACTTTGATGCCTGAACTGTGTCTGTACTTTGATGCCTGAACAGTGTGTCTGTACTTTGATGCTTGAACAGTGTGCCTGTGCTTTCATGTCTGAACAGTGTATCTGTACTTTGATGCCTGAACAGTGTGTCTGTACGTTGATGCCTGAACAGTGTGCCTGTGCTTTGATGCCTGGACAGCGTGCCTGTGCTTTGATGCCTGAACAGTGTGTCTGTACTTTGATATCTGAACAGTGTGTTTGTACTTTGATGCCTGAACAGCGTGCCTGTGCTTTGATGCCTGAACAGTGTGCCTGAACAGTGTTTCTGTACTTTGAAGCCTGAACAGGGTATCTGTGCTTTGGTGCCTGAACAGTGTGTCTGTACTTTGATACCTGAACAGTGTGTCTGTACTTTGATGCCTGAACAGTGTGTCTGTACTTTGATGCCTGAACAGTGTGTCTGTGCTTTGGTGCCTGAACAGTGTGTCTGTACTTTGATGCCTGAACAGTGTGTCTGTACTTTGATACCTGAACAGTGTGTCTGTACTTTGATGCCTGAACAGTGTGTCTGTGCTTTGATGCCTGAACAGTGTGCCTGTGCTTTCATGCCTGAACAGTGTGTCTGTACTTTGATGCTTGAACAGTGTGCCTGAACCTTGATGCTTGAACAGTGTGCCTGAACAGTGTGTCTGTACTTTGATGCCTGAACAGTGTGTCTGTGCTTTGATGCCTGAACAGTGTGTCTGTACTTTGATGCTTGAACAGTGTGTCTGTACTTTGATGCTTGAACAGTGTGCCTGTACTTTGATGCTTGAACAGTGCGCCTGAACAGAGTGCCTGTTGTTTGATGCCTGAAAAGTGTGTCTGCACTTTGATGCTTGAACAGTGTGCCTGAAACTTGATGCTTGAACAGTGTGCCTGAACAGTGTGTCTGCACTTTGATGCCTGAACAGCGTGTCTGTATTTTGATGCCTGAACAGTGTGTCTGTACTTTGATGCCTGAACAGTGTGTCTGTGCTTTGATGCCTGAACAGTATACCTGTACTATGATGCCTGAACAGTGTGTCTGTACGTTGATGCCTGAACAGTGTGTCTGTACTTTGATGCTTGAACAGTGTGCCTGAAACTTGATGCTTGAACAGTGTGCCTGAACAGGTTGTCTGTACTTTGATGCCTGAACAGTGTGTCTGTGCTTTGATGCCTGAACAGTGTGTCTGTACGTTGATGCCTGAACAGTGTGTCTGTACTTTGATGCTTGAACAGTGTCCCTGAACCTTGATGCTTGAACAGTGTGCCTGAAAAGGTTGTCTGTACTTTGATGCCTGAACAGTGTGTCTGTGCTTTGATGCCTGAACAGTGTGTCTGTGCTTTGATGCCTGAACAGTGTGTCTGTGCTTTGATGCCTGAACAGTGTGTCTGTACTTTGATGCCTGAACAGTGTGTCTGTACTTTGATGCCTGAACAGTGTCTCTGTTCTTTGATGCCTGAACAGTGTGTCTGTACTTTGATGCCTGAACAGTGTGTCTGTTCTTTGATGCCTGAACAGTGTGTCTGTACTTTGATGCCTGAACAGTGTGTCTGTGCTTTGATGCCTGAACAGTGTGCCTGAACAGTGTCTCTGTACTTTGATGCCTGAACAGTGTGTCTGTGCTTTGATACCTGAACAGTGTGTCTGTACTTTGATGCCTGAACAGTGTGTCTGTGCTTTGATGCCTGAACAGTGTGCCTGAACTGTGTCTCTGTACTTTGATGCCTGAACAGTGTGTCTGTGCTTTGATGCCTGAACAGTGTGCCTGAACAGTGTCTCTGTACTTTGATGCCTGAACAGTGTGTCTGTACTTTGACGCTTGAACAGTGTGCCTGAACAGTGTGTCTGTGCTTTGATGCCTGAACAGTGTGTCTGTACTTTGATGCTTGAACAGTGTGCCTGAACCTTGATGCTAGAACAGTGTGCCTGAACAGTGTGTCTGTACTTTGATGCCATAGCAGTGTGCCTGTACTTTGATGTCTGAACAGTGTGTCTTTACTTTGATGCTTGAACAGTGTGCCTGTACTTTGATGCTTGAACAGTGCGCCTGAACAGAGTGCCTGTTGTTTGATGCCTGAAAAGTGTGTCTGCACTTTGATGCTTGAACAGTGTGCCTGAAACTTGATGCTTGAACAGTGTGCCTGAACAGTGTGTCTGCACTTTGATGCCTGAACAGCGTGTCTGTATTTTGATGCCTGAACAGTGTGTCTGTACTTTGATGCCTGAACAGTGTGTCTGTGCTTTGATGCCTGAACAGTATACCTGTACTATGATGCCTGAACAGTGTGTCTGTACGTTGATGCCTGAACAGTGTGTCTGTACTTTGATGCTTGAACAGCGTGCCTGAACCTTGATGCTTGAACAGTGTGCCTGAACAGGTTGTCTGTACTTTGATGCCTGAACAGTGTGTCTGTGCTTTGATGCCTGAACAGTGTACCTGTACTATGATGCCTGAACAGTGTGTCTGTACTTTGATGCTTGAACAGTGTGTCTGTGCTTTGATGCCTGAACAGTGTGTCTGTGCTTTGATGCCTGAACAGTGTGTCTGTGCTTTGATGCCTGAACAGTGTGCCTGTACTTTGATGCTTGAACAGTGTGCCTGTACTATGATGCCTGAACAGTGTGTCTGTACTTTGATGCTTGAACAGTGTGCCCGAACTTTGATGCTTGAACAGTGTGCCCGAAAAGTGTGTCTGCACTTTGGTGCCTGAACAGTGTCCCTGTACTATGATGCTTGAACAGTGTACCTGTACTTTGATGCTTGAACAGTGTGCCTGAACTTTGATGCATGAACTGTGTGCCTGTACTTTGATGCTTGAACAGTGTGCCTGAACGTTGATGCTTGAACAGTGTGCCTGTACAGTGTGCCTGTACGATGATGCTTGAACAGTGTACCTGTACTTTGATGCTTGAACAGTGTGCCTGTACTATGATGCCTGAACAGTGTGTCTGTACTTTGATGCTTGAACAGTGTGCCTGTACTTTGATGCTTGAACAGTGTGCCAGAACTTTGATGCTTGAACAGTGTGCCCGAACAGTGTGTCTGTACTTCGATGCCTGCACAGTGTCCCTGTACTATGATGCTTGAACAGTGTACCTGTACTTTGATGCTTGAACAGTGTGCCTGAACTTTGATGCTTGAACAGTGTGCCTGTACTTTGATGCTTGAACAGTGTGCCTGAACGTTGATGCTTGAACAGTGTGTCTGTACTTTGATGCCTGAACAGAGTGCCTGTACAATGATGCTTGAACAGTGTACCTGTACTTTGATGCTTGAACAGTGTGCCTGAATGCTGATACCTGAACAGTGTGCCTGTACTTTGATGCCTGAACAATGTGCCTGTGCTTTGATGCATGAACAGTGTGCCTGTACTTTGACGCTTGAACAGTGTGCCTGAACAGTGTATCTGTACTTTGATGCCTGGACAATGTGCCTGTGCTTTGATGCCTGAACAGTGTGCCTGTGCTTTGATGCCTGAACAGTGTGCCTGTGCTCTGATGCCTGAACAGTATGCCTGTGCTTTGATGCCTGAACAGTGTGCCTGTGCTCTGATGCCTGAACAGTGTGCCTGTACTTTGATGCTTGAACAGTGTGCCTGAACAGTGTTTCTGTACTTTGTAGCCTGAACAGGGTGTCTGTGCTTTGGTATCATAGTATCATAGTATCATAGAATTTACAGTGCAGAAGGAGGCCATTCGGCCCATCGAGTCTGCACCGGCTCTTGGAAAGAGCACCCTACCCAAGGTCCACACCTCCACCCTATCCCCATAACCCAGTAACCCCACCCTACACTAAGGGCAATTTTGGACACTATGGGCAATTTAGCATGGCCAATCCACCTAACCCGCACATCTTTGGACTGTGGGAGGAAACCGGAGCACCCGGAGGAAACCCACGCACACACGGGGAGGATGTGCAGACTCCGCACAGACAGTGACCCAAGCCGGAATCGAACCTGGGACCCTGGAGCTGTGAAGCATTTGTGCTATCCACAATGCTACCGTGCTGCCCAATAGTGCCTGAACAGTGTGCCTGTACTTTGATGCTTGAACAGTGTGCCTGTACTATGATGCCTGAACAGTGTGTCTGTACTTTGATGCTTGAACAGTGTGCCCGAACTTTGATGCATGAACTGGGTGCCTGTACTTTGATGCTTGAACAGTGTGCCTGAACGTTGATGCTTGAACAGTGTGCCTGTACAGTGTGCCTGTACGATGATGCTTGAACAGTGTACCTGTACTTTGATGCTTGAACAGTGTGCCTGTACTATGATGCCTGAACAGTGTGTCTGTACTTTGATGCTTGAACAGTGTGCCTGTACTTTGATGCTTGAACAGTGTGCCAGAACTTTGATGCTTGAACAGTGTGCCCGAACACTGTGTCTGTACTTCGATGCCTGAACAGTGTCCCTGTACTATGATGCTTGAACAGTGTACCTGTACTTTGATGCTTGAACAGTGTGCCTGAACTTTGATGCTTGAACAGTGTGCCTGTACTTTGATGCTTGAACAGTGTGCCTGAACGTTGATGCTGGAACAGTGTGCCTGAACAGTGTGCCTGTACTATGATGCTTGAACTGTGTACCTGTACTTTGATGCTTGAACAGTGTGCCTGAACTTTGATGCTTGAACAGTGTGTCTGTACTTTGATGCCTGAACAGAGTGCCTGTACAATGATGCTTGAACAGTGTACCTGTACTTTGATGCTTGAACAGTGTGCCTGAATGCTGATACCTGAACAGTGTGCCTGTACTTTGATGCCTGAACAATGTGCCTGTGCTTTGATGCATGAACAGTGTGCCTGTACTTTGACGCTTGAACAGTGTGCCTGAACAGTGTATCTGTACTTTGATGCCTGGACAGTGTGCCTGTGCTTTGATGCCTGAACAGTGTGCCTGTGCTTTGATGCCTGTACTGTGTGCCTGTGCTCTGATGCCTGAACAGTATGCCTGTGCTTTGATGCCTGAACAGTGTGCCTGTGCTCTGATGCCTGAACAGTGTGCCTGTACATTGATGCTTGAACAGTGTGTCTGTGCTTTGGTGCCTGAACAGTGTGTCTGTGCTTTGATGCCTGAACAGTGTGCCTGTACTTTGATGCTTGAACAGTGTGCCTGTACTATGATGCCTGAACAGTGTGTCTGTACTTTGATGCTTGAACAGTGTGCCCGAACTTTGATGCTTGAACAGTGTGCCCGAAAAGTGTGTCTGCACTTTGGTGCCTGAACAGTGTCCCTGTACTATGATGCTTGAACAGTGTACCTGTACTTTGATGCTTGAACAGTGTGCCTGAACTTTGATGCATGAACTGTGTGCCTGTACTTTGATGCTTGAACAGTGTGCCTGAACGTTGATGCTTGAACAGTGTGCCTGTACAGTGTGCCTGTACGATGATGCTTGAACAGTGTACCTGTACTTTGATGCTTGAACAGTGTGCCTGTACTATGATGCCTGAACAGTGTGTCTGTACTTTGATGCTTGAACAGTGTGCCTGTACTTTGATGCTTGAACAGTGTGCCAGAACTTTGATGCTTGAACAGTGTGCCCGAACAGTGTGTCTGTACTTCGATGCCTGCACAGTGTCCCTGTACTATGATGCTTGAACAGTGTACCTGTACTTTGATGCTTGAACAGTGTGCCTGAACTTTGATGCTTGAACAGTGTGCCTGTACTTTGATGCTTGAACAGTGTGCCTGAACGTTGATGCTTGAACAGTGTGTCTGTACTTTGATGCCTGAACAGAGTGCCTGTACAATGATGCTTGAACAGTGTACCTGTACTTTGATGCTTGAACAGTGTGCCTGAATGCTGATACCTGAACAGTGTGCCTGTACTTTGATGCCTGAACAATGTGCCTGTGCTTTGATGCATGAACAGTGTGCCTGTACTTTGACGCTTGAACAGTGTGCCTGAACAGTGTATCTGTACTTTGATGCCTGGACAATGTGCCTGTGCTTTGATGCCTGAACAGTGTGCCTGTGCTTTGATGCCTGAACAGTGTGCCTGTGCTCTGATGCCTGAACAGTATGCCTGTGCTTTGATGCCTGAACAGTGTGCCTGTGCTCTGATGCCTGAACAGTGTGCCTGTACTTTGATGCTTGAACAGTGTGCCTGAACAGTGTTTCTGTACTTTGTAGCCTGAACAGGGTGTCTGTGCTTTGGTACCATAGTATCATAGTATCATAGAATTTACAGTGCAGAAGGAGGCCATTCGGCCCATCGAGTCTGCACCGGCTCTTGGAAAGAGCACCCTACCCAAGGTCCACACCTCCACCCTATCCCCATAACCCAGTAACCCCACCCTACACTAAGGGCAATTTTGGACACTATGGGCAATTTAGCATGGCCAATCCACCTAACCCGCACATCTTTGGACTGTGGGAGGAAACCGGAGCACCCGGAGGAAACCCACGCACACACGGGGAGGATGTGCAGACTCCGCACAGACAGTGACCCAAGCCGGAATCGAACCTGGGACCCTGGAGCTGTGAAGCATTTGTGCTATCCACAATGCTACCGTGCTGCCCAATAGTGCCTGAACAGTGTGCCTGTACTTTGATGCTTGAACAGTGTGCCTGTACTATGATGCCTGAACAGTGTGTCTGTACTTTGATGCTTGAACAGTGTGCCCGAACTTTGATGCATGAACTGGGTGCCTGTACTTTGATGCTTGAACAGTGTGCCTGAACGTTGATGCTTGAACAGTGTGCCTGTACAGTGTGCCTGTACGATGATGCTTGAACAGTGTACCTGTACTTTGATGCTTGAACAGTGTGCCTGTACTATGATGCCTGAACAGTGTGTCTGTACTTTGATGCTTGAACAGTGTGCCTGTACTTTGATGCTTGAACAGTGTGCCAGAACTTTGATGCTTGAACAGTGTGCCCGAACACTGTGTCTGTACTTCGATGCCTGAACAGTGTCCCTGTACTATGATGCTTGAACAGTGTACCTGTACTTTGATGCTTGAACAGTGTGCCTGAACTTTGATGCTTGAACAGTGTGCCTGTACTTTGATGCTTGAACAGTGTGCCTGAATGTTGATGCTGGAACAGTGTGCCTGAACAGTGTGCCTGTACTATGATGCTTGAACTGTGTACCTGTACTTTGATGCTTGAACAGTGTGCCTGAACTTTGATGCTTGAACAGTGTGTCTGTACTTTGATGCCTGAACAGAGTGCCTGTACAATGATGCTTGAACAGTGTACCTGTACTTTGATGCTTGAACAGTGTGCCTGAATGCTGATACCTGAACAGTGTGCCTGTACTTTGATGCCTGAACAATGTGCCTGTGCTTTGATGCATGAACAGTGTGCCTGTACTTTGACGCTTGAACAGTGTGCCTGAACAGTGTATCTGTACTTTGATGCCTGGACAGTGTGCCTGTGCTTTGATGCCTGAACAGTGTGCCTGTGCTTTGATGCCTGTACTGTGTGCCTGTGCTCTGATGCCTGAACAGTATGCCTGTGCTTTGATGCCTGAACAGTGTGCCTGTGCTCTGATGCCTGAACAGTGTGCCTGTACTTTGATGCTTGAACAGTGTGTCTGTGCTTTGGTGCCTGAACAGTGTGTCTGTACTTTGATACCTGAACAGTGTGTCTGTACATTGATGTCGGAACAGTATGTCTGTACTTTGATGCCTGAACTGTGTGGCTGCTTTGATGCCTGAACAGTGTGTCTGTACTTTGATACCTGAACAGTGTGTCTGTACATTGATGCCGGAACAGTATGTCTGTACTTTGATGCCTGAACTGTGTGTCTATACTTTGATGCCGAACAGTGTGTCTGTACTTTGATGCCTGAATTGTGTGTCTGTACTTTGATGCCGAACAGTGTGTCTGTACTTTGATGCCGAACAGTGTGTCTGTACTTTGATACCTGAACAGCGTGTCTGTACGTTGGTGCCTGAACAGTGTATCTGTACTTTGATGCCGGAACTGTGTGTCTGTGCTTTGATGCCTGGACAGCGTGTCTGTACGTTGATGCCTGAACAGTGTGTCTGTACTTGATGCCTGAACTGTGTGGCTGCTTTGATGCCTGAACAGTGTGTCTGTACTTTGATGCCTGAACAGTGTGTCTGTACTTTGATGCCTGAACTGTGTGGCTGCTTTGATGCCTGAACAGTGTACCTGTACTTTGATGCTTGAACAGTGTGTCTGTACTTTGATGCTTGAACAGTGTGTCTGAACCTTGATGCTTGAACAGTGTGCCTGAACAGTGTGTCTGTACTTTGACACCTGAACAGTGTGTCTGTACTTTGATGCCTGAACTGTATCTGTACTTTGATGCCTGAACAGTGTGTCTGTACGTTGATGCCTGAACAGTGTGTCTGTACTTTGATGCCTGAACTGTATCTGTACTTTGATGCCTGAACAGTGTGTCTGTACTTTGATGCCTGAACAGTGTGTCTGTACTTTGATGCCTGAACTGTGTGTCTGTACTTTGATGCCTGAACAGTGTGTCTGTACGTTGATGCCTGAACAGTGTGTCTGTACTTTGATGCCTGAACAGTGTGTCTGTACTTTGATGCCTGAACAGTGTGTCTGTACTTTGATGCCTGAACTGTGTGTCTGTACTTTGATGCCTGAACAGTGTGTCTGTACGTTGATGCCTGAACAGTGTGTCTGTACGTTGATGCCTGAACAGTGTATCTGTACTTTGATGCCTGAACTGTATCTGTACTTTGTTGCCTGAACAGTGTGTCTGTACTTTGATGCCTGAACAGTGTGTCTGTACTTTGATGCCTGAACTGTGTGTCTGTACTTTGATGCCTGAACAGTGTGTCTATACGTTGATGCCTGAACTGTGTGTCTGTACTTTGATGCCTGAACAGTGTGTCTGTACGTTGATGCCTGAACAGTGTGTCTGTACTTTGATGCCTGAACAGTGTGTCTGTACTTTGATGCCTGAACAGTGTGTCTGTACTTTGATGCCGAACAGTGTGTCTGTACTTTGATGCCTGAGCAGTGTGTCTGTACTTTGATGCCTGAACAGTGTGTCTGTACTTTGATGCCTGAACAGTGTTTCTGTACTTTGATACCTGAACAGTGTGTCTGTACATTGATGCCTGAACAGTGTGTCTGTACTTTGACACCTGAACAGTGTGTCTGTACTTTGATGCCTGAACAGGGTGTCTGTGCTTTGGTGCCTGAACAGTGTGTCTGTACTTTGATACCTGAACAGTGTGTCTGTACATTGATGCCTGAACAGTGTGTCTGTACTTTGATACCTGAACAGTGTGTCTGTACTTTGATACCTGAACAGTGTGTCTGTACATTGATACCTGAACAGTGTGTCTGTACTTTGACACCTGAACAGTGTGTCTGTACTTTGATGCCTGAACTGTGTGGCTGCTTTGATGCCTGAACAGTGTGTCTGTACTTTGATACCTGAACATTGTGTCTGTACTTTGATACCTGAACAGTGTGCCTGAACTTTGACACCTGAACAGTGTGTCTGTACTTTGATGCCTGAACAGTGTGTCTGTACTTTGATGCTTGAACAGTGTGTCTGAACCTTGATGCTTGAACAGTGTGCCTGAACAGTGTGTCTGTACTTTGACACCTGAACAGTGTATCTGTACTTTGATGCCTGAACAGTGTGTCTGTACTTTGATGCCTGAACTGTATCTGTACTTTGATGCCTGAACAGTGTGTCTGTACTTTGATGCTTGAACAGTGTGTCTGTACTTTGATGCCTGAACTGTATCTGTACTTTGATGCCTGAACAGTGTGTCTGTACTTTGATGCCTGAACAGTGTGTCTGTACTTTGATGCTTGAACTGTATCTGTACTTTGATGCCTGAACAGTGTGTCTGTACTTTGATGCTTGAACAGTGTGTCTGTACTTTGATGCCTGAACTGTATCTGTACTTTGATGCCTGAACAGTGTGTCTGTACGTTGATGCCTGAACAGTGTGTCTGTACTTTGATGCTTGAACAGTGTGTCTGTACTTTGATGCCTGAACTGTATCTGTACTTTGATGCCTGAACAGTGTGTCTGTACGTTGATGCCTGAACAGTGTGTCTGTACTTTGATGCTTGAACAGTGTGTCTGTACTTTGATGCCTGAACTGTATCTGTACTTTGATGCCTGAACAGTGTGTCTGTGCTTTGATGCCTGGACAGCGTGTCTGTACGTTGGTGCCTGAACAGTGTATCTGTACTTTGATGCCGGAACTGTGTGTCTGTGCTTTGATGCCTGGACAGCGTGTCTGTACGTTGATGCCTGAACAGTGTGTCTGTACTTGATGCCTGAACTGTGTGGCTGCTTTGATGCCTGAACAGTGTTTCTGTACTTTGATGCCTGAACAGTGTGTCTGTACTTTGATGCCTGAACTGTGTGGCTGCTTTGATGCCTGAACAGTGTACCTGTACTTTGATGCTTGAACAGTGTGTCTGTACTTTGATGCTTGAACAGTGTGTCTGAACCTTGATGCTTGAACAGTGTGCCTGAACAGTGTGTCTGTACTTTGACACCTGAACAGTGTGTCTGTACTTTGATGCCTGAACTGTATCTGTACTTTGATGCCTGAACAGTGTGTCTGTACGTTGATGCCTGAACAGTGTGTCTGTACTTTGATGCCTGAACTGTATCTGTACTTTGATGCCTGAACAGTGTGTCTGTACTTTGATGCCTGAACAGTGTGTCTGTACTTTGATGCCTGAACTGTGTGTCTGTACTTTGATGCCTGAACAGTGTGTCTGTACGTTGATGCCTGAACAGTGTGTCTGTACTTTGATGCCTGAACAGTGTGTCTGTACTTTGATGCCTGAACAGTGTGTCTGTACTTTGATGCCTGAACTGTGTGTCTGTACTTTGATGCCTGAACAGTGTGTCTGTACGTTGATGCCTGAACAGTGTGTCTGTACGTTGATGCCTGAACAGTGTATCTGTACTTTGATGCCTGAACTGTATCTGTACTTTGTTGCCTGAACAGTGTGTCTGTACTTTGATGCCTGAACAGTGTGTCTGTACTTTGATGCCTGAACTGTGTGTCTGTACTTTGATGCCTGAACAGTGTGTCTGTACGTTGATGCCTGAACTGTGTGTCTGTACTTTGATGCCTGAACAGTGTGTCTGTACGTTGATGCCTGAACAGTGTGTCTGTACTTTGATGCCTGAACAGTGTGTCTGTACGTTGATGCCTGAACAGTGTATCTGTACTTTGATGCCTGAACTGTATCTGTACTTTGATGCCTGAACAGTGTGTCTGTACTTTGATGCCTGAACAGTGTGTCTGTACTTTGATGCCTGAACAGTGTGTCTGTACTTTGATACCTGAACAGTGTGTCTGTACTTTGATGCCTGAACAGAGTGTCTGTTGTTTGATGCCTGAAAAGTGTGTCTGTACTTTGATGCTTGAACAGTGTGCCTGAACCTTGATGCTTGAACAGTGTGCCTGAACAGTGTGTCTGTACTTTGATGCCTGAACTGTGTCTGTACTTTGATGCCTGAACAGTGTGTCTGTACTTTGATGCCTGAACAGTGTGTCTGTGCTTTGATGCCTGAACAGTGTGTCTGTACTTTGACGCTTGAACAGTGTGCCTGTACTTTGATGCTTGAACAGTGTGCCTGAACCTTGATGCTTGAACAGTGTGCCTGAACAGTGTGCCTGTACTTTGATGCCTGAACAGTATGCCTGTACTATGATGCCTGAACAGTGTGTCTGTACTTTGATGCCTGAACAGTGTGCCTGTTAATTGATGCTTGAACAGTGTGCTTGTACTATAATGCCTGAACAGTTTGTCTGTACATTGATGCTTGAACAGTGTACCTGTACTTTGATGCCTGAACAGTGTGCCTTTACTTTGATGCTTGAACAGTGTGTCTGTACTTTGATGCTTGAACAGTGTGCCTGAACAGTGTGTCTGTACTTCGGTGCCTGAACAGTGTCCCTGTACTATGATGCTTGAACAGTGTACCTGTACTTTGATGCTTAAACAGTGTGCCTGAACTTTGATGCTTGAACAGTGTGCCTGAACGGTGTGTCTGTACTTCGGTGCCTGAACAGTTTCCCTGTACTATGATGCTTGAACAGTGTACCTGTACTTTGATGCTTAAACAGTGTGCCTGATCTTTGATGCTTGAACAGTGTGCCTGTACTTTGATGCTTGAACAGTGTGTCTGTACTTTGATGCCTGAACAGTGTGCATGTACTTTGATGCCTGAACAATGTGCCTGTGCTTTGATGTCTGAACAGTGTGCCTGTGCTTTGATGCTTGAACAGTGTGCCTGAACAGTGTGCCTGTGCTTTGATGCCTGAACAGTGTGCCTGTGCTTTGATGCCTGAACAGTGTGCCTGTGCTTTGATGCTTGAACAGTGTGCCTGAACAGTGTGTCTGTACTTTGATGCCTGAACAGTGTGCCTGAACTTTGATACTGGAACACTGTGCCTGAATAGTGTGTCTGTACTTCGGTGCCTGAACAGTGTGCCTGTACTTTGATGCCTGAAAAGGGTGTCTGTGCTTTGGTGCCTGAACAGTGCGTCTGTACTTTGATGCCTAAACAGTGTGCCTGTACTTTGATGCCTGAACGGTGTGCCTGAACAGTGTGTCTGTACTTTGATGCCTGAACAGTGTGCCTGAACTTTGATACTGGAACACTGTGCCTGAATAGTGTGTCTGTACTTCGGTGCCTGAACAGTGTGCCTGTACTTTGATGCTTTAACAGTGTGCCTGTACTTTGATGCTTGAACAGTGTCCCTGTACTATGATGCTTGAACAGTGTACCTGTACTTTGATGCCTGAACAGTGTGACTGTACTTTGATCCTTGAACAGTGTGCCTGAACAGTGTGTCTGTGCTTTGATGCCAGAACAGTTTCCCTGTACTATGATGATGGAACAGTTTACCTGTACTTTGATGCTTGAACAGTGTGCCTGAACTTTGATGCTTGAACCGTTTGCCTGTACTTTGACGCTTGAACAGTGTGCCTGAACTTTGATGCTTGAACAGTGTGCCTGTACTTTGATGCTTGAACAGTTTGTCTGAACTTTGATGCTTGAACAGTGTGTCTGTACTTTGATGCCTGAACAGTGTGCCTGTACAATGATCCTTGAACAGTGTACCTGTACTTTGGTGCTTGAACAGTGTGTCTGAAAGCTGATACCTGATCAGTGTGCCTGTACTTTGATGCCTCAACAATGTGCCTGTGCTTCGATGCCTGAACAGTGTTTCTGTACTTTGATGCCTGAACAGTGTGTCCGTACTTTGATGCCTGAACAGTGTGTCTGTACTTTGATTCCTGAACATTGTACCTGTACTTTAATGCCTGAACAGTGTGTCTGTACTTTGATGCCTGAACAGTGTGTCTGAACTTTGATGCCTGAACAGTGTGCCTGAACAGTGTGTCTGTGCTTTGATGCCTGAACAGTGTGCCTGTGCATTAATGCCTGAACTGTGTGACTGTACTTTGATGCTTGCTCAGTGTGCCTGAACAGTGTGCCTGTACTTTGATGCCTTAATAGTGTGTCTGTACTTTGATGCCTGAACAGTGTGTCTGTACTTTGATGCCTGAACAGTGTGTCTATACTTTGATGCTTGAACAGTGTGCCTGAACAGTGTGTCTGTATTATGATGCCTGAACAGTGTGTCTGTACTTTGATGCTTGAACAGTGTGCCTGAGCAGTGTGTCTGTACTTTGATGCCTGAACAGTGTGTCTGTACTTTGATGCCTGAACAGTGTGTCTGTACTTTGATGCCTGAACAGTGTACCTGTACTTTAATGCCTGAACAGTGTGTCTGTACTTTGATGCCTGAACAGTGTGTCTGTACTTTGATACCTGAACAGTGTGCCTGAACAGTGTGTCTGTACTTTGATGTCTGAACAGTGTACCTTAACTTTGATGCTTGAACAATGTGCCTGTGCTTTGATGTCTGAACCGTGTGCCTGTACTTTGATGCTTGAACAGTGTGCCTGAACAGTGTATCTGTACTTTGATGCCTGAACAGTGTGCCTTAACTATGATGCTTGAACAGTGTGCCTGTACTTTGATTCTTGAACAGTGTGCCTGTACTATGATGCCTGAACAGTGTGTCTGTACTTTGATACCTGAACAGTGTGCCTGTACTTTGATGCCTGAATAGTATGTCTGTACTATGATGCCTGAACAGTGTGTCTGTACTTTGATGCCTGAACAGTGTGCCTGTTAATTGATGCTTCAACAGTGTGCCTGTACTATAATGCCTGAACAGTTTGTCTGTACTTTGATGCTTGAACAGTGTACCTGTACTTTGCTGCCTGAAGAGTGTGCCTGTACTTTGATGCTTGAACAGTGTGCCTGAACTTTGATGCTTGAACAGTGTGCCTGAACAGTGCCCCTGTACTTCGGTGCCTGAACAGTGCCCCTGTACTATGATGCTTGAACAGTATACCTGTACTTTGATGCTTAAACAGTGTGCCTGTACTTTGATGCTTGAACAGAGTGCCTGAACTTTGATGCTTGAACAGTGTGCCTGAACAGTGTGCCTGCACTATGATGCTTGAACAGTGTGTCTGTACATTGATGCCTGAACAGTGTGCCTGTACAATGATGCTTGAATAGTGTATCTGTACCTTGATGCTGGAACAGTGTGCCTGAACACTGATACCTGAACAGTGTACCTGTACTTTGATGCCTGAACAATGTGCCTGTGCTTTGATGTCTGAACAATGTGCCTGTACTTTGGTGCATGAACAGTGTGCCTGAACAGTGTATCTGTACTTTGATGCCTGAACAGTGTGCCTGTGTTTTGATGTCTGAACAGTGTGTCTGTGCTTTGGTGCCTGAACAGTGTGCCTGTGCTTTGATGCCTGAACAGTGTGCCTGTACTTTGATGCCTGAACAGTGTGCCTGTACTTTGATGCTTGAACAGTGTGCCTGAACAGTGTGCCTGTGCTTTGATGCCTGAACAGTGTGCCTGTGCTTTGATGCCTGAACAGTGTGCCTGAACAGTGTGTCTGTACTTTGATGCCTGAACAGTGTGCCTGAACTTTGATACTGGAACACTGTGCCTGAACAGTGTGTCTGTACTTCGGTGCCTGAACAGTGTGCCTGTACTTTGATGCTTTAACAGTGTGCCTGTACTTTGATGCTTGAACAGTGTCCCTGTACTATGATGCTTGAACAGTGCACCTGTACTTTGATGCCTGAACAGTGTGACTGTACTTTGATCCTTGAACAGTGTGCCTGAACAGTGTGTCTGTGCTTTGATGCCAGAACAGTTTCCCTGTACTATGATGATGGAACAGTTTACCTGTACTTTGATGCTTGAACAGTGTGCCTGAACTTTGATGCTTGAACCGTTTGCCTGTACTTTGACGCTTGAACAGTGTGCCTGAACTTTGATGCTTGAACAGTGTGCCTGTACTTTGATGCTTGAACAGTTTGTCTGAACTTTGACGCTTGAACAGTGTGTCTGTACTTTGATGCCTGAACAGTGTGTCTGAAAGCTGATGCTTGAACAGTGTGTCTGAAAGCTGATACCTGATCAGTGTGCCTGTACTTTGATGCCTCAACAATGTGCCTGTGCTTCGATGCCTGAACAGTGTTTCTGTACTTTGATGCCTGAACAGTGTGTCCGTACTTTGATGCCTGAACAGTGTGTCCGTACTTTGATGCCTGAACATTGTACCTGTACTTTAATGCCTGAACAGTGTGTCTGTACTTTGATGCCTGAACAGTGTGTCTGAACTTTGATGCCTGAACAGTGTGCCTGAACAGTGTGTCTGTGCTTTGATGCCTGAACAGTGTGCCTGTGCATTAATGCCTGAACTGTGTGACTGTACTTTGATGCTTGCTCAGTGTGCCTGAACAGTGTGCCTGTACTTTGATGCCTGAATAGTGTGTCTGTACTTTGATGCCTGAACAGTGTGTCTGTACTTTGATGCCTGAACAGTGTGTCTATACTTTGATGCTTGAACAGTGTGCCTGAACAGTGTGTCTGTATTATGATGCCTGAACAGTGTGTCTGTACTTTGATGCTTGAACAGTGTGCCTGAACAGTGTGTCTGTACTTTTATGCCTGAACAGTTTGTCTGTACTTTGATGCCTGAACAGTGTGTCTGTACTTTGATGCCTGAACAGTGTACCTGTACTTTAATGCCTGAACAGTGTGTCTGTACTTTGATGCCTGAACAGTGTGTCTGTACTTTGATACCTGAACAGTGTGCCTGAACGGTGTGTCTGTACTTTGATGCCTGAACAGTGTACCTTAACTTTGATGCTTGAACAATGTGCCTGTGCTTTGATGTCTGAACCGTGTGCCTGTACTTTGATGCTTGAACAGTGTGCCTGAACAGTGTATCTGTACTTTGATGCCTGAACAGTGTGCCTTAACTTTGATGCTTGAACAGTGTGCCTGTACTTTGATTCTTGAACAGTGTGCCTGTACTATGATGCCTGAACAGTGTGTCTGTACTTTGATACCTGAACAGTGTGCCTGTACTTTGATGCCTGAATAGTATGTCTGTACTATGATGCCTGAACAGTGTGTCTGTACTTTGATGCCTGAACAGTGTGCCTGTTAATTGATGCTTGAACAGTGTGCCTGTACTTTGATTCTTGAACAGTTTGTCTGTACTTTGATGCTTGAACAGTGTACCTGTACTTTGCTGCCTGAAGAGTGTGCCTGTACTTTGATGCTTGAACAGTGTGCCTGAACTTTGATGCTTGAACAGTGTGCCTGAACAGTGTGTCTGTACTTCGGTGCCTGAACAGTGTCCCTGTACTATGATGCTTGAACAGTATACCTGTACTTTGATGCTTAAACAGTGTGCCTGTACTTTGATGCTTGAACAGTGTGCCTGAACTTTGATGCTTGAACAGTGTGCCTGAACAGTGTGCCTTCACTATGATGCTTGAACAGTGTGTCTGTACATTGATGCCTGTACAGTGTGCCTGTACAATGATGCTTGAATAGTGTATCTGTACCTTGATGCTGGAACAGTGTGCCTGAACGCTGATACCTGAACAGTGTGCCTGTACTTTGATGCCTGAACAATGTGCCTGTGCTTTGATGTCTGAACAATGTGCCTGTACTTTGGTGCATGAACAGTGTGCCTGAACAGTGTATCTGTACTTTGATGCCTGAACAGTGTGCCTGTGTTTTGATGCCTGAACAGTGTGTCTGTGCTTTGGTGCCTGAACAGTGTGCCTGTGCTTTGATGCCTGAACAGTGTGCCTGTACTTTGATGCTTGAACAGTGTGCCTGAACAGTGTCTGTGCTTTGATGCCTGAACAGTGTGCATGTACTTTGATGCCTGAACAATGTGTCTGTACTTTGATGCCTGAACAGTGTGCCTGTTAATTGATGCTTGAACAGTGTGCCTGTCCTATAATGCCTGAACAGTTTGTCTGTACTTTGATGCGTGAACAGTGTACCTGTACTTTGATGCCTGAACAGTGTGCCTGTACTTTGATGCTTGAACAGTGTGCCTGAACTTTGATGCTTGAACAGTGTGCCTGAACAGTGTGTCTGTACTTCGGTGCCTGAACAGTGTCCCTGTACTATGATGCTTGAACAGTGTACCTGTACTTTGATGCTTAAACAGTGTGCCTGAACTTTGATGCTTGAACAGTGTGCCTGTACTTTGATGCTTGAACAGTGTGCCTGAACGTTGATGCTTCAACAGTGTGCCTGAACTTTGATGTTTGAACAGTGTGTCTGTACTTTGATGCCTGGACAGTATACCTGTACCTTGATGCTTGAACAGTGTGCCTGAACGCTGATACCTGAACAGTATGCCTGTACTTTGATGCCTGAACAGTGTGCCTGTGCTTTGATGCCTGAACAGTGTGCCTGTACTTTGATGCTTGAACAGTGTGCCTGAACAGTGTTTATGTACTTTGTAGGCTGAACAGGGTGTCTGTGCTTTGGTGCCTGAACAGTGTGTCTGTTCTTTGATGCCTGAACAGTGTGCCTGTACTTTGATGCCTGAACAGTGTGCCTGAACAGTGTGTCTGTACTTTGATGCCTGAACAGTCTGCCTGAACTTTGATGCTGGAACAGTGTGCCTGAACAGTGTGTCTGTACTTCGGTGCCTGAACAGTGTGCCTGTACTTTGATGCTTGAACAGTGTCCCTGTACTATGATGCTTGAACAGTGTACCTGTACTTTGATCCTTGAACAGTGTGCCTGAACAGTGTGTCTGTGCTTTGATGCCAGAACAGTGTGCCTGTACTTTGATGCCTGAACAGTGTGCCTGTTATTTGGTGCTTGAACAGTGTGCCTGTACTATAATGCCTGAACAGTGTGTCTGTACTTTGTTGCTTGAACAGTGTGCCTGTACTTTGATGCTTTAACAGTGTGTCTGTACTTTGATGCCTGAACAGTGTGCCTGTACTTTGATGCCTGAACAGTGTGCCTGTTATTTGGTGCTTGAACAGTGTGCCTGTACTATAATGCCTGAACAGTGTGTCTGTACTTTGTTGCTTGAACAGTGTGCCTGTACTTTGATGCTTTAACAGTGTGCCTGAACTTTGATACTTGAACAGTGTGCCTGTACTTTGATGCTTGAACAGTGTGCCTGAACTTTGATGCTTGAGCAGTGTGCCTGAACAGTGTGCCTGTACTATGATTCTTGAATAGTGTACCTGTACTTTGATGCCTGAACAGGTTGTCTGTACTTTGATGCTTGAACAGTGTGCCTGTACTTTGATGCCTGAACAGTGTACCTGTACTTTAATGCCTGAACAGTGTGTCTGTACTTTGATGCCTGAACAGTGTGTCTGTACTTTGATGCCTGAACAGTGTGCCTGTACTTTGATGCTTGAACAGTGTGCCTGAACTTTGATGCTTGAACAGTGTGCCTGAACAGTGTGCCTGTGCTTTGATGCCTGAACAGTGTGCCTGTGCTTTGATGCCTGAACAGTGTGCCTGTGCTTTGATGCTTGAATAGTGTGCCTGAACAGTGTTTCTGTACTTTGAAGCCTGAAAAGGGTGTCTGTGCTTTGGTGCCTGAACAGTGCGTCTGTACTTTGATGCCTGAACAGTGTGCCTGTACTTTGATGCCTGAACAGTGTGCCTGAACAGTGTGTCTGTACTTTGATGCCTGAACAGTGTGCCTGAACTTTGATACTGGAACACTGTGCCTGAACAGTGTGTCTGTACTTCGGTGCCTGAACAGTGTGCCTGTACTTTGATGCTTTAACAGTGTGCCTGTACTTTTATGCTTGAACAGTGTCCCTGTACTATGATGCTTGAACAGTGCACCTGTACTTTGATGCCTGAACAGTGTGACTGTACTTTGATCCTTGAACAGTGTGCCTGAACAGTGTGTCTGTGCTTTGATGCCAGAACAGTTTCCCTGTACTATGATGATGGAACAGTTTACCTGTACTTTGATGCTTGAACAGTGTGCCTGAACTTTGATGCTTGAACCGTTTGCCTGTACTTTGACGCTTGAACAGTGTGCCTGAACTTTGATGCTTGAACAGTGTGCCTGTACTTTGATGCTTGAACAGTTTGTCTGAACTTTGATGCTTGAACAGTGTGTCTGTACTTTGATGCCTGAACAGTGTGTCTGAAAGCTGATGCTTGAACAGTGTGTCTGAAAGCTGATACCTGATCAGTGTGCCTGTACTTTGATGCCTCAACAATGTGCCTGTGCTTCGATGCCTGAACAGTGTTTCTGTACTTTGATGCCTGAACAGTGTGTCCGTACTTTGATGCCTGAACAGTGTGTCCGTACTTTGATGCCTGAACATTGTACCTGTACTTTAATGCCTGAACAGTGTGTCTGTACTTTGATGCCTGAACAGTGTGTCTGAACTTTGATGCCTGAACAGTGTGCCTGAACAGTGTGTCTGTGCTTTGATGCCTGAACAGTGTGCCTGTGCATTAATGCCTGAACTGTGTGACTGTACTTTGATGCTTGCTCAGTGTGCCTGAACAGTGTGCCTGTACTTTGATGCCTGAATAGTGTGTCTGTACTTTGATGCCTGAACAGTGTGTCTGTACTTTGATGCCTGAACAGTGTGTCTATACTTTGATGCTTGAACAGTGTGCCTGAACAGTGTGTCTGTATTATGATGCCTGAACAGTGTGTCTGTACTTTGATGCTTGAACAGTGTGCCTGAACAGTGTGTCTGTACTTTTATGCCTGAACAGTTTGTCTGTACTTTGATGCCTGAACAGTGTGTCTGTACTTTGATGCCTGAACAGTGTACCTGTACTTTAATGCCTGAACAGTGTGTCTGTACTTTGATGCCTGAACAGTGTGTCTGTACTTTGATACCTGGACAGTGTGCCTGAACAGTGTGTCTGTACTTTGATGCCTGAACAGTGTACCTTAACTTTGATGCTTGAACAATGTGCCTGTGCTTTGATGTCTGAACCGTGTGCCTGTACTTTGATGCTTGAACAGTGTGCCTGAACAGTGTATCTGTACTTTGATGCCTGAACAGTGTGCCTTAACTTTGATGCTTGAACAGTGTGCCTGTACTTTGATTCCTGAACAGTGTGCCTGTACTATGATGCCTGAACAGTGTGTCTGTACTTTGATACCTGAACAGTGTGCCTGTACTTTGATGCCTGAATAGTATGCCTGTACTATGATGCCTGAACAGTGTGTCTGTACTTTGATGCCTGAACAGTGTGCCTGTTAATTGATGCTTGAACAGTGTGCCTGTACTATAATGCCTGAACAGTTTGTCTGTACTTTGATGATTGAACAGTGTACCTGTACTTTGCTGCCTGAAGAGTGTGCCTGTACTTTGGTGCTTGAACAGTGTGCCTGAACTTTGATGCTTGAACAGTGTGCCTGAACAGTGTGTCTGTACTTCGGTGCCTGAACAGTGTCCCTGAACTTTGATGCTTGAACAGTGTGCCTGAACAGTGTGCCTTCACTATGATGCTTGAACAGTGTGTCTGTACATTGATGCCTGAACAGTGTGCCTGTACAATGATGCTTGAATAGTGTATCTGTACCTTGATGCTGGAACAGTGTGCCTGAACGCTGATACCTGAACAGTGTGTCTGTACTTTGATGCCTGAACTGTGTGTCTGTACTTTGATGCCTGAACAGTGTGTCTGTACGTTGATGCCTGAACTGTGTGTCTGTACTTTGATGCCTGAACAGTGTGTCTGTACGTTGATGCCTGAACAGTGTGTCTGTACTTTGATGCCTGAACAGTGTGTCTGTACGTTGATGCCTGAACAGTGTATCTGTACTTTGATGCCTGAACTGTATCTGTACTTTGATGCCTGAACAGTGTGTCTGTACTTTGATGCCTGAACAGTGTGTCTGTACTTTGATGCCTGAACAGTGTGTCTGTACTTTGATACCTGAACAGTGTGTCTGTACTTTGATGCCTGAACAGAGTGTCTGTTGTTTGATGCCTGAAAAGTGTGTCTGTACTTTGATGCTTGAACAGTGTGCCTGAACCTTGATGCTTGAACAGTGTGCCTGAACAGTGTGTCTGTACTTTGATGCCTGAACTGTGTCTGTACTTTGATGCTTGAACAGTGTGTCTGTACTTTGATGCCTGAACAGTGTGTCTGTGCTTTGATGCCTGAACAGTGTACCTGTACTATGATGCCTGAACAGTGTGTCTGTACGTTGATGCCTGAACAGTGTGTCTGTACTTTGATGCTTGAACAGTGTGCCTGAACATTGATGCTTGAGCAGTGTGCCTGAACAGTGTGTCTGTACTTTGATGCCTGAACAGTGTGTCTGTGCTTTGATGCCTGAACAGTGTGTCTGTACTTTGACGCTTGAACAGTGTGCCTGTACTTTGATGCTTGAACAGTGTGCCTGAACCTTGATGCTTGAACAGTGTGCCTGAACAGTGTGCCTGTACTTTGATGCCTGAACAGTATGCCTGTACTATGATGCCTGAACAGTGTGTCTGTACTTTGATGCCTGAACAGTGTGCCTGTTAATTGATGCTTGAACAGTGTGCTTGTACTATAATGCCTGAACAGTTTGTCTGTACATTGATGCTTGAACAGTGTACCTGTACTTTGATGCCTGAACAGTGTGCCTTTACTTTGATGCTTGAACAGTGTGACTGTACTTTGATGCTTGAACAGTGTGCCTGAACAGTGTGTCTGTACTTCGGTGCCTGAACAGTGTCCCTGTATTATGATGCTTGAACAGTGTACCTGTACTTTGATGCTTAAACAGTGTGCCTGAACTTTGATGCTTGAACAGTGTGCCTGAACAGTGTGTCTGTACTTCGGTGCCTGAACAGTGTCCCTGTACTATGATGCTTGAACAGTGTACCTGTACTTTGATGCTTAAACAGTGTGCCTGATCTTTGATGCTTGAACAGTGTGCCTGTACTTTGATGCTTGAACAGTGTGTCTGTACTTTGATGCCTGAACAGTGTGCATGTACTTTGATGCCTGAACAATGTGCCTGTGCTTTGATGTCTGAACAGTGTGCCTGTGCTTTGATGCTTGAACAGTGTGCCTGAACAGTGTGCCTGTGCTTTGATGCCTGAAATGTGTGCCTGTGCTTTGATGTCTGAACAGTGTGCCTGTGCTTTGATGCTTGAACAGTGTGCCTGAACAGTGTGCCTGTGCTTTGATGCCTGAACAGTGTGCCTGTACTTTGATGCTTGAATAGTGTGCCTGAACAGTGTTTCTGTACTTTGAAGCCTGAAAAGGGTGTCTGTGCTTTGGTGCCTGAACAGTGCGTCTGTACTTTGATGCCTGAACAGTGTGCCTGTACTTTGATGCCTGAACAGTGTGCCTGAACAGTGTGTCTGTACTTTGATGCCTGAACAGTGTGCCTGAACTTTGATACTGGAACACTGTGCCTGAATAGTGTGTCTGTACTTCGGTGCCTGAACAGTGTGCCTGTACTTTGATGCTTTAACAGTGTGCCTGTACTTTGATGCTTGAACAGTGTCCCTGTACTATGATGCTTGAACAGTGTACCTGTACTTTGATGCCTGAACAGTGTGACTGTACTTTGATCCTTGAACAGTGTGCCTGAACAGTGTGTCTGTGCTTTGATGCCAGAACAGTTTCCCTGTACTATGATGATGGAACAATTTACCTGTACTTTGATGCTTGAACAGTGTGCCTGAACTTTGATGCTTGAACCGTTTGCCTGTACTTTGACGCTTGAACAGTGTGCCTGAACTTTGATGCTTGAACAGTGTGCCTGTACTTTGATGCTTGAACAGTTTGTCTGAACTTTGATGCTTGAACAGTGTGTCTGTACTTTGATGCCTGAACAGTGTGCCTGTACAATGATCCTTGAACAGTGTACCTGTACTTTGGTGCTTGAACAGTGTGTCTGAAAGCTGATACCTGATCAGTGTGCCTGTACTTTGATGCCTCAACAATGTGCCTGTGCTTCGATGCCTGAACAGTGTTTCTGTACTTTGATGCCTGAACAGTGTGTCCGTACTTTGATGCCTGAACAGTGTGTCTGTACTTTGATGCCTGAACATTGTACCTGTACTTTAATGCCTGAACAGTGTGTCTGTACTTTGATGCCTGAACAGTGTGTCTGAACTTTGATGCCTGAACAGTGTGCCTGAACAGTGTGTCTGTGCTTTGATGCCTGAACAGTGTGCCTGTGCATTAATGCCTGAACTGTGTGACTGTACTTTGATGCTTGCTCAGTGTGCCTGAACAGTGTGCCTGTACTTTGATGCCTTAATAGTGTGTCTGTACTTTGATGCCTGAACAGTGTGTCTGTACTTTGATGCCTGAACAGTGTGTCTATACTTTGATGCTTGAACAGTGTGCCTGAACAGTGTGTCTGTATTATGATGCCTGAACAGTGTGTCTGTACTTTGATGCTTGAACAGTGTGCCTGAGCAGTGTGTCTGTACTTTGATGCCTGAACAGTGTGTCTGTACTTTGATGCCTGAACAGTGTGTCTGTACTTTGATGCCTGAACAGTGTACCTGTACTTTAATGCCTGAACAGTGTGTCTGTACTTTGATGCCTGAACAGTGTGTCTGTACTTTGATACCTGAACAGTGTGCCTGAACAGTGTGTCTGTACTTTGATGTCTGAACAGTGTACCTTAACTTTGATGCTTGAACAATGTGCCTGTGCTTTGATGTCTGAACCGTGTGCCTGTACTTTGATGCTTGAACAGTGTGCCTGAACAGTGTATCTGTACTTTGATGCCTGAACAGTGTGCCTTAACTATGATGCTTGAACAGTGTGCCTGTACTTTGATTCTTGAACAGTGTGCCTGTACTATGATGCCTGAACAGTGTGTCTGTACTTTGATACCTGAACAGTGTGCCTGTACTTTGATGCCTGAATAGTATGTCTGTACTATGATGCCTGAACAGTGTGTCTGTACTTTGATGCCTGAACAGTGTGCCTGTTAATTGATGCTTCAACAGTGTGCCTGTACTATAATGCCTGAACAGTTTGTCTGTACTTTGATGCTTGAACAGTGTACCTGTACTTTGCTGCCTGAAGAGTGTGCCTGTACTTTGATGCTTGAACAGTGTGCCTGAACTTTGATGCTTGAACAGTGTGCCTGAACAGTGCCCCTGTACTTCGGTGCCTGAACAGTGCCCCTGTACTATGATGCTTGAACAGTATACCTGTACTTTGATGCTTAAACAGTGTGCCTGTACTTTGATGCTTGAACAGTGTGCCTGAACTTTGATGCTTGAACAGTGTGCCTGAACAGTGTGCCTGCACTATGATGCTTGAACAGTCTGTCTGTACATTGATGCCTGAACAGTGTGCCTGTACAATGATGCTTGAATAGTGTATCTGTACCTTGATGCTGGAACAGTGTGCCTGAACACTGATACCTGAACAGTGTGCCTGTACTTTGATGCCTGAACAATGTGCCTGTGCTTTGATGTCTGAACAATGTGCCTGTACTTTGGTGCATGAACAGTGTGCCTGAACAGTGTATCTGTACTTTGATGCCTGAACAGTGTGCCTGTGTTTTGATGCCTGAACAGTGTGTCTGTGCTTTGGTGCCTGAACAGTGTGCCTGTGCTTTGATGCCTGAACAGTGTGCCTGTACTTTGATGCCTGAACAGTGTGCCTGTACTTTGATGCTTGAACAGTGTGCCTGAACTTTGATGCTTGAACAGTGTGCCTGAACAGTGTGCCTGTGCTTTGATGCCTGAACAGTGTGCCTGTGCTTTGATGCCTGACCAGTGTGCCTGTGCTTTGATGCTTGAATAGTGTGCCTGAACAGTGTTTCTGTACTTTGAAGCCTGAAAAGGGTGTCTGTGCTTTGGTGCCTGAACAGTGCGTCTGTACTTTGATGCCTGAACAGTGTGCCTGTACTTTGATGCCTGAACAGTGTGCCTGAACAGTGTGTCTGTACTTTGATGCCTGAACAGTGTGCCTGAACTTTGATACTGGAACACTGTGCCTGAACAGTGTGTCTGTACTTCGGTGCCTGAACAGTGTGCCTGTACTTTGATGCTTCAACAGTGTGCCTGTACTTTGATGCTTGAACAGTGTCCCTGTACTATGATGCTTGAACAGTGCACCTGTACTTTGATGCCTGAACAGTGTGACTGTACTTTGATCCTTGAACAGTGTGCCTGAACAGTGTGTCTGTGCTTTGATGCCAGAACAGTTTCCCTGTACTATGATGATGGAACAGTTTACCTGTACTTTGATGCTTGAACAGTGTGCCTGAACTTTGATGCTTGAACCGTTTGCCTGTACTTTGACGCTTGAACAGTGTGCCTGAACTTTGATGCTTGAACAGTGTGCCTGTACTTTGATGCTTGAACAGTTTGTCTGAACTTTGATGCTTGAACAGTGTGTCTGTACTTTGATGCCTGAACAGTGTGTCTGAAAGCTGATGCTTGAACAGTGTGTCTGAAAGCTGATACCTGATCAGTGTGCCTGTACTTTGATGCCTAAACAATGTGCCTGTGCTTCGATGCCTGAACAGTGTTTCTGTACTTTGATGCCTGAACAGTGTGTCCGTACTTTGATGCCTGAACAGTGTGTCCGTACTTTGATGCCTGAACATTGTACCTGTACTTTAATGCCTGAACAGTGTGTCTGTACTTTGATGCCTGAACAGTGTGTCTGAACTTTGATGCCTGAACAGTGTGCCTGAACAGTGTGTCTGTGCTTTGATGCCTGAACAGTGTGCCTGTGCATTAATGCCTGAACTGTGTGACTGTACTTTGATGCTTGCTCAGTGTGCCTGAACAGTGTGCCTGTACTTTGATGCCTGAATAGTGTGTCTGTACTTTGATGCCTGAACAGTGTGTCTGTACTTTGATGCCTGAACAGTGTGTCTATACTTTGATGCTTGAACAGTGTGCCTGAACAGTGTGTCTGTATTATGATGCCTGAACAGTGTGTCTGTACTTTGATGCTTGAACAGTGTGCCTGAACAGTGTGTCTGTACTTTTATGCCTGAACATTTTGTCTGTACTTTGATGCCTGAACAGTG
This sequence comes from Scyliorhinus torazame, assembly GCF_047496885.1. Classification (NCBI taxonomy): domain Eukaryota; kingdom Metazoa; phylum Chordata; class Chondrichthyes; order Carcharhiniformes; family Scyliorhinidae; genus Scyliorhinus; species Scyliorhinus torazame. Next base: position 359,016,328 of record NC_092710.1, on the reverse strand, counting down.
TGTCTGTACTTTGATGCTTGAACAGTGTACCTGTACTTTAATGCCTGAACAGTGTGTCTGTACTTTGATGCCTGAACAGTGTGTCTGTACTTTGATACCTGAACAGTGTGCCTGAACGGTGTGTCTGTACTTTGATGCCTGAACAGTGTACCTTAACTTTGATGCTTGAACAATGTGCCTGTGCTTTGATGTCTGAACCGTGTGCCTGTACTTTGATGCTTGAACAGTGTGCCTGAACAGTGTATCTGTACTTTGATGCCTGAACAGTGTGCCTTAACTTTGATGCTTGAACAGTGTGCCTGTACTTTGATTCTTGAACAGTGTGCCTGTACTATGATGCCTGAACAGTGTGTCTGTACTTTGATACCTGAACAGTGTGCCTGTACTTTGATGCCTGAATAGTATGTCTGTACTATGATGCCTGAACAGTGTGTCTGTACTTTGATGCCTGAACAGTGTGCCTGTTAATTGATGCTTGAACAGTGTGCCTGTACTATAATGCCTGAACAGTTTGTCTGTACTTTGATGCTTGAACAGTGTACCTGTACTTTGCTGCCTGAAGAGTGTGCCTGTACTTTGATGCTTGAACAGTGTGCCTGAACTTTGATGCTTGAGCAGTGTGCCTGAACAGTGTGTCTGTACTTCGGTGCCTGAACAGTGTCCCTGTACTATGATGCTTGAACAGTATACCTGTACTTTGATGCTTAAACAGTGTGCCTGTACTTTGATGCTTGAACAGTGTGCCTGAACTTTGATGCTTGAACAGTGTGCCTGAACAGTGTGCCTTCACTATGATGCTTGAACAGTGTGTCTGTACATTGATGCCTGAACAGTGTGCCTGTACAATGATGCTTGAATAGTGTATCTGTACCTTGATGCTGGAACAGTGTGCCTGAACGCTGATACCTGAACAGTGTGCCTGTACTTTGATGCCTGAACAATGTGCCTGTGCTTTGATGTCTGAACAATGTGCCTGTACTTTGGTGCATGAACAGTGTGCCTGAACAGTGTATCTGTACTTTGATGCCTGAACAGTGTGCCTGTGTTTTGATGCCTGAACAGTGTGTCTGTGCTTTGGTGCCTGAACAGTGTGCCTGTGCTTTGATGCCTGAACAGTGTGCCTGTACTTTGATGCTTGAACAGTGTGCCTGAACAGTGTCTGTGCTTTGATGCCTGAACAGTGTGCATGTACTTTGATGCCTGAACAATGTGTCTGTACTTTGATGCCTGAACAGTGTGCCTGTTAATTGATGCTTGAACAGTGTGCCTGTCCTATAATGCCTGAACAGTTTGTCTGTACTTTGATGCGTGAACAGTGTACCTGTACTTTGATGCCTGAACAGTGTGCCTGTACTTTGATGCTTGAACAGTGTACCTGAACTTTGATGCTTGAACAGTGTGCCTGAACAGTGTGTCTGTACTTCGGTGCCTGAACAGTGTCCCTGTACTATGATGCTTGAACAGTGTACCTGTACTTTGATGCTTAAACAGTGTGCCTGAACTTTGATGCTTGAACAGTGTGCCTGTACTTTGATGCTTGAACAGTGTGCCTGAACGTTGATGCTTCAACAGTGTGCCTGAACTTTGATGTTTGAACAGTGTGTCTGTACTTTGATGCCTGGACAGTATACCTGTACCTTGATGCTTGAACAGTGTGCCTGAACGCTGATACCTGAACAGTATGCCTGTACTTTGATGCCTGAACAGTGTGCCTGTGCTTTGATGCCTGAACAGTGTGCCTGTACTTTGATGCTTGAACAGTGTGCCTGAACAGTGTTTATGTACTTTGTAGGCTGAACAGGGTGTCTGTGCTTTGGTGCCTGAACAGTGTGTCTGTTCTTTGATGCCTGAACAGTGTGCCTGTACTTTGATGCCTGAACAGTGTGCCTGAACAGTGTGTCTGTACTTTGATGCCTGAACAGTCTGCCTGAACTTTGATGCTGGAACAGTGTGCCTGAACAGTGTGTCTGTACTTCGGTGCCTGAACAGTGTGCCTGTACTTTGATGCTTGAACAGTGTCCCTGTACTATGATGCTTGAACAGTGTACCTGTACTTTGATCCTTGAACAGTGTGCCTGAACAGTGTGTCTGTGCTTTGATGCCAGAACAGTGTGCCTGTACTTTGATGCCTGAACAGTGTGCCTGTTATTTGGTGCTTGAACAGTGTGCCTGTACTATAATGCCTGAACAGTGTGTCTGTACTTTGTTGCTTGAACAGTGTGCCTGTACTTTGATGCTTTAACAGTGTGTCTGTACTTTGATGCCTGAACAGTGTGCCTGTACTTTGATGCCTGAACAGTGTGCCTGTTATTTGGTGCTTGAACAGTGTGCCTGTACTATAATGCCTGAACAGTGTGTCTGTACTTTGTTGCTTGAACAGTGTGCCTGTACTTTGATGCTTTAACAGTGTGCCTGAACTTTGATGCTTGAACAGTGTGCCTGTACTTTGATGCTTGAACAGTGTGCCTGAACTTTGATGCTTGAGCAGTGTGCCTGAACAGTGTGCCTGTACTATGATGCTTGAATAGTGTACCTGTACTTTGATGCCTGAACAGGTTGTCTGTACTTTGATGCTTGAACAGTGTGCCTGTACTTTGATGCCTGAACAGTGTACCTGTACTTTAATGCCTGAACAGTGTGTCTGTACTTTGATGCCTGAACAGTGTGTCTGTACTTTGATGCCTGAACAGTGTGCCTGTACTTTGATGCTTGAACAGTGTGCCTGAACTTTGATGCTTGAACAGTGTGCCTGAACAGTGTGCCTGTGCTTTGATGCCTGAACAGTGTGCCTGTGCTTTGATGCCTGAACAGTGTGCCTGTGCTTTGATGCTTGAATAGTGTGCCTGAACAGTGTTTCTGTACTTTGAAGCCTGAAAAGGGTGTCTGTGCTTTGATGCCTGAACAGTGCGTCTGTACTTTGATGCCTGAACAGTGTGCCTGTACTTTGATGCCTGAACAGTGTGCCTGAACAGTGTGTCTGTACTTTGATGCCTGAACAGTGTGCCTGAACTTTGATACTGGAACACTGTGCCTGAACAGTGTGCCTGTACTTCGGTGCCTGAACAGTGTGCCTGTACTTTGATGCCTGAACAGTATGACTGTACTTTGATCCTTGAACAGTGTGCCTGAACAGTGTGTCTGTGCTTTGATGCCAGAACAGTTTCCCTGTACTATGATGATGGAACAGTTTACCTGTACTTTGATGCTTGAACAGTGTGCCTGAACTTTGATGCTTGAACCGTTTGCCTGTACTTTGACGCTTGAACAGTGTGCCTGAACTTTGATGCTTGAACAGTGTGCCTGTACTTTGATGCTTGAACAGTTTGTCTGAACTTTGATGCTTGAACAGTGTGTCTGTACTTTGATGCCTGAACAGTGTGTCTGAAAGCTGATGCTTGAACAGTGTGTCTGAAAGCTGATACCTGATCAGTGTGCCTGTACTTTGATGCCTCAACAATGTGCCTGTGCTTCGATGCCTGAACAGTGTTTCTGTACTTTGATGCCTGAACAGTGTGTCCGTACTTTGATGCCTGAACAGTGTGTCTGAACTTTGATGCCTGAACAGTGTGCCTGAACAGTGTGTCTGTGCTTTGATGCCTGAACAGTGTGCCTGTGCATTAATGCCTGAACTGTGTGACTGTACTTTGATGCTTGCTCAGTGTGCCTGAACAGTGTGCCTGTACTTTGATGCCTGAATAGTGTGTCTGTACTTTGATGCCTGAACAGTGTGTCTGTACTTTGATGCCTGAACAGTGTGTCTATACTTTGATGCTTGAACAGTGTGCCTGAACAGTGTGTCTGTATTATGATGCCTGAACAGTGTGTCTGTACTTTGATGCTTGAACAGTGTGCCTGAACAGTGTGTCTGTACTTTTATGCCTGAACAGTTTGTCTGTACTTTGATGCCTGAACAGTGTGTCTGTACTTTGATGCCTGAACAGTGTACCTGTACTTTAATGCCTGAACAGTGTGTCTGTACTTTGATGCCTGAACAGTGTGTCTGTACTTTGATACCTGAACAGTGTGCCTGAACAGTGTGTCTGTACTTTGATGCCTGAACAGTGTACCTTAACTTTGATGCTTGAACAATGTGCCTGTGCTTTGATGTCTGAACCGTGTGCCTGTACTTTGATGCTTGAACAGTGTGCCTGAACAGTGTATCTGTACTTTGATGCCTGAACAGTGTGCCTTAACTTTGATGCTTGAACAGTGTGCCTGTACTTTAATTCCTGAACAGTGTGCCTGTACTATGATGCCTGAACAGTGTGTCTGTACTTTGATACCTGAACAGTGTGCCTGTACTTTGATGCCTGAATAGTATGTCTGTACTATGATGCCTGAACAGTGTGTCTGTACTTTGATGCCTGAACAGTGTGCCTGTTAATTGATGCTTGAACAGTGTGCCTGTACTATAATACCTGAACAGTTTGTCTGTACTTTGATGCTTGAACAGTGTACCTGTACTTTGCTGCCTGAAGAGTGTGCCTGTACTTTGATGCTTGAACAGTGTGCCTGAACTTTGATGCTTGAACAGTGTGCCTGAACAGTGTGCCTTCACTATGATGCTTGAACAGTGTGTCTGTACATTGATGCCTGGAGAGTGTGCCTGTACAATGATGCTTGAATAGTGTATCTGTACCTTGATGCTGGAACAGTGTGCCTGAACGCTGATACCTGAACAGTGTGCCTGTACTTTGATGCCTGAACAATGTGCCTGTGCTTTGATGTCTGAACAATGTGCCTGTACTTTGGTGCATGAACAGTGTGCCTGAACAGTGTATCTGTACTTTGATGCCTGAACAGTGTGCCTGTGTTTTGATGCCTGAACAGTGTGTCTGTGCTTTGGTGCCTGAACAGTGTGCCTGTGCTTTGATGCCTGAACAGTGTGCCTGTACTTTGATGCTTGAACAGTGTGCCTGAACAGTGTCTGTGCTTTGATGCCTGAACAGTGTGCATGTACTTTGATGCCTGAACAATGTGTCTGTACTTTGATGCCTGAACAGTGTGCCTGTTAATTGATGCTTGAACAGTGTGCCTGTCCTATAATGCCTGAACAGTTTGTCTGTACTTTGATGCGTGAACAGTGTACCTGTACTTTGATGCCTGAACAGTGTGCCTGTACTTTGATGCTTGAACAGTGTGCCTGAACTTTGATGCTTGAACAGTGTGCCTGAACAGTGTGTCTGTACTTCGGTGCCTGAACAGTGTCCCTGTACTATGATGCTTGAACAGTGTACCTGTACTTTGATGCTTAAACAGTGTGCCTGAACTTTGATGCTTGAACAGTGTGCCTGTACTTTGATGCTTGAACAGTGTGCCTGAACGTTGATGCTTCAACAGTGTGCCTGAACTTTGATGTTTGAACAGTGTGTCTGTACTTTGATGCCTGGACAGTATACCTGTACCTTGATGCTTGAACAGTGTGCCTGAACGCTGATACCTGAACAGTATGCCTGTACTTTGATGCCTGAACAGTGTGCCTGTGCTTTGATGCCTGAACAGTGTGCCTGTACTTTGATGCTTGAACAGTGTGCCTGAACAGTGTTTATGTACTTTGTAGGCTGAACAGGGTGTCTGTGCTTTGGTGCCTGAACAGTGTGTCTGTTCTTTGATGCCTGAACAGTGTGCCTGTACTTTGATGCCTGAACAGTGTGCCTGAACAGTGTGTCTGTACTTTGATGCCTGAACAGTCTGCCTGAACTTTGATGCTGGAACAGTGTGCCTGAACAGTGTGTCTGTACTTCGGTGCCTGAACAGTGTGCCTGTACTTTGATGCTTGAACAGTGTCCCTGTACTATGATGCTTGAACAGTGTACCTGTACTTTGATCCTTGAACAGTGTGCCTGAACAGTGTGTCTGTGCTTTGATGCCAGAACAGTGTGCCTGTACTTTGATGCCTGAACAGTGTGCCTGTTATTTGGTGCTTGAACAGTGTGCCTGTACTATAATGCCTGAACAGTGTGTCTGTACTTTGTTGCTTGAACAGTGTGCCTGTACTTTGATGCTTTAACAGTGTGTCTGTACTTTGATGCCTGAACAGTGTGCCTGTACTTTGATGCCTGAACAGTGTGCCTGTTATTTGGTGCTTGAACAGTGTGCCTGTACTATAATGCCTGAACAGTGTGTCTGTACTTTGTTGCTTGAACAGTGTGCCTGTACTTTGATGCTTTAACAGTGTGCCTGAACTTTGATGCTTGAACAGTGTGCCTGTACTTTGATGCTTGAACAGTGTGCCTGAACTTTGATGCTTGAGCAGTGTGCCTGAACAGTGTGCCTGTACTATGATGCTTGAATAGTGTACCTGTACTTTGATGCCTGAACAGGTTGTCTGTACTTTGATGCTTGAACAGTGTGCCTGTACTTTGATGGCAGAACAGTGTGCCTGTACTTTGTTGCCAGAACAGTGTGTCTGTAATTTGATGCCTGAACAGTGTGCCTGTACTTTGATGCCTGAACAGTGTCTGTACTTTGATGCCTGAACAGTGTGCCTGTATTTTGTTGCCTGAACGGTGTGCCTGTACTTTGATGCCAGAACAGTGTGTCTGTACTTTGACGCCAGAACAGTGTGCCTGTACTTTGATGCCAGAACAGTGTACCTGAACTTTGATGCTTGAACAGTGTGTCTGTACTTTGATGCCTGAACAGTGTGCCTGTACAATGATGCTTGAACAGTGTACCAGTACTTTGATGCTTGAACAGTGTGCCTGAGCGCTGATACCTGAACAGTGTGTCTGTGCTTTGATGCCTGAACAGTGTGTCTGTTCTTTGATGCCAGAACAGCGTACCTGAACTTTGATGCTTGAACAGTGTGTCTGTACTTTGATGCCTAAACAGTGTGCCTGAACAGTGTGCCTGTACAATGATGCTTGAACAGTGTACCTGTACTTTGATGCTTGAACAGTGTGCCTGAGCGCTGATACCTGAACAGTGTGTCTGTGCTTTGATGCCTGAAAAATGTGCCTGTGCTTTGATGCCTGGACAGTGTGCCTGTACTTTGATGCCTGAACAGTGTGCCTGTACTTTGATGCCTGAACAATGTGCCTGTACGTTGATGCTTGAACAGTGTGCCTGTACTATGATGCTTGAATAGTGTACCTGTACTTTGATGCCTGAACAGGTTGTCTGTACTTTGATGCTTGAATAGTGTGCCTGTACTTTGATGCCAGAACAGTGTGCCTGTACTTTGTTGCCAGAACAGTGTGTCCGTACTTTGATGCCTGAACACTGTGCCTGTACTTTGATGCCTGAACAGTGTGTCTGTACTTTGATGCCTGAATAGTGTGCCTGTATTTTGTTGCCTGAACGGTGTGTCTGTACTTTGATGCCAGAACAGTGTGTCTGTACTTTGATGCCAGAACAGTGTGCCTGTACTTTGATGCCAGAACAGTGTACCTGAACTTTGATGCTTGAACAGTGTGTCTGTACTTTGATGCCTGAACAGTGTGCCTGTACAATGATGCTTGAACAGTGTACCAGTACTTTGATGCTTGAACAGTGTGCCTGAACGCTGATACCTGAACAGTGTGTCTGTGCTTTGATGCCTGAACAGTGTGTCTGTACTTTGATGCCAGAACAGTGTACCTGAACTTTGATGCTTGAACAGTGTGTCTGTACTTTGATGCCTGAACTGTGTGCCTGAAGAGTGTGCCTGTACAATGATGCTTGAACAGTGTACCTGTACTTTGATGCTTGAACAGTGTGCCTGAGCGCTGATACCTGAACAGCGTGTCTGTGCTTTGATGCCTGAAAAATGTGCCTGTGCTTTGATGCCTGGACAGTGTGCCTGTAGTTTGATGCCTGAACAGTGTGCCTGTACTTTGATGCCTGAACAATGTGCCTGTACTTTGATGCTTGAACAGTGTGCCTGTACTATGATGCTTGAATAGTGTACCTGTACTTTGATGCCTGAACAGGTTGTCTGTACTTTGATGCTTGAATGGTGTGCCTGTACTTTGATGCCAGAACAGTGTGCCTGTACTTTGTTGCCAGAACAGTGTGTCTGTACTTTGATGCCTGAACACTGTGCCTGTACTTTGATGCCTGAACAGTGTGTCTGTACTTTGATGCCTGAATAGTGTGCCTGTATTTTGTTGCCTGAACGATGTGCCTGTACTTTGATGCCAGAACAGTGTGTCTGTACTTTGATGCCAGAACAGTGTGCCTGTACTTTGATGCCTGAACAGTGTGCCTGTACAATGATGCTTGAACAGTGTACCAGTACTTTGATGCCTGAACAGTGTGCCTGAACAGTGTGCCTGTACAATGATGCTTGAACAGTGTACCTGTACTTTGATGCTTGACAGTGTGCCTGAGCGCTGATGCCTGAACAGTGTGTCTGTGCTTTGATGCCTGAAAAATGTGCCTGTGCTTTGATGCCTGGACAGTGTGCCTGTACTTTGATGACTGAACGGTGTGCCTGTACTTTGATGCCTGAACAATGTGCCTGTACTTTGATGCTTGAACAGTGTGCCTGTACTATGATTCTTGAATAGTGTACCTGTACTTTGATGCCTGAACAGGTTGTCTGTACTTTGATGCTTGAACAGTGTGCCTGTACTTTGATGCCAGAACAGTGTGCCTGTACTTTGTTGCCAGAACAGTGTGTCTGTACTTTGATGCCTGAACAGTTTGCCTGTACTTTGATGCCTGAACAGTGTGTCTGTACTTTGATGCCTGAATAGTGTGCCTGTATTTTGTTGCCTGAACGGTGTGCCTGTACTTTGATGCCAGAACAGTGTGTCTGTACTTTGATGCCAGAACAGTGTGCCTGTACTTTGATGCCAGAACAGTGTACCTGAATTTGGTGCCTGAACAGTGTGCCTGTACAATGATGCTTGAACAGTGTACCAGTACTTTTATGCTTGAACAGTGTGCCTGAGCGCTGATACCTGAACAGTGTGTCTGTGCTTTGATGCCTGAACAGTGTGTCTGTACTTTGATGCCAGAACAGTGCACCTGAACTTTGATGCTTGAACAGTGTGTCTGTACTTTGATGCCTGAACAGTGAGCCTGTACAATGATGCTTGAACAGTGTACCTGTACTTTGATGCTTGAACAGTGTGCCTGAGCGCTGATACCTGAACAGTGTGCATGTGCTTTGATGCCTGAAAAATGTGCCTGTGCTTTGATGCCTGGACAGTGTGCCTGTACTTTGATGCCTGAACAGTGTGCCTGTACTTTGATGCCTGAACAATGTGTCTGTACTTTACTGCCTGAATAGTGTGTCTGTACTTTGGTGCCTGAACCCTGTGCCTGTACTTTGATGCCTGAACAGTGTGCCTGTACTTTGATGCCTGAACAGTGTGCCTGTACTTTGATGCCTGAACATTGTGCCTGTACTTTACTGCCTGAACAGTGTGTCTGTGCTTTGATGCCTGAACAGTGTGCCTGTACAATGATGCTTGAACAGTGTACCTGTACTTTGATGCTTGAACAGTGTGCCTGAGCGCTGATACCTGAACAGTGTGTCTGTGCTTTGATGTCTGAACAATGTGCCTGTGCTTTGATGCCTGAACAGTGTGCCTGTACTTTGATGCCTGAACAGTGTGCCTGTACTTTGATGCCTGAACAATGTGCCTGTACTTTACTGCCTGAAAAGTGTGTCTGTACTTTGTTGCCTGAACAGTGTGTCTGTGCTTTGATGCCTGAACAGTGTGCCTGTACTTTGATGCTTGAACAGGGTGTCTGTACTTTGTTGCCTGAACAGTGTGTCTGTGCTTTGATGCCTGAACAGTGTGTCTGTGCTTTCATGCCTGAACAGTGGCCAGGATTCTCCGACCTCCCGCCAGGTCGGAGAACCCCGGGGGATGGGTGGGCGCGATACCCACCCTGCCTCCCTGGCGCTGGCTGCCCTAATCTCCGACTCCGTTTTTCAGGGCCTGGGGTATTCCCACCCTGCCTGTCAGGGGCCGTTGACGGCGATTCTCCGGGTCCCGATCGGACGAGTGGCCATCCAGTTTTGGTCAGTCCCGCCGGCGTGAATTACTCACCTCACGCACGGTGGGATCGGCCAGGTACGTGTGCGGTCCGGGAGGGGGGGGGTGGAGAAGGACGTGGGGGGATCCGGCCCCGGGGGGGGCACCCATGGTGGCCTGGCCCGCGATCGGGGCCCCTGATTCTGCGGGCTGGCTGTTTCCATGGGGGCCTCCTTTCCTCCGCATCGGGCCCCTGTCGGGCTCCACCATGTTGCCTGGGGGCCGGCGCGGAGAAGAGAACCCCCGGGCATGCGCGGAAACGCGCCGGCCAGTCAAGGCATGCACGAGATCACGCCAGCCCTTCTGCGCCGGCTGGAGCGGCAACCCCACCGGCATCAAACTAGCCCCCAAAAAATTGGAGAAATCCTCACTATCGGGGGATGTTGACGCCGGAGTGATTGGTGCCGGTTTTCCCGCCGACATGGGGACTTCGTTCCCAGAAGGGAGAATCCCGCCCAGTGAATCTGAACAGTGTGCCTGTAGTTTGATGCCGGAACAGTGTGTCTGTACTTTGTCGCCAGAACAGTGTGTCTGTACTTTGATGCCAGAACAGTGTGCCTGTACTTTGTCGCCAGAACAGTGTGCCTGTACTTTGATGCCTAAACAATGTGTCTGTACTTTGATGCCTGAACCGTGTGTCTGTACTTTGCTGCCTGAACAGTGTGCCTGTACTTTGATGCCTGAGAAGGGTGCCTGTATTTGATGCCAGAACAGTGTGCTTGTACTTTAATGCCGGAACAGTGTGTCTGTACTTTGATGCCTGAACAGTGTGTCTGTACTTTGATGCTTGAACAGTGTGCCTGTGTTTTGATGCCTGAACAGTGTGTCTGTACTTTGATGCCTGAACAGTGTGCCTGTACTTTGATGCCTGAACAGCGTGCCTGTACTTTGATGCCTGAACAGTGTGCCTGTATTTTGTTGCCTGAATGGTGTGCCTGTACTTTGCTGCCTGAACAGTGTGCCTGTACTTTGATGCCTGAGAAGGGTGCCTGTATTTGATGCCAGAACAGTGTGCTTGTAGTTTGATGCCGGAACAGTGTGTCTGTACTTTGATGCCTGAACGGGGTGCCAGTACTTTGATGCTAGAACAGTGTGTCTGTACTTTGTCGCCAGAACAGTGTATCTGTACTTTGATGCCAGAACAGTGTGCCTGTACTTTGTCGCCAGAACAGTGTGTCTGTACTTTGATGCCTGAACAGTGTGTCTGTACTTTGATGCTTGAACAGTGTGCCTGTGCTTTGATGCCTGAACAGTGTGTCTGTACTTTGATGCCTGAACAGTGTGCCTGTACTTTGATGCCTGAACAGTGCGTCTGTACTTTGATGCCTGAACAGTGTGCCTGCATTTTGTTGCCTGAACGGCGTGCCTGTACTTTGATGCCAGAACAGTGTGCCTGTACTTTGATGCCTAAACAATGTGTCTGTACTTTGATGCCTGAACCGTGTGTCTGTACATTGCTGCCTGAACAGTGTGCCTGTACTTTGATGCCTGAGAAGGGTGCCTGTATTTGATGCCAGAACAGTGTGCTTGTACTTTAATGCCGGAACAGTGTGCCTGTACTTTGATGCCTGAACAGTGTGTCTGTACTTTGATGCTTGAACAGTGTACCTGTGCTTTGATGCCTGAACAGTGTGCCTGTACTTTGATGCCTGAACAGTGTGTCTGTACTTTGATGCCTGAACAGTGTGCCTGTATTTTGTTGCCTGAACGGTGTGCCTGTACTTTGATGCCAGAACAGTGTGCCTGTACTTTGACGCCTAAACAATGTGTCTGTACTTTGATGCCTGAACAGTGTGTCTGTACTTTGCTGCCTGAACAGTGTGCCTGTACTTTGATGCCTGAGAAGGGTGCCTGTATTTGATGCCAGAACAGTGTGCTTGTACTTTGATGCCGGAACAGTGTGTCTGTACTTTGATGCCTGAACGGGGTGCCGGTACTTTGATGCTAGAACAGTGTGTCTGTACTTTGATGCCTGAACAGTGTGTCTGTACTTTGATGCCTGAACAGTGTGTCTGTACTTTGATGCCTGAACAGTGTGTCTGTACTTTGATGCCTGAACAATGTGTCTGTACTTTGATGCCAGAACAGTGTGCCTGTACTTTGTCGCCAGAACAGTGTGTCTGTACTTTGATGCCTGAACAGTGTGTCTGTACTTTGATGCTTGAACAGTGTGCCTGTACTTTGCTGCCTGAACAGTGTGCCTGTACTTTGATGCCTGAGAAGGGTGCCTGTATTTGATGCCAGAACAGTGTGCCTGTACTTTGATGCCAGAACAGTGTGCCTGTACTTTGATGCCAGAACAGTGTGCCTGTACTTTGATGCCTAAACAATGTGTCTGTACTTTGATGCCTGTACAGTGTGTCTGTACTTTGCTGCCTGAACAGTGTGCCTGTACTTTGATGCCTGAGAAGGGTGCCTGTATTTGATGCCAGAACAGTGTGCCTGTACTTTGATGCCTGAACAGTGTGCCTGTACTTTGATGCCTGAGAAGGGTGCCTGTATTTGATGCCTGAACAGTGTGTCTGTACTTTGATGCCTGAGAAGGGTGCCTGTATTTGATGCATGAACAGCGTGTCTGTACTTTGATGCCTGAACAGTGTGCCTGTACTTTGATGCCTGAACAGTGTGCCAGTACTTTGATGCCTGAGAAGGGTGCCTGTATTTGATGCCAGAACAGTGTGCCTGTACTTTGATGCCTGAGAAGGGTGCCTGTATTTGATGCCAAAACAGTGTGCCTGTACTTTGATGCCGGAACAGTGTGCCTGTACTTTGATGCCGGAACAGTGTGCCTGTACTTTGATGCCTGAGAAGGGTGCCTGTACTTTGATGCCTGAACAGTGGGGAGTGGGGGACTGGGAGACTCCTGTTGACCGTTCGGACTGGGAATAGCTGAAATGTTCTTCTCCTGAAGCCTCAGCTGTGATTATCCCAATCAATAAAGACTATAAGCAAGTGGCTGACTGGCCGAGATCTGTGTCTCTAACTGGCGTTTCTCCATGTTTCAGGCTCTGAGGAAGGTCATTAAAACGGACAAATCCGACAAACAGTATTCATTCTGGCACCTGCTGAAGACTCCAAAGATGAGGAAGCTGACTTTGTGCTCTGGAGTTGTTTGGTATGTTTAGTGTCCTTGCAGTATACAGGGGGCTTTACAGCACCCGCAGCACACTCACAATAACTGGCAGTGTACAGGGGTCTTTCCAGCACCCATAGCACACTCACAATAACTGGCAGTGTACAGGGGACTTTACAGCACCCACAGCACACTCTCAATAACTGGCAGTGTACAGGGGTCTTTCCAGCACCCACAGCACACTCACAATAACTGGTAGTGTACAGGGGTCTTTCCAGCACCCACAGCACACTCACAATAACTGGCAGTGGACAGAGAGCTTTACAGCACCCACAGCACACTTACAATAACTGGCAGTGTACAGGGAGCTTTACAGCACCCACAGCACACTCACAATAACTGGCAGTGTACAGGGAGCTTTAAAGCACCCACAGACCACTCACAATAACAGGCAGTGTAGAGTGATCTTTACAGCATCCACAGCGCACACACAATACCTGGCAGTGTAGACTGAGCTTTACAGCACCCACAGCACACTCACAATAACTGGCAATGTACAGGTAGCCTTACAGGACCCACAGCACACTCAAAATAACTGGCAGTGTAGAGTGAGCTTCACAGCACCCACAGCACACTCACAATACCTGGCAGTGTACATGGGACTTTACAGCACCCACAGCAGACTCACAATAACTGGCAGTGTAGACTGAGCTTTACAGCACCCACAGCACACCCACAATAACTGGCAGTGTACAGGGTGCTTTACAACACCCACAGCACACTCACAATGACTGGCAGTGTACAGGGAGGTTTACAGCACCCACAGCACACTCAAAATAACTGGCAGTGTAGAGTGAGCTTCACAGCACCCACAGCACACTCACAATAACTGGCACTGTAGAGTGAGCTTTACAGCACCCACAGCACACTCACAATAACTGGCAGTGTAGAGTGAGCTTTACAGCACCCACAGCACACTCACAATAACTGGCAGTGTACAGAGGGCTTTACAGCACCCACAGCACACACACAATAACTGGCAGTGTAAACTGAGCTTTACAGCACCCACAGCACACTCACAATATCTGGCAGTGTAGAGTGAGCTTTACAGCACCCACAGCACACTCACAATAACTGGCAGTGTGACTGAGCTTTACAGCACCCACAGCACACACACAATAACTGGCAGTGTACAGGGAGCTTTACAGCACCCACAGCACACTCACAATAACTGGCCGTGTACAGGGAGCTTTACAGGACCCACAGCACACCCACAATACCTGGCAGTGTAGAGTGAGCTTTACAGCACCCACAGCACACTCACAATAACTGGCAGTGTAGACTGAGCTTAACAGCACCCACAGCACACCCACAATAACTGGCAGTGTACAGGGTGCTATACAGCACCCACAGCACACCCACAATACCTGGCAGTGTACAGGCAGGTTTACAGCACCCACAGCACACTCACAATAACTGGCAGTGTAGACGAAGCTTTACAGCACCCACAGCACACCCACAATAACTGGCAGTGTACAGGGTGCTTTACAACACCCACAGCACACTCACAATAACTGGCAGTGTACAGGGTGCTTTCAGCACTCACAGCACACTCACAATAACTGGCAGTGTACAGGGTGCTTTACAACACCCACAGCACACTCACAATAACTGGCAGTGTACAGGGTGCTTTCAGCAGCCACAGCACACTCACAATGACTGGCAGTGTACAGGGAGGTTTACAGCACCCACAGCACACCCACAATAACTGGTAGTGTAGACTGAGCTTTACAGCACCCACAGCACTCTCACAATAACTGGCAGTGTAGACTGAGCTTTACAGCACCCACAGCACACTCACAATGACTGGCAGTGTACAGGGAGGTTTACAGCACCCACAGCACACTCAAAATAACTGGCAGTGTAGAGTGAGCTTCACAGCACCCACAGCACACTCACAATAACTGGCACTGTAGAGTGAGCTTTACAGCACCCACAGCACACTCACAATAACAGGCAGTGTAGAGTGAGCTTTACAGCACCCACAGCACACCCACAATAACTGGCAGTGTAGAGTGAGCTTTACAGCACCCACAGCACACTCACAATAACTGGCAGTGTACAGGGTGCTTTACAGCACCCACAGCACACTCACAATAACTGGCAGTGTACAGGGTGCTTTACAGCACCCACAGCACACTCACAATAACTGGCAGTGTACACGGAGCTTTACAGCACCCACAGCAGACTCACAAGAACTGGCAGTGTACAGAGAGCTTTACAGCACCCACAGCACACACACAATAACTGGCAGTGTACAGGGAGCTTTACAGCACCCAGAGCACACTCACAATAACTGGCAGTGTACAGGGGGCTTTACAGCACCCACAGCACACTCATAATAACTGGCAGTGTAGAGTGAGCTTTCAGCACCCACAGCACACTCACAATAACTGGCAGTGTACAGGGAGCTTTACAGCACCCACATCACACTCACAATAACTGGCAGTGTACAGGGAGCTTTACAGCACCCACAGCACACTCATAATAACTGGCAGTGGACAGGGAGCTTTACAGCACCCACAGCACACTCACAAAAACTGGCAGTGCACAGGGTGCTTTACAGCACCCACATCACACTCACAATAACTGGCAGTGTACATGGAGTTTTACATCACCCACAGCACACTCACAATAGCTGGCAGTGTAGAGTGAGCTTTACATCACCCACAGCACTCTCACAATAACTGGCAGTGTCCGGTGAGCTTTTCAGCACCCACAGCACACTCACAATAACTGGCAGTGTACAGGTAGTTTTACAGCACCCACAGCACTCTCACAATAACTGGCAGTGTAGAGTGAGCTTTCCAGCACCCACAGCACACTCACAATAACTGGCAGTGAAGAGTGAGCTTTACAGCAGCCACAGCACTCTCACAATAACTGGCAGTGTACAGGTTGCTTTACAGCACCCACAGCACAATCACAATAACTGGCAGTGTAGAGTGAGCTTTGCAGCACCCACAGCACACTCACAATAACTGGCAGTGTAGACTGAGCTTTACAGCACCCACAGCACACCTACAATAACTGGCAGTGTACAGGGAGCTTTACAGCACCCACAGCACACTCACAATAACTGGCAGTGTAGAGTGAACTTTCAGCACCCACGGCACACCCACAATACCTGGCAGTGTAGAGTGAGCTTTCAGCTCCCACAGCACACTCACTATAACTGGCAGTGTACAGGGAGCTTTACAGCACCCACAGCACACTCACAATAACTGGCAGTGTAGAGTGAGCTTTACAGCACCCACATCACTCTCACAATAACTGGCAGTGTACAGGGTGCTTTACAGCACCCACAGCACACTCACAATAACTGGCAGTGTATAGTGAGCTTTACAGCACCCACAGCACACTCACAATAAATGGTAGTGTAGACTGAGCTTTACAGCACCCACAGTACACCCACAATAACTGGCAGTGTAGAGTGAGCTTTACAGCACCCACAGCACACCCACAATAACTGGAAGTGTACAGGGAGATTTACAGCACCCACAGCACACCCACAATAACGGGCAGTGTACAGGGAGCTTTCAGCACCCACAGCACACTCACAATAACTGGTAGTGTAGACTGAGCTTTACAGCACCCACAGTACACCCACAATAACTGGCAGTGTAGAGTGAGCTTTACAGCACCCACAGCACACTCACAATAACTGGCAGTGTAGACTGAGCTTTACAGCACCCACAGCACACCCACAATACCTGGCAGTGTACAGGGAGCTTTACAGCACCCACAGCACACTCACAATAACTGGCAGTGTAGACTGAGCTTTACAGCACCCACAGCACACCCACAATAACTGGCAGTGTACAGGGTGCTTTACAGCACCCACAGGGCACTCACAATAACTGTCAGTGTAGAGTGAGCTTTACAGCACCCACAGCACACTCACAATAACTGGCAGTGTAGACTGAGCTTTACAGCACCCATAGCACACTCACAATAACTGGCAGTGTAGAGTAAGCTGTCAGCACCCACAGCACACCCACAATACCTGGCAGTGTCGAGTGAGCTTTCAGCACCCACAGCACACTCACAATAACTGGCAGTGTAGAGTGAGCTTTACAGACCCCACAGCACACTCACAATACCTGGCAGTGTAGAGTGAGCTTTCAGCACCCACAGCACACTCACAATAACTGGCAGTGTAGACTGAGCTTTACAGCACCCACAGCACACCCACAATAACCGGCAGTGTACAGGGAGCTTTCAGCACCCACAGCACACTCACAATAACTGGCAGTGTAGAGTGAGCTTTATAGCTCGCACAGCACACCCACAATAACTGGCAGTGTAGAGTGAGCTTTCAGCACCCACAGCACACCCACAATACCTGGCAGTGTAGAGTGAGCTTTCAGCACCCACAGCACACTCACAATAACTGGCAGTGTGGAGTGAGCTTTACAGATCCCACAGCACACTCACAATACCTGGCAGTGTAGAGTGAGCTTTCAGCACCCACAGCACACCCACAATAACTGGCAGTGTACAGGATGCTTTACAGCACCCACAGCACACTCACAATAACTGGCAGTGTAGAGTGAGCTTTCAGCACCCACAACGCACGCACAATACCTGGCAGTGTAGAGTGAGCTTTCAGCATCCACAGCACACTCACAATAACTGGTAGTGTAGACTGAGCTTTACAGCACCCACAGCACACTCACAATAGCTGGCAGTGTAGAGTGAGCTTTACAGCACCCAAAGCACACTCATAATAACTGGCAGTGTACAGGGAGCTTTACAGCACCCACAGCACACTCACAATAACTGGCAGTGTATAGTGAGCTTTACAGCACCCACAGCACACTCACAATAACTGGTAGTGTAGACTGAGCTTTACAGCACCCACAGCACACTCATAATAACTGGCAGTGTACAGGGAGCTTTACAGCACCCATAGTACACCCACAATAACTGGCAGTGTAGAGTGAGCTTTACAGCACCCACAGCACACCCACAATAACTGGAAGTTTACAGGGAGCTTTACAGCACCCACAGCACACCCACAATAACGGGCAGTGTACAGGGAGCTTTCAGCACCCACAGCACACTCACAATAACTGGCAGTGTAGAGTGAGCTTTACAGCAACCACAGCACACTCACAATAACTGGCAGTGTAGACTGAGCTTTACAGCACCCACAGCACACCCACAATACCTGGCAGTGTACAGGGAGCTTTACAGCACCCACAGCACACTCACAATAACTGGCAGTGTAGACTGAGCTTTACAGCACCCACAGCACACCCACAATAACTGGCAGTGTACAGGGTGCTTTACAGCACCCACAGGACACTCACAATAACTGTCAGTGTAGAGTGAGCGTTACAGCACCCACAGCACACTCACAATAACTGGCAGCGTAGACTGAGCTTTACAGCACCCACAGCACACCCATAATAACTGGCAGTGTACAGGGAGCTTTACAGCACACACAGCACACTCACAATAACTGGCAGTGTAGAGTGAGCTTTCAGCACCCACAGCACACCCACAATACCTGGCAGTGTCGAGTGAGCTTTCAGCACCCACAGCACAGTCACAATAACTGGCAGTGTAGAGTGAGTTTTACAGAACCCACAGCACACTCACAATACCTGGCAGTGTAGAGTGAGCTTTCAGCACCCACAGCACACTCACAATAACTGGCAGTGTACAGGGAGCTTTACAGCACCCACAGCACACTCACAATAACTGGCAGTGTAGAGTGAGCTTTCAGCACCCACAGCACACTCACAATAACTGGCAGTGTAGACTGAGCTTTACAGCACCCACAGCACACCCACAATAACTGGCAGTGTACAGGGAGCTTTCAGCACCCACAGCACACTCACAATAACTGGCAGTGTAGAGTGAGTTTTATAGCACGCACAGCACACCCACAATCACTGGCAGTGTACAGGGAGCTTTACAGCACCCACAGCACACTAACAATAACTGGCAGTGTAGAGTGAGCTTTCAGCACCCACAGCACACCCACAATACCTGGCAGTGTACAGGGTGCTTTACAGCACCCACAGCACACCCACAATACCTGGCAGTGTACAGGCAGGTTTACAGCACCCACAGCACACTCACAATAACTGGCAGTGTAGACTGAGCTTTACAGCACACACAGCACACCCACAATAACTGGCAGTGAACAGGGTGCTTTACAACACCCACAGCACACTCACATTAACTGGCAGTGTACAGGGTGCTTTCAGCACCCACAGCACATTCACAATAAATGGCAGTGTACAGGGTGCTTTACAACACCCACAGCACACTCACAATAACTGGCAGTGTACAGGGTGCTTTCAGCACCCACAGCACACCCACAATAACTGGTAGTGTAGACTGAGCTTTACAGCACCCACAGCACTCTCACAATAACTGGCAGTGTAGACTGAGCTTTACAGCACCCACAGCACACTCACAATGACTGGCAGTGTACATGGAGGTTTACAGCACCCACAGCACACTCAAAATAACTGGCTGTGTAGAGTGAGCTTCACAGCACCCACAGCACACTCACAATACCTGGCAGTGTACATGGGACTTTACAGCACCCACAGCACACTCACAATAACTGGCAGTGTAGACTGAGCTTTACAGCACCCACAGCACACCCACAATAACTGGCAGTGTACAGGGTGCTTTACAACACCCACAGCACACTCACAATGACTGGCAGTGTACAGGGAGGTTTACAGCACCCACAGCACACTCAAAATAACTGGCAGTGTAGAGTGAGCTTCATAGCACCCACAGCACACTCACAATAACTGGCACTGTAGAGTGAGCTTTACAGCACCCACAGCACACTCACAATAACTGGCAGTGTAGAGTGAGCTTTACAGCACCCACAGCACACCCACAATAACTGGCAGTGTAGAGTGAGCTTTACAGCACCCACAGCACACTCACAATAGCTGGCAATGTAAAGGGGACATTACAGCACCCACAGCAGAATCACAATAACTGGCAGTGTACAAGGAGCTTTACAGCACCCACAGCACACTCACAATAACTGGCAGTGTACAGGGTGCTTTACAGCACCCACAGCACACTCACAATAACTGGCAGTGTACACGGAGCTTTACAGCACCCACCGCAGACTCACAAGAACTGGCAGTGTACAGAGAGATTTACAGCACCCACAGCACACACACAATAACTGGCAGTGTACAGGGAGCTTTACAGCACCCAGAGCACACTCACAATAACTGGCAGTGTACAGGGGGCTTTACAGCACCCACAGCACACTCATAATAACTGGCAGTGTAGATTGAGCTTTCAGCACCCACAGCACACTCACAATAACTGGCAGTGTACAGGGAGCTTTACAGCACCCACATCACACTCACAATAACTGGCAGTGTACAGGGAGCTTTACAGCACCCAGAGCACACTCACAATAACTGGCAGTGTACAGGGGGCTTTACAGCACCCACCGCACACTCATAATAACTGGCAGTGTAGAGTGAGCTTTCAGCACCCACAGCACACCCACAATAACTGGCAGTTTACAGGGAGCTTTACAGCACCCACATCACACTCACAATAACTGGCAGTGTACAGGGAGCTTTACAGCACCCACAGCACACTCATAATAACTGGCAGTGGACAGGGAGCTTTACAGCACCCACAGCACACTCACAAAAACTGGCAGTGCACAGGGTGCTTTACAGCACCCACATCACACTCACAATAACTGGCAGTGTACATGGAGTTTTACAGCACCCACAGCACACTCACAATAGCTGGCAGTGTAGAGTGAGCTTTACATCACCTACAGCACTCTCACAATAACTGGCAGTGTCCGGTGAGCTTTTCAGCACCCACAGCACACTCACAATAACTGGCAGTGTACAGGTAGTTTTACAGCACCCACAGCACTCTCACAATAACTGGCAGTGTAGAGTGAGCTTTACAGCACCCACAGCACACTCACAATAACTGGCAGTGAAGAGTGAGCTTTACAGCAGCCACAGCACTCTCACAATAACTGGCAGTGTACAGGGTGCTTTACAGCACCCACAGCACAATCACAATAACTGGCAGTGCAGAGTGAGCTTTGCAGCACCCACAGCACACTCACAATAACTGGCAGTGTAGACTGAGCTTTACAGCACCCACAGCACACCTACAATAACTGGCAGTGCACAGGGAGCTTTACAGCACCCACAGCACACTCACAATAACTGGCAGTGTAGAGTGAACTTTCAGCACCCACGGCACACCCACAATACCTGGCAGTGTAGAGTGAGCTTTCAGCTCCCACAGCACACTCACAATAACTGGCAGTGTAGAGTGAGCTTTACAGCACCCACACCACTCTCACAATAACTGGCAGTGTACAGGGTGCTTTACACCACCCACAGCACACTCACAATAACTGGCAGTGTATAGTGAGCTTTACAGCACCCACAGCACACTCACAATAACTGGTAGTGTAGACTGAGCTTTACAGCACCCACAGTACACCCACAATAACTGGCAGTGTAGAGTGAGCTTTACAGCACCCACAGCACACCCACAATAACTGGAAGTGTACAGGGAGCTTTACAGCACCCACAGCACACCCACAATAACGGGCAGTGTATAGGGAGCTTTCAGCACCCACAGCACACTCACAATAACTGGCAGTGTAGAGTGAGCTTCACAGCACCCACAGCACACTCACAATAACTGGCAGTGTAGACTGAGCTTTACAGCACCCACAGCACACCCACAATAACTGGCAGTGTACAGGGTGCTTTACAGCACCCACAGGGCACTCAATAACTGTCAGTGTAGAGTGAGCTTTACAGCACCCACAGCACACTCACAATAACTGGCAGTGTAGACTGAGCTTTCCAGCACCCATAGCACACCCACAATAACTGGCCGTGTACAGGGAGCTATCAGCACCCACATCACACTCACAATAACTGGCAGTGGAGAGTGAGCTTTACAGCACCCACAGTGCACCCACAATAACTGGCAGTGTACAGGGAGCTTTCAGCACCCACAGCACACTCACAATAACTGGCAGTGTACAGGGAGCTTTACAGCACACACAGCAAACTCACAATAACTGGCAGTGTAGAGTAAGCTGTCAGCACCCACAGCACACACACAATACCTGGCAGTGTCGAGTGAGCTTTCTGCACCCACAGCACACTCACAATAACTGGCAGTGTAGAGTGAGCTTTACAGAACCCACAGCACACTCACAATACCTGGCAGTGTAGAGTGAGCTTTCAGCACCCACAGCACACTCACAATAACTGGCAGTGTAGAATGAGCTTTACAGCACCCACAGCACACCCACAATAACTGGCAGTGTACAGGGAGCTTTCAGCACCCACAGCACACTCACAATAACTGGCAGTGTAGAGTGAGCTTTATAGCTCGCACAGCACACCCACAATAACTGGCAGTGTAGAGTGAGCTTTACAGCACCCACAGCACACCCACAATAACTGGCAGTGTACAGGGAGCTTTCAGCACCCACAGCACACTCACAATAACTGGCAGTTTACAGGGAGCTTTACAGCACCCACATCACACTCACAATAACTGGCAGTGTACAGGGAGCTTTACAGCACCCACAGCACACTCATAATAACTGGCAGTGGACAGGGAGCTTTACAGCACCCACAGCACACTCACAAAAACTGGCAGTGCACAGGGTGCTTTACAGCACCCACATCACACTCACAATAACTGGCAGTGTACATGGAGTTTTACAGCACCCACAGCACACTCACAATAGCTGGCAGTGTAGAGTGAGCTTTACATCACCCACAGCACTCTCACAATAACTGGCAGTGTCTGGTGAGCTTTTCAGCACCCACAGCACACTCACAATAACTGGCAGTGTACAGGTAGTTTTACAGCACCCACAGCACTCTCACAATAACTGGCAGTGTAGAGTGAGCTTTACAGCACCCACAGCACACTCACAATAACTGGCAGTGAAGAGTGAGCTTTACAGCAGCCACAGCACTCTCACAATAACTGGCAGTGTACAGGGTGCTTTACAGCACCCACAGCACAATCACAATAACTGGCAGTGCAGAGTGAGCTTTGCAGCACCCACAGCACACTCACAATAACTGGCAGTGTAGACTGAGCTTTACAGCACCCACAGCACACCTACAATAACTGGCAGTGCACAGGGAGCTTTACAGCACCCACAGCACACTCACAATAACTGGCAGTGTAGAGTGAACTTTCAGCACCCACGGCACACCCACAATACCTGGCAGTGTAGAGTGAGCTTTCAGCTCCCACAGCACACTCACAATAACTGGCAGTGTACAGGGAGCTTTACAGCACCCACAGCACACTCACAATAACTGGCAGTGTAGAGTGAGCTTTACAGCACCCACACCACTCTCACAATAACTGGCAGTGTACAGGGTGCTTTACACCACCCACAGCACACTCACAATAACTGGCAGTGTATAGTGAGCTTTACAGCACCCACAGCACACCCACAATAACTGGCAGTGTAGAGTGAGCTTTACAGCACCCACAGCACACCCACAATAACTGGAAGTGTACAGGGAGCTTTACAGCACCCACAGCACACCCACAATAACGGGCAGTGTACAGGGAGCTTTCAGCACCCACAGCACACTCACAATAACTGGCAGTGTAGAGTGAGCTTCACAGCACCCACAGCACACTCACAATAACTGGCAGTGTAGACTGAGCTTTACAGCACCCACAGCACACACACAATACCTGGCAGTGTACAGGGAGCTTTACAGCACCCACAGCACACTCACAATAACTGGCAGTGTAGACTGAGCTTTACAGCACCCACAGCACACCCACAATAACTGGCAGTGTACAGGGTGCTTTACAGCACCCACAGGGCACTCACAATAACTGTCAGTGTAGAGTGAGCTTTACAGCACCCACAGCACACTCACAATAACTGGCAGTGTAGACTGAGCTTTCCAGCACCCATAGCACACCCACAATAACTGGCCGTGTACAGGGAGCTATCAGCACCCACATCACACTCACAATAACTGGCAGTGGAGAGTGAGCTTTACAGCACCCACAGTGCACCCACAATAACTGGCAGTGTACAGGGAGCTTTCAGCACCCACAGCACACTCACAATAACTGGCAGTGTACAGGGAGCTTTACAGCACACACAGCACACTCACAATAACTGGCAGTGTAGAGTAAGCTGTCAGCACCCACAGCACACACACAATACCTGGCAGTGTCGAGTGAGCTTTCTGCACCCACAGCACACTCACAATAACTGGCAGTGTAGAGTGAGCTTTACAGAACCCACAGCACACTCACAATACCTGGCAGTGTAGAGTGAGCTTTCAGCACCCACAGCACACTCACAATAACTGGCAGTGTAGAATGAGCTTTACAGCACCCACAGCACACCCACAATAACTGGCAGTGTACAGGGAGCTTTCAGCACCCACAGCACACTCACAATAACTGGCAGTGTAGAGTGAGCTTTATAGCTCGCACAGCACACCCACAATAACTGGCAGTGTAGAGTGAGCTTTACAGCACCCACAGCACACCCACAATAACTGGCAGTGTACAGGGAGCTTTCAGCACCCACAGCACACTCACAATAACTGGCAGTGTACAGGGAGCTTTACAGCACCCACAGCACACTCACAATAACTGGCAGTGTAGAGTGTGCTTTCAGCACCCACAGCACACCCACAATACCTGGCAGTGTAGAGTGAGCTATCAGCACCCACAGCACACTCACAATAACTGGCAGTGTAGAGTGAGCTTTACAGATCCCACAGCACACTCACAATACCTGGCAGTGTAGAGTGAGCTTTCAGCACCCACAGCACACCCACAATAACTGGCAGTGTACAGGAAGCTTTACAGCACCCACAGCACACTCACAATAACTGGCAGTGTAGAGTGAGCTTTCAGCACCCACAGCACACGCACAATACCTGGCAGTGTAGAGTGAGCTTTCAGCATCCACAGCACACTCACAATAACTGGTACTGTAGACTGAGCTTTACAGCACCCACAGCACACTCACAATAACTGGCAGTGTAGAGTGAGCTTTACAGCACCCACAGCACACTCATAATAACTGGCAGTGTACAGGGAGCTTTACAGCACCCACAGCACACTCACAATAACTGGCAGTGTATAGTGAGCTTTACAGCACCCACAGCACACTCACAATAACTGGTAGTGTAGACTGAGCTTTACAGCACCCACAGTACACCCACTATAACTGGCAGTGTAGAGTGAGCTTTACAGCACCCACAGCACACCCACAATAACTGGAAGTGTACAGGGAGCTTTACAGCACCCACAGCACACCCACAATAACGGGCAGTGTACAGGGAGCTTTCAGCACCCACAGCACACTCACAATAACTGGCAGTGTAGAGTGAGCTTTACAGCACCCACAGCACACTCACAATAACTGGCAGTGTAGACTGAGCTTTACAGCACCCACAGCACACCCACAATACCTGGCAGTGTACAGGGAGCTTTACAGCACCCACAGCACACTCACAAAAACTGGCAGTGCACAGGGTGCTTTACAGCACCCACATCACACTCACAATAACTGGCAGTGTACATGGAGTTTTACAGCACCCACAGCACACTCACAATAGCTGGCAGTGTAGAGTGAGCTTTACATCACCCACAGCACTCTCACAATAACTGGCAGTGTCCGGTGAGCTTTTCAGCACCCACAGCACACTCACAATAACTGGCAGTGTACAGGTAGTTTTACAGCACCCACAGCACTCTCACAATAACTGGCAGTGTAGAGTGAGCTTTACAGCACCCACAGCACACTCACAATAACTGGCAGTGAAGAGTGAGCTTTACAGCAGCCACAGCACTCTCACAATAACTGGCAGTGTACAGAGTGCTTTACAGCACCCACAGCACAATCACAATAACTGGCAGTGCAGAGTGAGCTTTGCAGCACCCACAGAACACTCACAATAACTGGCAGTGTAGACTGAGCTTTACAGCACCCACAGCACACCTACAATAACTGGCAGTGCACAGGGAGCTTTACAGCACCCACAGCACACTCACAATAACTGGCAGTGTAGAGTGAACTTTCAGCACCCACGGCACACCCACAATACCTGGCAGTGTAGAGTGAGCTTTCAGCTCCCACAGCACACTCACAATAACTGGCAGTGTACAGGGAGCTTTACAGCACCCACAGCACACTCACAATAACTGGCAGTGTAGAGTGAGCTTTACAGCACCCACACCACTCTCACAATAACTGGCAGTGTACAGGGTGCTTTACACCACCCACAGCACACTCACAATAACTGGCAGTGTATAGTGAGCTTTACAGCACCCACAGCACACTCACAATAACTGGTAGTGTAGACTGAGCTTTACAGCACCCACAGTACACCCACAATAACTGGCAGTGTAGAGTGAGCTTTACAGCACCCACAGCACACCCACAATAACTGGAAGTGTACAGGGAGCTTTACAGCACCCACAGCACACCCACAATAACGGGCAGTGTACAGGGAGCTTTCAGCACCCACAGCACACTCACAATAACTGGCAGTGTAGAGTGAGCTTCAGAGCACCCACAGCACACTCACAATAACTGGCAGTGTAGACTGAGCTTTACAGCACCCACAGCACACACACAATACCTGGCAGTGTACAGGGAGCTTTACAGCACCCACAGCACACTCACAATAACTGGCAGTGTAGACTGAGCTTTACAGCACCCACAGCACACCCACAATAACTGGCAGTGTACAGGGTGCTTTACAGCACCCACAGGGCACTCACAATAACTGTCAGTGTAGAGTGAGCTTTACAGCACCCACAGCACACTCACAATAACTGGCAGTGTAGACTGAGCTTTCCAGCACCCATAGCACACCCACAATAACTGGCCGTGTACAGGGAGCTATCAGCACCCACATCACACTCACAATAACTGGCAGTGGAGAGTGAGCTTTACAGCACCCACAGTGCACCCACAATAACTGGCAGTGTACAGGGAGCTTTCAGCACCCACAGCACACTCACAATAACTGGCAGTGTACAGGGAGATTTACAGCACACACAGCACACTCACAATAACTGGCAGTGTAGAGTAAGCTGTCAGCATCCACAGCACACACACAATACCTGGCAGTGTCGAGTGAGCTTTCTGCACCCACAGCACACTCACAATAACTGGCAGTGTAGAGTGAGCTTTACAGAACCCACAGCACACTCACAATACCTGGCAGTGTAGAGTGAGCATTCAGCACCCACAGCACACTAACAATAACTGGCATTGTAGAATGAGCTTTACAGCACCCACAGCACACCCACAATAACTGGCAGTGTACAGGGAGCTTTCAGCACCCACAGCACACTCACAATAACTGGCAGTGTAGAGTGAGCTTTATAGCTCGCACAGCACACCCACAATAACTGGCAGTGTAGAGTGAGCTTTACAGCACCCACAGCACACCCACAATAACTGGCAGTGTACAGGGAGCTTTCAGCACCCACAGCACACTCACAATAACTGGCAGTGTACAGGGAGCTTTACAGCACCCACAGCACACTCACAATAACTGGCAGTGTAGAGTGTGCTTTCAGCACCCACAGCACACCCACAATACCTGGCAGTGTAGAGTGAGCTTTCAGCACCCACAGCACACTCACAATAACTGGCAGTGTAGAGTGAGCTTTCAGCACCCACAGCACACTCACAATAACTGGCAGTGTAGAGTGTGCTTTCAGCACCCACAGCACACCCACAATACCTGGCAGTGTAGAGTGAGCTTTACAGATCCCACAGCACACTCACAATACCTGGCAGTGTAGAGTGAGCTTTCAGCACCCACAGCACACCCACAATAACTGGCAGTGTACAGGAAGCTTTACAGCACCCACAGCACACTCACAATAACTGGCAGTGTAGAGTGAGCTTTCAGCACCCACAGCACACGCACAATACCTGGCAGTGTAGAGTGAGCTTTCAGCATCCACAGCACACTCACAATAACTGGTACTGTAGACTGAGCTTTACAGCACCCACAGCACACTCACAATAACTGGCAGTGTAGAGTGAGCTTTACAGCACCCACAGCACACTCATAATAACTGGCAGTGTACAGGGAGCTTTACAGCACCCACAGCACACTCACAATAACTGGCAGTGTATAGTGTGCTTTACAGCACCCACAGCACACTCACAATAACTGGTAGTGTAGACTGAGCTTTACAGCACCCACAGTACACCCACAATAACTGGCAGTGTAGAGTGAGCTTTACAGCACCCACAGCACACCCACAATAACTGGAAGTGTACAGGGAGCTTTACAGCACCCACAGCACACCCACAATAACGGGCAGTGTACAGGGAGCTTTCAGCACCCACAGCACACTCACAATAACTGGCAGTGTAGAGTGAGCTTTACAGCACCCACAGCACACCCACAATAACTGGCAGTGTAGACTGAGCTTTCAGCACCCACAGCACACTCACAATAACTGGCAGTGTACAGGGAGCTTTACAGCACCCACAGCACACTCACAATAACTGGCAGTGTAGACTGAGCTTTACAGCGCCCACAGCACACCCACAATACCTGGCAGTGTACAGGGAGCTTTACAGCACCCACAGCACACTCACAATAACTGGCAGTGTAGACTGAGCTTTACAGCACCCACAGCACACCCACAATAACTGGCAGTGTACAGGGTGCTTTACAGCACCCACAGGACACTCACAATATCTGTCAGTGTAGAGTGAGCTTTACAGCACCAACAGCACACTCACAATAACTGGCAGTGTAGACTGAGCTTTACAGCACCCACAGCACACCCACAATAACTGGCAGTGTACAGGGACCTATCAGCACCCACAGCACACTCACAATAACTGGCAGTGGAGAGTGAGCTTTACAGCACCCACAGTGCACCCACAATAACTGGTAGTGTACAGGGAGCTTT
The DNA here is from genome assembly GCF_047496885.1 of Scyliorhinus torazame. Classification (NCBI taxonomy): domain Eukaryota; kingdom Metazoa; phylum Chordata; class Chondrichthyes; order Carcharhiniformes; family Scyliorhinidae; genus Scyliorhinus; species Scyliorhinus torazame. Next base: position 358,987,255 of record NC_092710.1, on the reverse strand, counting down.
CAGCTCCCACAGCACACTCACAATAATTGGCAGTGTACAGGGAGCTTTACAGCACACACAGCACACTCACAATAACTGGCAGTGTAGAGTGAGCTTTCAGCACCCACAGCACACCCACAATACCTGGCAGTGTACAGGGAGCTTTCAGCACCCACAGCACACTCACAATAACTGGCAGTGTAGAGTGAGCTTTATAGCACGCACAGCACACCCACAATAACTGGCAGTGTAGAGTGAGCTTTACTGCACCCACAGCACACCCACAATAACTGGCAGTGTACAGGGAGCTTTCAGCACCCACAGCACACTCAAAATAACTGGCGGTGTACAGGGAGCTTTACAGCACCCACAGCACACTAATAATAACTGGCAGTGTAGAGTGAGCATTCAGCACCCACAGCACACCCACAATACCTGGCAGTGTAGAGTGAGCTTTCAGCACCCACAGCACACTCACAATAACTGGCAGTGTAGAGTGAGCTTTACAGCACCCACAGCACACCCACAATAACTGGCAGTGTACAGGGTGCTTTCAGCACCCACAGCACACTCACAATAACTGGCAGTGTACAGGGAGCTTTACAGCACCCACAGCACACTCACAATAACTGGCAGTGTAGAGTGAGCTTTCAGCACCCACAGCACACCCACAATACCTGGCAGTGTAGAGTGAGCTTTCAGCACCCACAGCACACTCACAATAACTGGCAGTGTAGAGTGAGCTTTACAGATCCCACAGCACACTCACAATACCTGGCAGTGTAGAGGGAGCTTTCAGCACCCACAGCACACTCATAATAACTGGCAGTGTACAGGGAGCTTTACAGCACCCACAGCACACTCACAATAACTGGCAGTGTATAGTGAGCTTTACAGCACCCACAGCACACTCACAATAACTGGTAGTGTAGACTGAGCTTTACAACACCCACAGTACACCCACAATAACTGGCAGTGTAGAGTGAGCTTTACAGCACCCACAGCACACCCACAATAACTGGAAGTGTACAGGGAGCTTTACAGCACCCACAGCACACCCACAATAACGGGCAGTGTACAGGGAGCTTTCAGCACCCACAGCACACTCAGAATAACTGGCAGTGTAGAGTGAGCTTTACAGCACCCACAGCACACTCACAATAACTGGCAGTGTAGACTGAGCTTTACAGCACCCACAGCACACCCACAATAACTGGCAGTGTACAGGGTGCTTTACAGCACCCACAGGACACTCACAATAACTGTCAGTGTAGAGTGAGCTTTACAGCACCAACCGCACACTCACAATAACTGGCACTGTAGACTGAGCTTTACAGCACCCACAGCACACCCACAATAACTGGCAGTGTACAGGGAGCTATCAGCACCCACAGCACACTCACAATAACTGGCAGTGGAGAGTGAGCTTTACAGCACCCACAGCACACCCACAATAACTGGTAGTGTACAGGGAGCTTTCAGCTCCCACAGCACACTCACAATAATTGGCAGTGTACAGGGAGCTTTACAGCACACACAGCACACTCACAATAACTGGCAGTGTAGAGTGAGCTTTCAGCACCCACAGCACACCCACAATACCTGGCAGTGTACAGGGAGCTTTCAGCACCCACAGCTCACTCACAATAACTGGCAGTGTAGAGTGAGCTTTATAGCACGCACAGCACACCCACAATAACTGGCAGTGTAGAGTGAGCTTTCAGCACCCACAGCACACCCACAATACCTGGCAGTGTAGAGTGAGCTTTCAGCACCCACAGCACACTCACAATAACTGGCAGTGTAGAGTGAGCTTTACAGAACCCACAGCACACTCACAATACCTGGCAGTGTAGAGTGAGCTTTCTGCACCCACAGCACACCCACAATAACTGGCAGTGTACAGGGAGCTTTACAGCACCCACAGCACACTCACAATAACTGGCAGTGTAGAGTGAGCTTTCAGCACCCACAGCACACGCACAATACCTGGCAGTGTAGAGTGAGCTTTCAGCATCCACAGCACACTCACAATAACTGGTAGTGTAGACTGAGCTTTACAGCACCCACAGCACACTCACAATAACTGGCAGTGTACAGGGTGCTTTACAGCACCCACAGCACACTTACAATAACTGGTAGTGTAGACTGAGCTTTACAGCACCCACAGCACACTCACAATAACTGGCAGTGTACAGGGTGCTTTACAGCACCCACAGCACACTTACAATAACTGGAAGTGTAGAGTGAGCTTTAGAGCACCCACAGCACACTCACAATAACTGGTAGTGTAGACTGAGCTTTACAGCAGCCACAGCACACCCACAATAACTGGCAGTGTACAGGGAGCTTTACAGCATCCACAGCACACCCACAATAACGGACAGTGTACAGGGAGGTTTCAGCACCCACAGCACACTCACAATAACTGGCAGTGCAGACAGAGCTTTACAGCACCCACAGAACACCCTCAATAACTGGCAGTGTACAGGGTGCTTTATAGCACCCACAGCACACTCACAATAACTGGCAGTGCAGATTGAGCTTTACAGCACCCACAGCACACTCACAATAACTGGCAGTGTAGACTGAGCTTTACAGCACCCACAGCACACCCACAATAACTGGCAGTGTACAGGGAGCTTTCAGCACCCACAGAACACTCACAATAACTGCCAGTGTAGAGTGAGCTTTACAGCACCCACAGCACACCCACAATAACTGCCAGTGTAGAGTGAGCTTTACAGCACCCACAGCACACCCACAATAACTGGCAGTGTAGACTGAGCTTTACAGCACCCACAGCACACCCACAATAACTGGCAGTGTACAGGGAGCTTTACAGCTCCCACAGCACACTCACAATAACTGGCAGTGTACAGGGAGCTATCAGCACCAACAGCACACTCACAATAACTGGCAGTGTAGAGTGAGCTTTCAGCACCCACAGCACACTCACAATAACTGGCAGTGTAGAGTGAGCTTTAAAGCACCCACAGCACACTCATAGTAACTGGCAGTGTGACTGAGCTTTACAGCACCCACAGCACACTCACAATAACTGGCAGTGTACAGGGAGCTTTACAGCACCCACAGCACACTCACAATAACTGGCAGTGTAGAGTGAGCTTTCAGCACCCACAGCACACCCACAATACCTGGCAGTGTAGAGTGAGCTTTCAGCACCCACAGCCCACCCACAATAACTGGCAGTGTACAGGGAGCTTTACAGCACCCACAGCACACCCACAATAACTGGCAGTGTACAGGGAGCTTTCAGCACCCACAGCACAATCACAATAACTGGCAGTGTACAGGGAGCCATAGAGCACCCACAGCACACTCACAGTAACTGGCAGTGTAGAGTGAGCTTTCAGCACCCACAGCACACCCACAATACCTGGCAGTGTAGAGTGAGCTTTCAGCACCAACAGCACACTCACAATAACTGGCAGTGTGACTGAGCTTTACAGCACCCACAGCACACTCACAATAACTGGCAGTGTACATTGAGCTTTACAGCACCCACAGCACACCCACAATAACTGGCAGTGTACAGGGAGCTTTCAGCACCCACAGCACACTCACAATAACTGGCAGTGTACAGGGAGCTTTACAGCACCCACAGCACACCCACAATACCTGGCAGTGTACAGGGAGCTTTACAGCACCCACAGCACACTCACAATAACTGGCAGTGTAGACTGAGCTTTACAGCACCCACAGCACACCCTCAATAACTGGCAGTGTACAGGGAGCTTTCAGCACCCACAGCACACTCACAATAACTGGCAGTGTAGAGTGAGCATTACAGCACCCACAGCACACCCACAATAACTGGCAGTGTAGAGTGAGCTTTACAGCACCCACAGCACACCCACAATAACTGGCAGTGTACAGGGAGCTTTCAGCACCCACAGCACACTCACAATAACTGGCAGTGTACAGGGAGCTTTACAGCACCCGCAGCACACTTACAATAACTGGCAGTGTAGAGTGAGCTTTCAGCACCCACAGCACACCCACAGTACCTGGCAGTGTAGAGTGAGCTTTCAGCACCCACGGCACACTCACAATAACTGGCAGTGTAGAGTGAGCTTTACAGCACCCACAGCACACTCACAATAACTGGCAGTGTACAGGGATCTTTACAGCACCCACAGCACACTGACAATAACTGGCAGTGTAGAGTGAGCTTTCAGCACCCACCGCACACCCACAATACCTGGCAGTGTAGAGTGAGCATTCAGCACCCACAGCACACTCACAATAACTGGCAGTGTGACTGAGCTTTACAGCACCCACAGCACACTCACAATAACTGGCAGAGTACAGGGAGCTTTACAGCACCCACAGCACACCCACAATAACTGGCAGTGTACAGGGAGCTTTCAGCAACCACAGCACACTCACAATAACTGGCAGTGTGACTGAGCTTTACAGCACCCACAGCACACTCACAATAACTGGCAGAGTACAGGGAGCTTTACAGCACCCACAGCACACTCACAATAACTGGCAGTGTAGAGTGAGCTTTCAGCACCCACAGCACACCCACAATACCTGGCAGTGTACAGGGAGCTTTACAGCACCCACAGCACACTCACAATAACTGGCAGTGTAGACTGAGCTTTACAGCACCCACAGCACACCCACAATAACTGGCAGTGTACAGGGTGCTTTACAGCACCCACAGGGCACTCACAATAACTGTCAGTGTAGAGTGAGCTTTACAGCACCCACAGCACACTCACAATAACTGGCAGTGTAGACTGAGCTTTCCAGCACCCATAGCACACCCACAATAACTGGCCGTGTACAGGGAGCTATCAGCACCCACATCACACTCACAATAACTGGCAGTGGAGAGTGAGCTTTACAGCACCCACAGTGCACCCACAATAACTGGCAGTGTACAGGGAGCTTTCAGCACCCACAGCACACTCACAATAACTGGCAGTGTACAGGGAGCTTTACAGCACACACAGCACACTCACAATAACTGGCAGTGTAGAGTAAGCTGTCAGCACCCACAGCACACACACAATACCTGGCAGTGTCGAGTGAGCTTTCTGCACCCACAGCACACTCACAATAACTGGCAGTGTAGAGTGAGCTTTACAGAACCCACAGCACACTCACAATACCTGGCAGTGTAGAGTGAGCATTCAGCACCCACAGCACACTAACAATAACTGGCATTGTAGAATGAGCTTTACAGCACCCACAGCACACCCACAATAACTGGCAGTGTACAGGGAGCTTTCAGCACCCACAGCACACTCACAATAACTGGCAGTGTAGAGTGAGCTTTACAGCTCGCACAGCACACCCACAATAACTGGCAGTGTAGAGTGAGCTTTACAGCACCCACAGCACACCCACAATAACTGGCAGTGTACAGGGAGCTTTCAGCACCCACAGCACACTCACAATAACTGGCAGTGTACAGGGAGCTTTACAGCACCCACAGCACACTCACAATAACTGGCAGTGTAGAGTGTGCTTTCAGCACCCACAGCACACCCACAATACCTGGCAGTGTAGAGTGAGCTTTCAGCACCCACAGCACACTCACAATAACTGGCAGTGTAGAGTGAGCTTTACAGATCCCACAGCACACTCACAATACCTGGCAGTGTAGAGTGAGCTTTCAGCACCCACAGCACACCCACAATAACTGGCAGTGTACAGGAAGCTTTACAGCACCCACAGCACACTCACAATAACTGGCAGTGTAGAGTGAGCTTTCAGCACCCACAGCACACGCACAATTCCTGGCAGTGTAGAGTGAGCTTTCAGCATCCACAGCACACTCACAATAACTGGTACTGTAGACTGAGCTTTACAGCACCCACAGCACACTCACAATAACTGGCAGTGTAGAGTGAGCTTTACAGCACCCACAGCACACTCATAATAACTGGCAGTGTACAGGGAGCTTTACAGCACCCACAGCACACTCACAATAACTGGCAGTGTATAGTGAGCTTTACAGCACCCACAGCACACTCACAATAACTGGTAGTGTAGACTGAGCTTTACAGCATCCACAGCACACCCTCAATAACTGGCAGTGTAGAGTGAGCTTTACAGCACCCACAGCACACTCATAATAACTGGCAGTGTAGAGTGAGCTTTACAGCACCCACAGCACACCCACAATAACTGGAAGTGTTCAGGGAGCTTTACAGCACCCACAGCACACCCACAATAACGGGCAGTGTACAGGGAGCTTTCAGCACCCACAGCACACTCACAATAACTGGCAGTGTAGAGTGAGCTTTACAGCACCCACAGCACACTCACAATAACTGGCAGTGTAGACTGAGCTTTACAGCACCCACAGCACACCCACAATACCTGGCAGTGTACAGGGAGCTTTACAGCACCCACAGCACACTCACAATAACTGGCAGTGTAGACTGAGCTTTACAGCACCCACAGCACACCCACAATAACTGGCAGTGTACAGGGTGCTTTACAGCACCCACAGGACACTCACAATATCTGTCAGTGTAGAGTGAGCTTTACAGCACCAACAGCACACTCACAATAACTGGCAGTGTAGACTGAGCTTTACAGCACCCACAGCACACCCACAATAACTGGCAGTGTACAGGGACCTATCAGCACCCACAGCACACTCACAATAACTGGCAGTGGAGAGTGAGCTTTACAGCACCCACAGTGCACCCACAATAACTGGTAGTGTACAGGGAGCTTTCAGCTCCCACAGCACACTCACAATAATTGGCAGTGTACAGGGAGCTTTACAGCACACACAGCACACTCACAATAACTGGCAGTGTAGAGTGAGCTTTCAGCACCCACAGCACACCCACAATACCTGGCAGTGTACAGGGAGCTTTCAGCACCCACAGCACACTCACAATAACTGGCAGTGTAGAGTGAGCTTTATAGCACGCACAGCACACCCACAATAACTGGCAGTGTAGAGTGAGCTTTACTGCACCCACAGCACACCCACAATAACTGGCAGTGTACAGGGAGCTTTCAGCACCCACAGCACACTCACAATAACTGGCGGTGTACAGGGAGCTTTACAGCACCCACAGCACACTAATAATAACTGGCAGTGTAGAGTGAGCATTCAGCACCCACAGCACACCCACAATACCTGGCAGTGTAGAGTGAGCTTTCAGCACCCACAGCACACTCACAATAACTGGCAGTGTAGAGTGAGCTTTACAGCACCCACAGCACACCCACAATAACTGGCAGTGTACAGGGTGCTTTCAGCACCCACAGCACACTCACAATAACTGGCAGTGTACAGGGAGCTTTACAGCACCCACAGCACACTCACAATAACTGGCAGTGTAGAGTGAGCTTTCAGCACCCACAGCACACCCACAATACCTGGCAGTGTAGAGTGAGCTTTCAGCACCCACAGCACACTCACAATAACTGGCAGTGTAGAGTGAGCTTTACAGATCCCACAGCACACTCACAATACCTGGCAGTGTAGAGTGAGCTTTCAGCACCCACAGCACACTCATAATAACTGGCAGTGTACAGGGAGCTTTACAGCACCCACAGCACACTCACAATAACTGGCAGTGTATAGTGAGCTTTACAGCACCCACAGCACACTCACAATAACTGGTAGTGTAGACTGAGCTTTACAACACCCACAGTACACCCACAATAACTGGCAGTGTAGAGTGAGCTTTACAGCACCCACAGCACACCCACAATAACTGGAAGTGTACCGGGAGCTTTACAGCACCCACAGCACACCCACAATAACGGGCAGTGTACAGGGAGCTTTCAGCACCCACAGCACACTCAGAATAACTGGCAGTGTAGAGTGAGCTTTACAGCACCCACAGCACACTCACAATAACTGGCAGTGTAGACTGAGCTTTACAGCACCCACAGCACACCCACAATAACTGGCAGTGTACAGGGAGCTTTACAGCACCCACAGCACACTCACAATAACTGTCAGTGTAGAGTGAGCTTTACAGCACCCACAGCACACTCACAATAACTGGCAGTGTAGACTGAGCTTTACAGCACCCACAGCACACCCACAATAACTGGCAGTGTACAGGGAGCTTTACAGCACCCACAGCACACCCACAATAACTGGCAGTGTACAGGGTGCTTTACAGCACCCACAGGACACTCACAATAACTGTCAGTGTAGAGTGAGCTTTACAGCACCAACCGCACACTCACAATAACTGGCAGTGTAGACTGAGCTTTACAGCACCCACAGCACACCCACAATAACTGGCAGTGTACAGGGAGCTATCAGCACCCACAGCACACTCACAATAACTGGCAGTGGAGAGTGAGCTTTACAGCACCCACAGTGCACCCACAATAACTGGTAGTGTACAGGGAGCTTTCAGCTCCCACAGCACACTCACAATAATTGGCAGTGTACAGGGAGCTTTACAGCACACACAGCACACTCACAATAACTGGCAGTGTAGAGTGAGCTTTCAGCACCAACAGCACACCCACAATACCTGGCAGTGTACAGGGAGCTTTCAGCACCCACAGCACACTCACAATAACTGGCAGTGTAGAGTGAGCTTTATAGCACGCACAGCACACCCACAATAACTGGCAGTGTAGAGTGAGCTTTCAGCACCCACAGCACACCCACAATACCTGGCAGTGTAGAGTGAGCTTTCAGCACCCATAGCACACCCACAATACCTGGCAGTGTACAGGGAGCTTTACAGCACCCACAGCACACTCACAATAACTGGCAGTGTAGACTGAGCTTTACAGCACCCACAGCACACCCACAATAACTGGCAGTGTACAGGGTGCTTTACAGCACCCACAGGACACTCACAATATCTGTCAGTGTAGAGTGAGCTTTACAGCACCAACAGCACACTCACAATAACTGGCAGTGTAGACTGAGCTTTACAGCACCCACAGCACACCCACAATAACTGGCAGTGTACAGGGACCTATCAGCACCCACAGCACACTCACAATAACTGGCAGTGGAGAGTGAGCTTTACAGCACCCACAGTGCACCCACAATAACTGGTAGTGTACAGGGAGCTTTCAGCTCCCACAGCACACTCACAATAATTGGCAGTGTACAGGGAGCTTTACAGCACACACAGCACACTCACAATAACTGGCAGTGTAGAGTGAGCTTTCAGCACCCACAGCACACCCACAATACCTGGCAGTGTACAGGGAGCTTTCAGCACCCACAGCACACTCACAATAACTGGCAGTGTAGAGTGAGCTTTATAGCACGCACAGCACACCCACAATAACTGGCAGTGTAGAGTGAGCTTTACTGCACCCACAGCACACCCACAATAACTGGCAGTGTACAGGGAGCTTTCAGCACCCACAGCACACTCACAATAACTGGCGGTGTACAGGGAGCTTTACAGCACCCACAGCACACTAATAATAACTGGCAGTGTAGAGTGAGCATTCAGCACCCACAGCACACCCACAATACCTGGCAGTGTAGAGTGAGCTTTCAGCACCCACAGCACACTCACAATAACTGGCAGTGTAGAGTGAGCTTTACAGCACCCACAGCACACCCACAATAACTGGCAGTGTACAGGGTGCTTTCAGCACCCACAGCACACTCACAATAACTGGCAGTGTACAGGGAGCTTTACAGCACCCACAGCACACTCACAATAACTGGCAGTGTAGAGTGAGCTTTCAGCACCCACAGCACACCCACAATACCTGGCAGTGTAGAGTGAGCTTTCAGCACCCACAGCACACTCACAATAACTGGCAGTGTAGAGTGAGCTTTACAGATCCCACAGCACACTCACAATACCTGGCAGTGTAGAGTGAGCTTTCAGCACCCACAGCACACTCATAATAACTGGCAGTGTACAGGGAGCTTTACAGCACCCACAGCACACTCACAATAACTGGCAGTGTATAGTGAGCTTTACAGCACCCACAGCACACTCACAATAACTGGTAGTGTAGACTGAGCTTTACAACACCCACAGTACACCCACAATAACTGGCAGTGTAGAGTGAGCTTTACAGCACCCACAGCACACCCACAATAACTGGAAGTGTACCGGGAGCTTTACAGCACCCACAGCACACCCACAATAACGGGCAGTGTACAGGGAGCTTTCAGCACCCACAGCACACTCAGAATAACTGGCAGTGTAGAGTGAGCTTTACAGCACCCACAGCACACTCACAATAACTGGCAGTGTAGACTGAGCTTTACAGCACCCACAGCACACCCACAATAACTGGCAGTGTACAGGGAGCTTTACAGCACCCACAGCACACTCACAATAACTGTCAGTGTAGAGTGAGCTTTACAGCACCCACAGCACACTCACAATAACTGGCAGTGTAGACTGAGCTTTACAGCACCCACAGCACACCCACAATAACTGGCAGTGTACAGGGAGCTTTACAGCACCCACAGCACACCCACAATAACTGGCAGTGTACAGGGTGCTTTACAGCACCCACAGGACACTCACAATAACTGTCAGTGTAGAGTGAGCTTTACAGCACCAACCGCACACTCACAATAACTGGCAGTGTAGACTGAGCTTTACAGCACCCACAGCACACCCACAATAACTGGCAGTGTACAGGGAGCTATCAGCACCCACAGCACACTCACAATAACTGGCAGTGGAGAGTGAGCTTTACAGCACCCACAGTGCACCCACAATAACTGGTAGTGTACAGGGAGCTTTCAGCTCCCACAGCACACTCACAATAATTGGCAGTGTACAGGGAGCTTTACAGCACACACAGCACACTCACAATAACTGGCAGTGTAGAGTGAGCTTTCAGCACCCACAGCACACCCACAATACCTGGCAGTGTACAGGGAGCTTTCAGCACCCACAGCACACTCACAATAACTGGCAGTGTAGAGTGAGCTTTATAGCACGCACAGCACACCCACAATAACTGGCAGTGTAGAGTGAGCTTTCAGCACCCACAGCACACCCACAATACCTGGCAGTGTAGAGTGAGCTTTCAGCACCCATAGCACACTCACAATAACTGGCAGTGTAGAGTGAGCTTTACAGAACCCACAGCACACTCACAATACCTGGCAGTGTAGAGTGAGCTTTCTGCACCCACAGCACACCCACAATAACTGGCAGTGTACAGGGAGCTTTACAGCACCCACAGCACACTCACAATAACTGGCAGTGTAGAGTGAGCTTTCAGCACCCACAGCACACGCACAATACCTGGCAGTGTAGAGTGAGCTTTCAGCATCCACAGCACACTCACAATAACTGGTAGTGTAGACTGAGCTTTACAGCACCCACAGCACACTCACAATAACTGGCAGTGTACAGGGTGCTTTACAGCACCCACAGCACACTTACAATAACTGGAAGTGTAGAGTGAGCTTTACAGCACCCACAGCACACTCACAATAACTGGTAGTGTAGACTGAGCTTTACAGCAGCCACAGCACACCCACAATAACTGGCAGTGTACAGGGAGCTTTACAGCATCCACAGCACACCCACAATAACAGACAGTGTACAGGGAGGTTTCAGCACCCACAGCACACTCACAATAACTGGCAGTGTAGACAGAGCTTTACAGCACCCACAGAACACCCTCAATAACTGGCAGTGTACAGGGTGCTTTATAGCACCCACAGCACACTCACAATAACTGGCAGTGCAGATTGAGCTTTACAGCACCCCCAGCACACTCACAATAACTGGCAGTGTAGACTGAGCTTTACAGCACCCACAGCACACCCACAATAACTGGCAGTGTACAGGGAGCTTTCAGCACCCACAGAACACTCACAATAACTGCCAGTGTAGAGTGAGCTTTACAGCACCCACAGCACACCCACAATAACTGCCAGTGTAGAGTGAGCTTTACAGCACCCACAGCACACCCACAATAACTGCCAGTGTAGACTGAGCTTTACAGCACCCACAGCACACCCACAATAACTGGCAGTGTACAGGGAGCTTTACAGCTCCCACAGCACACTCACAATAACTGGCAGTGTACAGGGAGCTATCAGCACCCACAGCACACTCACAATAACTGGCAGTGTAGAGTGAGCTTTCAGCACCCACAGCACACTCACAATAACTGGCAGTGTAGACTGAGCTTTACAGCACCCACAGCACACTCACAATAACTGGCAGTGTACAGGGAGCTTTACAGCACCCACAGCACACTCACAATAACTGGCAGTGTAGAGTGAGCTTTCAGCACCCACAGCACACCCACAATACCTGGCAGTGTAGAGTGAGCTTTCAGCACCCACAGCACACTGACAATAACTGGCAGTGTGACTGAGCTTTACAGCACCCACAGCACACTCACAATAACTGGCAGTGTACAGGGAGCTTTACAGCACCCACAGCACACCCACAATAACTGGCAGTGTACAGGAAGCTTTCAGCACCCACAGCACAATCACAATAACTGGCAGTGTACAGGGAGCCATAGAGCACCCACAGCACACTCACAGTAACTGGCAGTGTAGAGTGAGCTTTCAGCACCCACAGCACACCCACAATGCCTGGCAGTGTAGAGTGAGCTTTCAGCACCAACAGCACACTCACAATAACTGGCAGTGTGACTGAGCTTTACAGCACCCACAGCACACTCACAATAACTGGCAGTGTACAGTGAGCTTTACAGCACCCACAGCACACCCACAATAACTGGCAGTGTACAGGGAGCTTTCAGCACCCACAGCACACTCACAATAACTGGCAGTGTACAGGGAGCTTTACAGCACCCACAGCACACCCACAATACCTGGCAGTGTACAGGGAGCTTTACAGCACCCACAGCACACTCACAATAACTGGCAGTGTAGACTGAGCTTTACTGCACCCACAGCACACCCTCAATAACTGGCAGTGTACAGGGAGCTTTCAGCACCCACAGCACACTAACAATAACTGGCAGTGTAGAGTGAGCATTACAGCACCCACAGCACACCCACAATAACTGGCAGTGTAGAGTGAGCTTTACAGCACCCACAGCACACCCACAATAACTGGCAGTGTACAGGGAGCTTTCAGCACCCACAGCACACTCACAATAACTGGCAGTGTACAGGGAGCTTTACAGCACCCGCAGCACACTTACAATAACTGGCAGTGTAGAGTGAGCTTTCAGCACCCACAGCACACCCACAGTACCTGGCAGTGTAGAGTGAGCTTTCAGCACCCACGGCACACTCACAATAACTGGCAGTGTAGAGTGAGCTTTACAGCACCCACAGCACACTCACAATAACTGGCAGTGTACAGGGATCTTTACAGCACCCACAGCACACTGACAATAACTGGCAGTGTAGAGTGAGCTTTCAGCACCCACCGCACACCCACAATACCTGGCAGTGTAGAGTGAGCATTCAGCACCCACAGCACACTCACAATAACTGGCAGTGTGACTGAGCTTTACAGCACCCACAGCACACTCACAATAACTGGCAGAGTACAGGGAGCTTTACAGCACCCACAGCACACCCACAATAACTGGCAGTGTACAGGGAGCTTTCAGCAACCACAGCACACTCACAATAACTGGCAGTGTGACTGAGCTTTACAGCACCCACAGCACACTCACAATAACTGGCAGAGTACAGGGAGCTTTACAGCACCCACAGCACACTCACAATAACTGGCAGTGTAGAGTGAGCTTTCAGCACCCACAGCACACCCACAATACCTGGCAGTGTAGAGTGAGCTTTCAGCACCCACAGCACACTAACAATAACTGGCAGTGTGACTGAGCTTTACAGCACCCACAGCACACTCACAATAACTGGCAGTGTACAGGGAGCTTTACAGCACCCACAGCACACCCACAATAACTGGCAGTGTACAGGGAGCTTTCAGCACCCACAGCACACTCACAATAACTGGCAGTGTACAGGGAGCTTTACAGCACCCACAGCACACTCACAATAACTGGCAGTGTAGAGTGAGTTATCAGCACCCACAGCACGCTCACAATAACTGGCAGTGTACAGGGAGCTTTATAGCACCCTCAGCACACTCACAATAACTGGCAGTGTACAGTGAGCTGTCAGCACCCACGGCACACTCACAATAACTGGCAGTATAGAGTGAGCTTTACAGCACCCACAGCACACTCACAGTACCTGGCAGTGTAGAGTGAGCTTTCAGCACCCACAGCACACTCACAAAAACTGGCAGTGTACAGGGAGCTTTATAGCCCCCACAGCACACTCACAATAACTGGCAGTGTAGAGTGAGCTTTCAGCACGCACAGCACTCTCACAATAACTGGTAGTGTAGACTGAGCTTTACAGCACCCACAGCACACTCACAATAAATGGCAGTGTAGAGTGAGCTTTACAGCACCCACAGCACACTCATAATAACTGGCAGTGTGACTGAGCTTTACAGCACCCACAGCACACTCACAATAGCTGGCAGTGTAGAGTGAGCTTTCAGCACCCACAGCTCACCCACAATAACTGGCAGTGTAGAGTGAGCTTTCAGCACCCACTGCACACTCACAATAACTGGCAGTGTGACTGAGCTTTACAGCACCCACAGCACACTCACAATAACTGGCAGTGTACAGGGAGCTTTCAGCACCCACAGCACACTCACAATATAACTGGCAGTGTACAGGGATCTTTACAGCACCCACACCACACTCACAATCACTGGCAGTGTACAGGGGGCTTTACAGCACCCACAGCACACTCACAATAACTGGCAGTGTACAGGGGGTTTTACAGCACCCACATCACACTCACAATAACTGGCAGTGTAGACTGAGCTTTACAGCACCCACAGCACACTCACAATAACTGGCAGTGTACAGGGAGCTTTCAGCACCCACAGCACACTCACAATAACTGGCTGTGTACAGGGAGCTTTCAGCACCCACAGCACACTCATAATAACTGGCAGTGTACAGGGATCTTTACAGCACCCACAGCACACTCACAATAACGGGCAGTGTACAGGGGGCTTGACACCACCCACAGCACACTCACAATAACTGGCAGTGTAGAGTGAGCTTTCCAGCACCCACAGCACACTCACAATAACTGGCAGTGTACAGGGAGCGTTCAGCACCCACAGCACACTCACAATAACTGGCAGTGTACAGGGGGCTTTAGAGCACCCACAGCACACACACAATAACTGGCAGTGTACAGGGGGCTTTACAGCACCCACGGCACACTCACAATAACTGGCAGTGTACAGGGATCTTTGCAGCATCCACAGCACACTCACAATAACTGGCAGTGTAGAGTGAGCTTTCAGCACCCACAGCACACCCACAATACCTGGCAGTGTAGAGTGAGCTTTCAGCACCCACAGCACACTCACAATAACTGGCAGTGTACAGGGAGCTTTACAGTACCCACAGCACTCTCACAATACCTGGCAGTGTAGAGTGAGCTTTCCGCACCCACAGCACACTCACAATAACTGGCAGTGTACAGGGAGCTTTACAGCACCCGCAGCACACTCACAATAACTGGCAGTGTAGAGTGAGCTATACAGCACCCACAGCACTCTCACAATAACTGGCAGTATACAGGGGACTTTACAGCACCCACAGCACACTCACAATAACTGGCAGTGTACAGGGAGCTTTACAGCACCCACAGCACACTCACAATACCTGGCAGTGTAGAGTCAGCTTTCAGCACCCACAGCACACCCACAATAACTGCCAGTGTAGACTGAGCTTTACAGCACCCACAGCACACCCACAATAACTGGCAGTGTACAGGGAGCTTTACAGCTCCCACAGCACACTCACAATAACTGGCAGTGTACAGGGAGCTATCAGCACCCACAGCACACTCACAATAACTGGCAGTGTAGAGTGAGCTTTCAGCACCCACAGCACACTCACAATAACTGGCAGTGTAGACTGAGCTTTACAGCACCCACAGCACACTCACAATAACTGGCAGTGTACAGGGAGCTTTACAGCACCCACAGCACACTCACAATAACTGGCAGTGTAGAGTGAGCTTTCAGCACCCACAGCACACCCACAATACCTGGCAGTGTAGAGTGAGCTTTCAGCACCCACAGCACACTGACAATAACTGGCAGTGTGACTGAGCTTTACAGCACCCACAGCACACTCACAATAACTGGCAGTGTACAGGGAGCTTTACAGCACCCACAGCACACCCACAATAACTGGCAGTGTACAGGAAGCTTTCAGCACCCACAGCACAATCACAATAACTGGCAGTGTACAGGGAGCCATAGAGCACCCACAGCACACTCACAGTAACTGGCAGTGTAGAGTGAGCTTTCAGCACCCACAGCACACCCACAATGCCTGGCAGTGTAGAGTGAGCTTTCAGCACCAACAGCACACTCACAATAACTGGCAGTGTGACTGAGCTTTACAGCACCCACAGCACACTCACAATAACTGGCAGTGTACAGTGAGCTTTACAGCACCCACAGCACACCCACAATAACTGGCAGTGTACAGGGAGCTTTCAGCACCCACAGCACACTCACAATAACTGGCAGTGTACAGGGAGCTTTACAGCACCCACAGCACACCCACAATACCTGGCAGTGTACAGGGAGCTTTACAGCACCCACAGCACACTCACAATAACTGGCAGTGTAGACTGAGCTTTACAGCACCCACAGCACACCCTCAATAACTGGCAGTGTACAGGGAGCTTTCAGCACCCACAGCACACTAACAATAACTGGCAGTGTAGAGTGAGCATTACAGCACCCACAGCACACCCACAATAACTGGCAGTGTAGAGTGAGCTTTACAGCACCCACAGCACACCCACAATAACTGGCAGTGTACAGGGAGCTTTCAGCACCCACAGCACACTCACAATAACTGGCAGTGTACAGGGAGCTTTACAGCACCCGCAGCACACTTACAATAACTGGCAGTGTAGAGTGAGCTTTCAGCACCCACAGCACACCCACAGTACCTGGCAGTGTAGAGTGAGCTTTCAGCACCCACGGCACACTCACAATAACTGGCAGTGTAGAGTGAGCTTTACAGCACCCACAGCACACTCACAATAACTGGCAGTGTACAGGGATCTTTACAGCACCCACAGCACACTGACAATAACTGGCAGTGTAGAGTGAGCTTTCAGCACCCACCGCACACCCACAATACCTGGCAGTGTAGAGTGAGCATTCAGCACCCACAGCACACTCACAATAACTGGCAGTGTGACTGAGCTTTACAGCACCCACAGCACACTCACAATAACTGGCAGAGTACAGGGAGCTTTACAGCACCCACAGCACACCCACAATAACTGGCAGTGTACAGGGAGCTTTCAGCAACCACAGCACACTCACAATAACTGGCAGTGTGACTGAGCTTTACAGCACCCACAGCACACTCACAATAACTGGCAGAGTACAGGGAGCTTTACAGCACCCACAGCACACTCACAATAACTGGCAGTGTAGAGTGAGCTTTCAGCACCCACAGCACACCCACAATACCTGGCAGTGTAGAGTGAGCTTTCAGCACCCACAGCACACTAACAATAACTGGCAGTGTGACTGAGCTTTACAGCACCCACAGCACACTCACAATAACTGGCAGTGTACAGGGAGCTTTACAGCACCCACAGCACACCCACAATAACTGGCAGTGTACAGGGAGCTTTCAGCACCCACAGCACACTCACAATAACTGGCAGTGTACAGGGAGCTTTACAGCACCCACAGCACACTCACAATAACTGGCAGTGTAGAGTGAGTTATCAGCACCCACAGCACGCTCACAATAACTGGCAGTGTACAGGGAGCTTTATAGCACCCTCAGCACACTCACAATAACTGGCAGTGTACAGTGAGCTGTCAGCACCCACGGCACACTCACAATAACTGGCAGTATAGAGTGAGCTTTACAGCACCCACAGCACACTCACAGTACCTGGCAGTGTAGAGTGAGCTTTCAGCACCCACAGCACACTCACAAAAACTGGCAGTGTACAGGGAGCTTTATAGCCCCCACAGCACACTCACAATAACTGGCAGTGTAGAGTGAGCTTTCAGCACGCACAGCACTCTCACAATAACTGGTAGTGTAGACTGAGCTTTACAGCACCCACAGCACACTCACAATAAATGGCAGTGTAGAGTGAGCTTTACAGCACCCACAGCACACTCATAATAACTGGCAGTGTGACTGAGCTTTACAGCACCCACAGCACACTCACAATAGCTGGCAGTGTAGAGTGAGCTTTCAGCACCCACAGCTCACCCACAATAACTGGCAGTGTAGAGTGAGCTTTCAGCACCCACTGCACACTCACAATAACTGGCAGTGTGACTGAGCTTTACAGCACCCACAGCACACTCACAATAACTGGCAGTGTACAGGGAGCTTTCAGCACCCACAGCACACTCACAATATAACTGGCAGTGTACAGGGATCTTTACAGCACCCACACCACACTCACAATCACTGGCAGTGTACAGGGGGCTTTACAGCACCCACAGCACACTCACAATAACTGGCAGTGTACAGGGGGTTTTACAGCACCCACATCACACTCACAATAACTGGCAGTGTAGACTGAGCTTTACAGCACCCACAGCACACTCACAATAACTGGCAGTGTACAGGGAGCTTTCAGCACCCACAGCACACTCACAATAACTGGCAGTGTACAGGGAGCTTTCAGCACCCACAGCACACTCATAATAACTGGCAGTGTACAGGGATCTTTACAGCACCCACAGCACACTCACAATAACGGGCAGTGTACAGGGGGCTTGACACCACCCACAGCACACTCACAATAACTGGCAGTGTAGAGTGAGCTTTCCAGCACCCACAGCACACTCACAATAACTGGCAGTGTACAGGGAGCGTTCAGCACCCACAGCACACTCACAATAACTGGCAGTGTACAGGGGGCTTTAGAGCACCCACAGCACACACACAATAACTGGCAGTGTACAGGGGGCTTTACAGCACCCACGGCACACTCACAATAACTGGCAGTGTACAGGGATCTTTGCAGCATCCACAGCACACTCACAATAACTGGCAGTGTAGAGTGAGCTTTCAGCACCCACAGCACACCCACAATACCTGGCAGTGTAGAGTGAGCTTTCAGCACCCACAGCACACTCACAATAACTGGCAGTGTACAGGGAGCTTTACAGTACCCACAGCACTCTCACAATACCTGGCAGTGTAGAGTGAGCTTTCCGCACCCACAGCACACTCACAATAACTGGCAGTGTACAGGGAGCTTTACAGCACCCGCAGCACACTCACAATAACTGGCAGTGTAGAGTGAGCTATACAGCACCCACAGCACTCTCACAATAACTGGCAGTATACAGGGGACTTTACAGCACCCACAGCACACTCACAATAACTGGCAGTGTACAGGGAGCTTTACAGCACCCACAGCACACTCACAATACCTGGCAGTGTAGAGTCAGCTTTCAGCACCCACAGCACACTCACAATAACTGGCAGTGTAGAGTGAGCTTTACAGCACCCACAGCACACTCACAATAACTGGCAGTGTAGAGTGAGCTTTACAGCACCCACAGCACACTCATAATAACTGGCAGTGTGACTGAGCTTTACAGCACCCACAGCACACTCACAATAACTGGCAGTGTACAGGGAGCTTTACAGCACCCACAGCACACTCACAATAACTGGCAGTGTAGAGTGAGCTTTGAGCACCCACAGCACACCCACAATACCTGGCAGTGTAGAGTGAGCTTTCAGCACCCACAGCACACTCACAATAACTGGCAGTGTGACTGAGCTTTACAGCACCCACAGCACACTCACAATAACTGGCAGTGTAGAGTGAGCTTTCAGCACCCACAGCACACCCACAATACCTGGCAGTGTAGACTGAGCTTTACAGCACCCACAGCCCACCCACAATACCTGGCAGTGTAGAGTGAGCTTTCAGCACCAACAGCACACTCACAATAACTGGCAGTGTGACTGAGCTTTACAGCACCCACAGCACACTCACAATAACTGGCAGTGTAGAGTGAGCTTTCAGCACCAACAGCACACTCACAATAACTGGCAGTGTACAGGGAGCTTTACAGCACCCACAGCACACTCACAATAACTGGCAGTGTAGAGTGAGCTTTCAGCACCCACAGCACGCTCACAATAACTGGCAGTGTACAGGGAGCTTTATAGCACCCTCAGCACACTCACAATAACTGGCAGTGTACAGTGAGCTGTCAGCACCCACGGCACACTCACAATAACTGGCAGTATAGAGTGAGCTTTACAGCACCCACAGCACGCTCACAATACCTGGCAGTGTAGAGTGAGCTTTCAGCACCCACAGCACACTCACAAAAACTGGCAGTGTACAGGGAGCTTTACAGCCCCCACAGCACACTCACAATAACTGGCAGTGTAGAGTGAGCTTTCAGCACGCACAGCACTCTCACAATAACTGGTAGTGTAGACTGAGCTTTACAGCACCCACAGCACACTCACAATAAATGGCAGTGTAGAGTGAGCTTTACAGCACCCACAGCACACTCATAATAACTGGCAGTGTGACTGAGCTTTACAGCACCCACAGCACACTCACAATAGCTGGCAGTGTAGAGTGAGCTTTCAGCACCCACAGCTCACCCACAATAACTGGCAGTGTAGAGTGAGCTTTCAGCACCCACTGCACACTCACAATAACTGGCAGTGTGACTGAGCTTTACAGCACCCACAGCACACTCACAATAACTGGCAGTGTACAGGGAGCTTTCAGCACCCACAGCACACTCACAATATAACTGGCAGTGTACAGGGATCTTTACAGCACCCACACCACACTCACAATCACTGGCAGTGTACAGGGGGCTTTACAGCACCCACAGCACACTCACAATAACTGGCAGTGTACAGGGGGTTTTACAGCACCCACAGCACACTCACAATAACTGGCAGTGTAGACTGAGCTTTACAGCACCCACAGCACACTCACAATACCTGGCAGTGTACAGGGAGCGTTCAGCACCCACAGCACACTCACAATAACTGGCAGTGTACAGGGGGCTTTAGAGCACCCACAGCACACACACAATAACTGGCAGTGTACAGGGGGCTTTACAGCACCCACGGCACACTCACAATAATTGGCAGTGTACAGGGATCTTTGCAGCATCCACAGCACACTCACAATAACTGGCAGTATAGAGTGAGCTTTACAGCACCCACAGCACGTTCACAATACCTGGCAGTGTAGAGTGAGCTTTCAGCACCCACAGCACACTCACAAAAACTGGCAGTGTACAGGGAGCTTTACAGCCCCCACAGCACACTCACAATAACTGGCAGTGTAGAGTGAGCTTTCAGCACGCACAGCACTCTCACAATAACTGGTAGTGTAGACTGAGCTTTACAGCACCCACAGCACACTCACAATAAATGGCAGTGTAGAGTGAGCTTTACAGCACCCACAGCACACTCATAATAACTGGCAGTGTGACTGAGCTTTACAGCACCCACAGCACACTCACAATAGCTGGCAGTGTAGAGTGAGCTTTCAGCACCCACAGCTCACCCACAATAACTGGCAGTGTAGAGTGAGCTTTCAGCACCCACTGCACACTCACAATAACTGGCAGTGTGACTGAGCTTTACAGCACCCACAGCACACTCACAATAACTGGCAGTGTACAGGGAGCTTTCAGCACCCACAGCACACTCACAATATAACTGGCAGTGTACAGGGATCTTTACAGCACCCACACCACACTCACAATCACTGGCAGTGTACAGGGGGCTTTACAGCACCCACAGCACACTCACAATAACTGGCAGTGTACAGGGGGTTTTACAGCACCCACAGCACACTCACAATAACTGGCAGTGTAGACTGAGCTTTACAGCACCCACAGCGCACTCACAATAACTGGCAGTGTACAGGGAGCTTTCAGCACCCACAGCACACTCACAATAACTGGCAGTGTACAGGGATCTTTCAGCACCCACAGCACACTCATAATAACTGGCAGTGTACAGGGATCTTTACAGCACCCACAGCACACTCACAATAACGGGCAGTGTACAGGGGGCTTGACACCACCCACAGCACACTCACAATAACTGGCAGTGTAGAGTGAGCTTTCCAGCACCCACAGCACACTCACAATAACTGGCAGTGTACAGGGAGCGTTCAGCACCCACAGCACACTCACAATAACTGGCAGTGTACAGGGGGCTTTAGAGCACCCACAGCACACACACAATAACTGGCAGTGTACAGGGGGCTTTACAGCACCCACGGCACACTCACAATAATTGGCAGTGTACAGGGATCTTTGCAGCATCCACAGCACACTCACAATAACTGGCAGTGTAGAGTGAGCTTTCAGCACACACAGCTCACCCACAATACCTGGCAGTGTAGAGTGAGCTTTCAGCACCCACAGCACACTCACAATAACTGGCAGTGTACAGGGAGCTTTACAGTACCCACAGCACTCTCACAATACCTGGCAGTGTAGAGTGAGCTTTCAGCACCCACAGCACACTCACAATAACTGGCAGTGTACAGGGATCTTTACAGCACCCGCAGCACACTCACAATAACTGGCAGTGTAGAGTGAGCTTTACAGCACCCACAGCACTCTCACAATAACTGGCAGTATACAGGGGACTTTACAGCACCCACAGCACACTCACAATAACTGGCAGTGTACAGGGAGCTTTACAGCACCCACAGCACACTCACAATACCTGGCAGTGTAGAGTCAGCTTTCAGCACCCACAGCACTCTCACAATAACTGGCAGTGTAGAGTGAGCTTTACAGCACCCACAGCACACTCATAATAACTGGCAGTGTGACTGAGCTTTACAGCAACCACAGCACACTCACAATAACTGGCAGTGTACAGGGAGCTTTACAGCACGCACAGCACACTCACAATAACTGGCAGTGTAGAGTGAGCTTTGAGCACCCACAGCACACCCACAATACCTGGCAGTGTAGAGTGAGCTTTCAGCACCCACAGCACACTCACAATAACTGGCAGTGTGACTGAGCTTTACAGCACCCACAGCACACTCACAATAACTGGCAGTTTACAGGGAGCTTTACAGCACCCACAGCACACCCACAATAACTGGCAGTGTACAGGGAGCTTTCAGCACCCACAGCACAATCACAATAACTGGCAGTGTACAGGGAGCTATACAGCACCCACAGCACACTCACAATAACTGGCAGTGTAGAGTGAGCTTTCAGCACCCACAGCACACACACAATACCTGGCAGTGTAGAGTGAGCTTTCAGCACCAACAGCACACTCACAATAACTGGCAGTGTGACTGAGCTTTACAGCACCCACAGCACACTCACAATAACTGGCAGTGTACAGTGAGCTTTACAGCACCCACAGCACACCCACAATAACTGGCAGTGAACAGGGAGCTTTACAGCACCCACAGCACACTCACAATAACTGGCAGTGTAGACTGAGCTTTACAGCACCCACAGCACAGCCTCAATAACTGGCAGTGTACAGTGAGCTGTCAGCACCCACGGCACACTCACAATAACTGGCAGTATAGAGTGAGCTTTACAGCACCCACAGAACACTCACAATACCTGGCAGTGTAGAGTGAGCTTTCAGCACCCACAGCACACTCACAATAACTGGCAGTGTACAGGGAGCTTTACAGCCCCCACAGCACACTCACAATAACTGGCAGTGTAGAGTGAGCTTTCAGCACGCACAGCACTCTCACAATAACTGGTAGTGTACAGGGAGCTTTACAGCACCCACAGCACACTCACAATAAATGGCAGTGTCGAGTGAGCTTTACAGCACCCACAGCACACTCATAATAACTGGCAGTGTGACTGAGCTTTACATCACCCACAGCACACTCACAATAGCTGGCAGTGTAGAGTGAGCTTTCAGCACCCACAGCCCACCCACAATAACTGGCAGTGTAGAGTGAGCTTTCAGCACCCACTGCACACTCACAATAACTGGCAGTGTGACTGAGCTTTACAGCACCCACAGCACACTCACAATAACTGGCAGTGCACAGGGAGCTTTCAGCACCCACAGCACACTCACAATATAACTGGCAGTGTACAGGGATCTTTACAGCACCCACACCACACTCACAATCACTGGCAGTGTACAGGGGGCTTTACAGCACCCACACCACACTCACAATAACTGGCAGTGTACAGGGGGTTTTACAGCACCCACAGCACACTCACAATAACTGGCAGTGTAGACTGAGCTTTACAGCACCCACAGCGCACTCACAATAACTGGCAGTGTACAGGGAGCTTTCAGCACCCACAGCACACTCACAATAACTGGCAGTGTACAGGGAGCTATCAGCACCCACAGCACACTCATAATAACTGGCAGTGTACAGGGATCTTTACAGCACCCACAGCACACTCACAATAACGGGCAGTGTACAGGGGGCTTGACACCACCCACAGCACACTCACAATAACTGGCAGTGTAGAGTCAGTTTTCCAGCACCCACAGCACACTCACAATAACTGGCAGTGTACAGGGAGCGTTCAGCACCCACAGCACACTCACAATAACTGGCAGTGTACAGGGGGCTTTAGAGCACCCACAGCACACACACAATAACTGGCAGTGTACAGGGGGCTTTACAGCACCCACGGCACACTCACAATAACTGGCAGTGTACAGGGATCTTTGCAGCATCCACAGCACACTCACAATAACTGGCAGTGTAGAGTGAGCTTTCAGCACCCACAGCACACCCACAATACCTGGCAGTGTAGAGTGAGCTTTCAGCACCCACAGCACACTCACAATAACTGGCAGTGTACAGGGAGCTTTACAGTACCCACAGCACTCTCACAATACCTGGCAGTGTAGAGTGAGCTTTCAGCACCCACAGCACACTCACAATAACTGGCAGTGTACAGGGAGCTTTACAGCACCCGCAGCACACTCACAATAACTGGCAGTGTAGAGTGAGCTTTACAGCACCCACAGCACTCTCACAATAACTGGCAGTATACAGAGGACTTTACAGCACCCACAGCACACTCACAATAACTGGCAGTGTACAGGGAGCTTTACAGTACCCACAGCACTCTCACAATACCTGGCAGTGTAGAGTCAGCTTTCAGCACCCACAGCACACTCACAATAACTGGCAGTGTAGAGTGAGCTTTCAGCACCCACAGCACACTCACAATAACTGGCAGTGTAGAGTGAGCTTTACAACACCCACAGCACACTCATAATAACTGGCAGTGTGACTGAGCTTTACAGCACCCACAGCACACTCACAATAACTGGCAGTGTACAGGGAGCTTTAAAGCACCCACAGCACACTCACAATAACTGGCAGTGTAGAGTGAGCTTTGAGCACCCACAGCACACCCAGAATACCTGGCAGTGTAGAGTGAGCTTTCAGCACCCACAGCACACTCACAATAACTGGCAGTGTGACTGAGCTTTACAGCACCCACAGCACACTCACTATAACTGGCAGTGTACAGGGAGCTTTACAGCACCCACAGCACACCCACAATAACTGGCAGTGTACAGGGAGCTTTCAGCACCCACAGCACAATCACAATAACTGGCAGTGTACAGGGAGCTATACAGCACCCACAGCACACTCACAATAACTGGCAGTGTAGAGTGAGCTTTCAGCACCCACAGCACACCCACAATACCTGGCAGTGTAGAGTGAGCTTTCAGCACCAACAGCACACTCACAATAACTGGCAGTGTGACTGAGCTTTACAGCACCCACAGCACACTCACAATAACTGGCAGTGTACAGTGAGCTTTACAGCACCCACAGCACACCCACAATAACTGGCAGTGAACAGGGAGCTTTCAGCACCCACAGCACACTCACAATAACTGGCAGTGTACAGGGAGCTTTACAGCACCCACAGCACACCCACAATACCTGGCAGTGTACAGGGAGCTTTACAGCACCCACAGCACACTCACAATAACTGGCAGTGTAGACTGAGCTTTACAGCACCCACAGCACAGCCTCAATAACTGGCAGTGTACAGGGTGCTTTACAGCACCCACAGCACACTCACAATAACTGGCAGTGTAGACTGAGCTTTACAGCACCCACAGCACACTCACAGTAACTGGCAGTGTAGACTGAGCTTTACAGCACCCACAGCACACCCACAATAACTGGCAGTGTACAGGGAGCTTTCAGCACCCACAGCACGCTCACAATAACTGGCAGTGTAGAGTGAGCATTACAGCACCCACAGCACACCCACAATAACTGGCAGTGTAGAGTGAGCTTTACAGCACCCACAGCACACCCACAATAACTGGCAGTGTACAGGGAGCTTTCAGCACCCACAGCACACTCACAATAACTGGCAGTGTACAGGGAGCTTTACAGTACCCACAGCACACTCACAATAACTGGCAGTGTACAGGGAGCTTTCAGCACCCACAGCACACTCACAATATAACTGGCAGTGTACAGGGATCTTTACAGCACCCACACCACACTCACAATAACTGGAAGTGTACACGGGGCTTTACAGCACCCACAGCACACTCACAATAACTGGCAGTGTAGACTGAGCTTTACAGCACCCACAGCGCACTCACAATAACTGGCAGTGTTCAGGGAGCTTTCAGCACCCACAGCACACTCACAATAACTGGCAGAGTACAGGGAGCTTTCAGCACCCACAGCACACCCACAATAACTGGCAGTGTAGAGTGAGCTTTCAGCACCCACAGCACACTCACAATAACTGGCAGTGTGACTGAGCTTTACAGCACCCACAGCACACTCACAATAACTGGCAGTGTACAGGGAGCTTCACAGCACCCACAGCACACCCACAATAACTGGCAGTGTACAGGGAGCTTTCAGCACCCACAGCACAATCACAATAACTGGCAGTGTACAGGGAGCTATACAGCACCCACAGCACACCCACAATAACTGGCAGTGTGACTGAGCTTTACAGCACCCACAGCACACTCACAGTAACTGGCAGTGTAGACTGAGCTTTACAGCACCCACAGCACACCCACAATAACTGGCAGTGTACAGGGAGCTTTCAGCACCCACAGCACGCTCTCAATAACTGGCAGTGTAGAGTGAGCATTACAGCACCCACAGCACACCCACAATAACTGGCAGTGTAGAGTGAGCTTTACAGCACCCACAGCACACCCACAATAACTGGCAGTGTACAGGGAGCTTTCAGCACCCACAGCACACTCACAATAACTGGCAGTGTACAGGGAGCTTTACAGTACCCACAGCACACTCACAATAACCGACAGTGTACAGGGAGCTTTCAGCACCCACAGCACACTCACAATATAACTGGCAGTGTACAGGGATCTTTACAGCACCCACACCACACTCACAATCACTGGCAGTGTACAGGGGGCTTTACAGCACCCACAGCACACTCACAATAACTGGAAGTGTACACGGGGCTTTACAGCACCCACAGCACACTCACAATAACTGGCAGTGTAGACTGAGCTTTACAGCACCCACAGCGCACTCACAATAACTGGCAGTGTACAGGGAGCTTTCAGCACCCACAGCACACTCACAATAACTGGCAGAGTACAGGGAGCTTTCAGCACCCACAGCACACTCATAATAACTGGCAGTGTACAGGGATCTTTACAGCACCCACAGCACACTCACAATAACGGGCAGTGTACAGGGGGCTTTACACCACCCACAGCACACTCACAATAACTGGCAGTGTAGAGTGAGCCTTCCAGCACCCACAGCACACTCACAATAACTGGCAGTGTACAGGGAGCGTTCAGCACCCACAGCACACTCACAATAACTGGCAGTGTACAGGGGGCTTTAGAGCACCCACAGCACACACACAATAACTGGCAGTGTACTGGGGGCTTTACAGCACCCACGGCACACTCACAATAACTGGGAGTGTACAGGGATCTTTGCAGCACCCACAGCACACTCACAATAACTGGCAGTGTACAGGGGACTTTACAGCATCCACAGCACACTCACAATAACTGGCAGTGTAGAGTGCGCTTTCAGCACCAACAGCACACCCACAATACCTGGCAGTGTAGAGTGAGCTTTCAGCACCCACAGCACACTCACAATAACTGGCAGTGTACAGGGAGCTTTACAGTACCCACAGCACTCTCACAATACCTGGCAGTGTAGAGTGAGCTTTCAGCACCCACAGCACACTCACAATAACTGGTAGTGTACAGGGAGCTTTACAGCACCCGCAGCACACTCACAATAACTGGCAGTATAGAGTGAGCTTTACAGCACCCACAGCACTCTCACAATAACTGGCAGTGTACAGGGGACTTTACAGCACCCACAGCACACTCACAATAACTGGCAGTGTACAGGGAGCTTTACATCACCCACAGCACTCTCACAATAACTGGCAGTGTAGAGTGAGCTTTACAGAACCCACAGCACACTCATAATAACTGGCAGTGTGACTGAGCTTTACAGCA
Organism: Scyliorhinus torazame; assembly: GCF_047496885.1. Lineage (NCBI taxonomy): Eukaryota > Metazoa > Chordata > Chondrichthyes > Carcharhiniformes > Scyliorhinidae > Scyliorhinus > Scyliorhinus torazame. The sequence continues at coordinate 358,958,779 of NC_092710.1, read as the reverse complement.
CCCACAGCACACTCACAATAACTGGCAGTGTACAGGGAGCTTTACAGCACCCACAGCACACTCACAATAACTGGCAGTGTAGAGTGAGCTTTGAGCACCCACAGCACACCGACAATACCTGGCAGCGTAGAGTGAGCTTTCAGCACCCACAGCACACTCACAATAACTGGCAGTGTGACTGAGCTTTACAGCACCCACAGCACACTCACAATAACTGGCAGTGTACAGGGAGCTTCACAGCACCCACAGCACACCCACAATAACTGGCAGTGTACAGGGAGCTTTCAGCACCCACAGCACAATCACAATAACTGGCAGTGTACAGGGAGCTATACAGCACCCACAGCACACTCACAATAACTGGCAGTGAACAGGGAGCGTTCAGCACCCAAAGCACACTCACAATAACTGGCAGTGTAGAGTGAGCTTTCAGCACCAACAGCACACTCACAATAACTGGCAGTGTACAGTGAGCTTTACAGCACCCACAGCACAGCCTCAATAACTGGCAGTGTACAGGGAGCTTTCAGCACCCACAGCACACTCACAATAACTGGCAGTGTACAGGGAGCTTTACAGCACCCACAGCACACCCACAATACCTGGCAGTGTACAGGGAGATTTACAGCAACCACAGCACACTCACAATAACTGGCAGTGTAGACTGAGCTTTACAGCACCCACAGCACACCCATAATAACTGGCAGTGTACAGGGAGCTTTCAGCACCCCCAGCACGCTCACAATAACTGGCAGTGTAGAGTGAGCATTACAGCACCCACAGCACACCCACAATAACTGGCAGTGTACAGTGAGCTTTACAGTACCCACAGCACACCAACAATAACTGGCAGTGTACAGGGAGCTTTCAGCACCCACAGCACACTCACAATAACTGGCAGTGTACAGGGAGCTTTACAGCACCCGCAGCACACTCACAATAACTGGCAGTGTAGAGTGAGCTTTACAGCACCCACAGCACTCTCACAATTACTGGCAGTGTACAGGGGACTTTACAGCACCCACAGCACACTCACAATAACTGGCAGTGTACAGGGAGCTTTACAGCACCCACAGCACACTCACAATACCTGGCAGTGTAGAGTCAGCTTTCAACACCCACAGCACACTCACAATAACTGGCAGTGTAGAGTGAGCTTTACAGAACCCACAGCACACTCATAATAACTGGCAGTGTGACTGAGCTTTACAGCACCCACAGCACACTCACAATAACTGGCAGTGTACAGGGAGCTTTACAGCACCCACAGCACACTCACAATAACTGGCAGTGTAGAGTGAGCTTTGAGCACCCACAGCACACCGACAATACCTGGCAGTGTAGAGTGAGCTTTCAGCACCCACAGCACACTCACAATAACTGGCAGTGTGACTGAGCTTTACAGCACCCACAGCACACTCACAATAACTGGCAGTGTACAGGGAGCTTTCAGCACCCACAGCACAATCACAATAACTGGCAGTGTACAGGGAGCTATACAGCACCCACAGCACACTCACAATAACTGGCAGTGAACAGGGAGCGTTCAGCACCCAAAGCACACTCACAATAACTGGCAGTGTAGAGTGAGCTTTCAGCACCAACAGCACACTCACAATAACTGGCAGTGTACAGTGAGCTTTACAGCACCCACAGCACAGCCTCAATAACTGGCAGTGTACAGGGAGCTTTCAGCACCCACAGCACACTCACAATAACTGGCAGTGTACAGGGAGCTTTACAGCACCCACAGCACACCCACAATACCTGGCAGTGTACAGGGAGATTTACAGCAACCACAGCACACTCACAATAACTGGCAGTGTAGACTGAGCTTTACAGCACCCACAGCACACCCATAATAACTGGCAGTGTACAGGGAGCTTTCAGCACCCCCAGCACGCTCACAATAACTGGCAGTGTAGAGTGAGCATTACAGCACCCACAGCACACCCACAATAACTGGCAGTGTACAGTGAGCTTTACAGTACCCACAGCACACCAACAATAACTGGCAGTGTACAGGGAGCTTTCAGCACCCACAGCACACTCACAATAACTGGCAGTGTACAGGGAGCTTTACAGCACCCGCAGCACACTCACAATAACTGGCAGTGTAGAGTGAGCTTTACAGCACCCACAGCACTCTCACAATTACTGGCAGTGTACAGGGGACTTTACAGCACCCACAGCACACTCACAATAACTGGCAGTGTACAGGGAGCTTTACAGCACCCACAGCACACTCACAATACCTGGCAGTGTAGAGTCAGCTTTCAACACCCACAGCACACTCACAATAACTGGCAGTGTAGAGTGAGCTTTACAGCACCCACAGAACACTCATAATAACTGGCAGTGTGACTGAGCTTTACAGCACCCACAGCACACTCACAAAAACTGGCAGTGTACAGGGAGCTTTACAGCACCCACAGCACACTCACAATAACTGGCAGTGTAGAGTGAGCTTTGAGCACCCACAGCACACCCACAATACCTGGCTGTGTAGAGTGAGCTTTCAGCACCCACAGCACACTCACAATAACTGGCAGTGTACAGGGAGCTTTACAGCACCCACAGCACACCCACAATAACTGGCAGTGTACAGGGAGCTTTCAGCACCCACAGCACAATCACAATAACTGGCAGTGTACAGGGAGCTATACAGTATCCACAGCACACTCACAATAACTGGCAGTGTAGAGTGAGCTTTCAGCACCCACAGCACACCCACAATACCTGGCAGTGTAGAGTGAGCTTTCAGCACCAACAGCACACTCACAATAACTGGCAGTGTGACTGAGCTTTACAGCACCCACAGCACACTCACAATAACTGGCAGTGTACAGTGAGCTTTACAGCACCCACAGCACACCCACAATAACTGGCAGTGTACAGGAAGCTTTCAGCACCCACAGCACACTCACAATAACTGGCAGTGTACAGGGTGCTTTACAGCACCCACAGCACACTCACAATAACTGGCAGTGCAGACTGCGCTTTACAGCACCCACAGCACACTCACAATAACTGGCAGTGTAGACTGAGCTTTACAGCAACCACAGCACACCCACAATAACTGGCAGTGTACAGGGAGCTTTCAGCACCCACAGCACACTCACAATAACTGGGAGTGTAGAGTGAGCATTACAGCACCCACAGCACACCCACAATAACTGGCAGTATAGAGTGAGCTTTACAGCACCCACAGCACACCCACAATAACTGGCAGTGTACAGGGAGCTTTCAGCACCCACAGCACACTCACAATAACTGGCAGTGTACAGGGAGCTTTACAGCACCCACAGCACACTCACAATAACTGGCAGTGTAGAGTGAGCTTTCCGCACCCACAGCACACCCACAGTACCTGGCAGTGTAGAGTGAGCTTTCAGCACCCACGGCACACTCACAATAACTGGCAGTGTAGAGTGAGCTTTACAGCACCCACAGCAAACTCACAATACCTGGCAGTGTAGAGTGAGCTTTCAGCACCCTCAGCACACACGCAATAACTGGCAGTGTACAGTGAGCTTTCAGCACCCACCGCACACCCACAATACCTGGCAGTGTAGGGTGAGCATTCAGCACCCACAGCACACTCACAATAACTGGCAGTGTGACTGGGCTTTACAGCACCCACAGCACACTCACAATAACTGGCAGTGTACAGGGAGCTTTACAGCACCCACAGCACACCCACAATAACTGGCAGTGTACAGGGAGCTTTACAGCACCCACAGCACACCCACAATAACTGGCAGTGTACAGGGAGCTTTCAGCACCCACAGCACACTCACAATAACTGGCAGTGTACAGGGAGCTTTACAGCACCCACAGCACACTCACAATTACTGGCAGTGTAGAGTGAGCTTTCAGCACCCACAGCACACTCACAATAACTGGCAGTGTACAGGGAGCTTTACAGCACCCTCAGCACACTCACAATAACTGGCAGTGTACAGTGAGCTTTCAGCACCCACGGCACACTCACAATAACTGGCAGCATAGAGTGAGCTTTACAGCACCCACAGCACACTCACAATACCTGGCAGTGTTGAGTGAGCTTTCAGCACCCACAGCACACTCACAATAACTGGCAGTGTACAGGGAGCTTTACAGCCCCCACAGCACACTCACAATAACTGGCAGTGTAGAGTGAGCTTTCAGCACCCACAGCACTCTCACAATAACTGGTAGTGTAGACTGAGCTTTACAGCACCCACAGCACACTCACAATAAATGGCAGTGTAGAGTGAGCTTTACAGCACCCACAGCACACTCATAATAACTGGCAGTGTGACTGAGCTTTACAGCACCCACAGCACACTCACAATAACTGGCAGTGTAGAGTGAGCTTTACAGCACCCACAGCACACTCACAATAACTGGCAGTGTACAGGGAGCTTTACAGCACCCACAGCACACTCACAATAGCTGGCAGTGTAGAGTGAGCTTTCAGCACCCACAGCTCACCCACAATAACTGGCAGTGTAGAGTGAGCTTTCAGCACCCACTGCACACTCACAATAACTGGCAGTGTGACTGAGCTTTACAGCACCCACAGCACACTCACAATAACTGGCAGTGTACAGGGAGCTTTCAGCACCCACAGCACACTTACAATAACTGTCAGTGTCGGGGAGCTTTCAGCACCCACAGCACACTCACAATATAACTGGCAGTGTACAGGGATCTTTACAGCACCCACACCACACTCACAATCACTGGCAGTGTACAGGGGGCTTTACAGCACCCACAGCACACTCACAATAACTGGCAGTGTACAGGGGGCTTTACAGCACCCACAGCACACTCACAATAACTGGCAGTGTAGACTGAGCTTTACAGCACCCACAGCGCACTCACAATAACTGGCAGTGTACAGGGATCTTTACAGCACCCACAGCACACTCACAATAACGGGCAGTGTACAGGGGGCTTTACACCACCCACAGCACACTCACAATAATTGGCAGTGTAGAGTGAGCTTTCCAGCACCCACAGCACACTCACAATAACTGGCAGTGTACAGGGAGCGTTCAGCACCGACAGCACACTCACAATAACTGGCATTGTACAGTGGGCTTTAGAGCTCAAACAGCACACACACAATAACTGGCAGTGTACAGGGGGCTTTACAGCACCCACAGTACACTCACAATAACTGGCAGTGTACAGGGATCTTTGCAGCACCCACAGCACACTCACAATAACTGGCAGTGTACAGGGGACTTTACAGCATCCACAGCACACTCACAATAACTGGCAGTGTAGAGTGAGCTTTCAGCACCCACAGCACACCCACAATACCTGGCAGTGTAGAGTGAGCTTTCAGCACCCACAGCACACTCACAATAACTGGCAGTGTACAGGGAGCTTTACAGCACCCACAGCACACTCACAATAACTGGCAGTGTAGAGTGAGCTTTACAGCACCCACAGCACTCTCAAAATAACTGGCAGTGTACAGGGGACTTTACAGCACCCACAGCACACTCACAATAACTGGCAGTGTACAGCGAGCTTTCAGCACCCACAGCACACTCATAATAACTGGAAGTGTACAGGGATCTTTACAGCACCCACAGCACACTCACAATAACGGGCAGTGTACAGGGGGCTTTACACCACCCACAGCACACTCACAATAACTGGCAGTGTAGAGTGAGCTTTCCAGCACCCACAGCACACTCACAATAACTGGCAGTGTACAGGGAGCGTTCAGCACCCACAGCACACTCACAATAACTGGCAGTGTACAGGGGGCTTTAGTGCACCCACAGCACACACACAATAACTGGCAGTGTACAGGGGGCTTTACAGCACCCACAGCACTCTCACAATAACTGGCAGTGTACAGGGGACTTTACAGCATCCACAGCAAACTCACAATAACTGGCAGTGTAGAGTGAGCTTTCAGCACCCACAGCACACCCACAATACCTAGCAGTGTAGAGTGAGCTTTCAGCACCCACAGCACACTCACAATAACTGGCAGTTTACAGGGAGCTTTACAGCACCCACAGCACTCTCACAATACCTGGCAGTGGAGAGTGAGCTTTCAGCACCCACAGCACACTCACAATAACTGGCAGTGTACAGGGAGCTTTACAGCACCCGCAGCACACTCACAATAACTGGCAGTGTACAGTGATCTTTGCAGCACCCACAGCACACTCACAATAACTGGCAGTGTACAGGGGACTTTACAGCATCCACAGCACACTCACAATAACTGGCAGTGTAGAGTGAGCTTTCAGCACCCACAGCACACCCACAATACATGGCAGTGTAGAGTGAGCTTTCAGCACCCACAGCACACTCACAATAACTGGCAGTGTACAGGGAGCTTTACAGCACCCACAGCACTCTCACAATACCTGGCAGTGTAGAGTGAGCATTCAGCACCCACAGCACACTCACAATAACTGGCAGTGTACATGGGAGGTTTCAGCACCCACAGCACACTCACAATATCTGGCAGTGTACAGGGAGCTTTCAGCACCCACAGCACACTCACAATAACTGGCAGCGTACAGGGGTCTTTACAGCATCCACAGCGCACTCACAATAACTGGCAGTGTACAGGGGGCTTTACAGCACCCACAGCGCACTCACAATAACTGGCAGTGTACATGGGACTTTACAGCATCCACAGCGCACTCACAATAACTGGCAGTGTACATGGGACTTTACAGCATCCACAGCACACACACAATAACTGGCAGTGTACAGGGGGCTTTACAGCACCCACAGCACACTCACAATAACTGGCAGTGTACAGGGATCTTTGCAGCACCCACAGCACACTCAATATAACTGGCAGTGTACAGGGGACTTTACAGCATCCACAGCACACTCACAATAACTGGCAGTGTAGAGTGAGCTTTCAGCACCCACAGCACACCCACAATACCTGGCAGTGTAGAGTGAGCTTTCAGCACCCACAGCACACTCACAATAACTGGCAGTGTACAGGGAGCTTTACAGCACCCACAGCACACTCACAATAACTGGCAGTGTAGACTGAGCTTTGCAGCACCCACAGCACACTCACAATAACTGGCAGTGTAGACTGAGCTTTACAGCACCCACAGCACACCCACAATAGCTGGCAGTGTAGACTGAGCTTTACAGCACCCACAGCACACTCACAATACCTGGCAGTGTAGAGTGAGCTTTCAGCACCCACAGCACACTCACAATAACTGGCAGTGTACAGGGAGCTTTCAGCACCCACAGCACACTCACAATAACTGGCCGTGTAGATTGAGCTTTGCAGCACCCACAGCACACTCACAATACCTGGCAGTGTAGAGTGTGCTTTCAGCGCCCACAGCACACCCACAATAACTGGCAGTGTACAGGGAGCTTTACAGCACCCTCAGCACACTCACAATAACTGGCAGTGTACAGTGAGCTTTCAGCACCCACGGCACACTCACAATAACTGGCAGTGTAGAGTGAGCTTTACAGCACCCACAGCACACTCACAATACCTGGCAGTGTAGAGTGAGCTTTCAGCACCCACAGCACACTCACAATAACTGGTAGTGTAGAATGAGCTTTACAGCACCCACAGCACACTCACAATAACTGGCAGTGTAGAGTGAGCTTTACAGCACCCACAGCACACTCACAATAACTGGCAGTGTGACTGAGCTTTACAGCACCCACAGCACACTCACAATAACTGGCAGTGTAGAGTGAGCTTTCAGCACCCACAGCACACTCACAATAACTGGTAGTGTAGACTGAGCTTTACAGCACCCACAGCACACTCACAATAACTGGCAGTGTAGAGTGAGCTTTCAGCATCCACAGCACACCCACAATAACTGGCAGTTTACAGGGAGCTTTACAGCACCCACAGCACACTCACAATAACTGGCAGTGTAGAGCGAGCTTTAAGCACCCACAGCACACCCACAATACCTGGGAGTGTAGAGTGAGCTTTCAGCACCCACTGCACACTCTCAATAACTGGCAGTGTGACTGAGCTTTACAGCACTCACAGCACACTCACAATAACTTGCAGTGTACAGGGAGCTTTCAGCACCCACAGCACACTAACAATAACTGGCAGTGTACAGGGGGCTTTCAGCACCCACAGCACACTCACAATATAACTGGCAGTGTACAGGGACCTTTACAGCACCCACACCACACTCACAATCACTGGCAGTGTACAGGGGGCTCTACAGCACCCACAGCACATTCACAATAACTGGCAGTGTACAGGGGGCTTTACAGCACCCATATCAAACTCACAATAACTGGCAGTGTAGACTGAGCTTTACAGCACCCACAGCGCACTCACAATAACTGGCAGTGTATACGGAGCTTTCAGCACCCACAGCACACTCACAATAACTGGCAGTGTACAGGGAGCTTTCAGCACCCACAGCACACTCACAATAACTGGCAGTGTACAGGGATCTTTACAGCACCCACAGCACACTCACAATAACTGGCAGTGTACAGAGGGCTTTACAGCACCCACAGCACACTCACAATAACTGGCAGTGTAGAGTGAGCTTTACAGCACCCACAGCAGACTCACAATAACTGGCAGTGTACAGGGAGCGTTCAGCACCCACAGCACACTCACAATTACTGGCAGTGTACAGGGGGCTTTACAGCACCCACAGCACACTCTCAATAACTGGCAGTGTACATGGGACTTTACAGCATCCACAGCACACACACAATAACTGGCATTGTACAGGGGGCTTTACAGCACCCACAGCACACTCACAATAACTGGCAGTGTACAGGGATCTTTGCAGCACCCACAGCACACTCACAATAACTGGCAGTGTACAGGGGGCTTTACAGCACCCACAGCACACTCACAATAACTGGCAGTGTAGAGTGAGCTTTCAGCGCCCACAGCACACCCACAATACCTGGCAGTGTAGAGTGAGCTTTCAGCACCCACAGCACACTCACAATAACTGGCAGTGTACAGGGAGCTTTACAGCACCCACAGCACTCTCACAATACCTGGCAGTGTAGAGTGAGCTTTCAGCACCCACAGCACACTCACAATAACTGGCAGTGTACAGGGAGCTTTACAGCACCCACAGCACACTCACAATAACTGGCAGTGTAGAGTGAGCTTTACAGCACCCACAGCACTCTCACAATAACTGGCAGTGTACAGGGGACTTTACAGCACCCACAGCACACTCACAATAACTGGCAGTGTACAGGGAGCTTTCAGCACCCACAGCACACTCACAATAACTGGCAGTGTACAGGGATCTTTACAGCACCCACAGCACACTCACAATAACTGGCAGTGCACAGAGGGCTTTACAGCACCCACAGCACACTCACAATAACTGGCAGTGTAGAGTGAGCTTTACAGCACCCACAGCAGACTCACAATAACTGGCAGTGTACAGGGAGCGTTCAGCACCCACAGCACACTCACAATTACTGGCAGTGTACAGGGGGCTTTACAGCACCCACAGCACACTCTCAATAACTGGCAGTGTACATGGGACTTTACAGCATCCACAGCACACACACAATAACTGGCAGTGTACAGGGGGCTTTACAGCACCCACAGCACACTCACAATAACTGGCAGTGTACAGGGATCTTTGCAGCACCCACAGCACACTCACAATAACTGGCAGCTTCCGGGGGCTTTACAGCACCCACAGCACGCTCACAATAACTGGCAGTGTAGAGTGAGCTTTCAGCACCCACAGCACACCCACAATACCTGGCAGTGTAGAGTGAGCTTTCAGCACCCACAGCACACTCACAATAACTGGCAGTGTACAGGGAGCTTTACAGCACCCACAGCACTCTCACAATACCTGGCATTGTAGAGTGAGCTTTCAGCACCCACAGCACACTCACAATAACTGGCAGTGTACAGGGAGCTTTACAGCACCCACAGCACACTCACAATAACTGGCAGTGTAGAGTGCGCTTTACAGCACCCACAGCACTCTCACAATAACTGGCAGTGTACAGGGGACTTTACAGCACCCACAGCACACTCACAATAACTGGCAGTGTACAGGGAGCTTTCAGCACCACAGCGCACTCACAATAACTGGCAGTGTACAGGGGACTTTACAGCATCCACAGCGCACTCACAATAACTGGCAGTGTACAGGGGGCTTTACAGCACCCACAGCACACTCACAATAACTGGCAGTGTACAGGGAGCTTTCAGCACCCACAGCACCCCCACAATAACTGGCAGTGTAGAGTGAGCTTTACAGCACCCACGGCACACTCACAATTACTGGCAGTGTACAGGGAGCTTTACAGCACCAACAGCACACTCACAATAACTGGCAGTGTAGAGTGAGCTTTACAGCACCCACAGCAGACTCACAATTACTGGCAGTGTACAGGGGGCTTTACAGCACCCACAGCACACTCTCAATAACTGGCAGTGTACATGGGACTTTACAGCATCCACAGCACACACAATAACTGGCATTGTACAGGGGGCTTTACAGCACCCACAGCACACTCACAATAACTGGCAGTGTACAGGGATCTTTGCAGCACCCACAGCACACTCACAATAACTGGCAGTGTACAGGGGGCTTTACAGCACCCACAGCACACTCACAATAACTGGCAGTGTAGAGTGAGCTTTCAGCGCCCACAGCACACCCACAATACCTGGCAGTGTAGAGTGAGCTTTCAGCACCCACAGCACACTCACAATAACTGGCAGTGTACAGGGAGCTTTACAGCACCCACAGCACTCTCACAATACCTGGCAGTGTAGAGTGAGCTTTCAGCACCCACAGCACACTCACAATAACTGGCAGTGTACAGGGAGCTTTACAGCACCCACAGCACACTCACAATAACTGGCAGTGTAGAGTGAGCTTTACAGCACCCACAGCACTCTCACAATAACTGGCAGTGTACAGGGGACTTTACAGCACCCACAGCACACTCACAATAACTGGCAGTGTACAGGGAGCTTTCAGCACCCACAGCACACTCACAATAACTGGCAGTGTACAGGGATCTTTACAGCACCCACAGCACACTCACAATAACTGGCAGTGCACAGAGGGCTTTACAGCACCCACAGCACACTCACAATAACTGGCAGTGTAGAGTGAGCTTTACAGCACCCACAGCAGACTCACAATAACTGGCAGTGTACAGGGAGCGTTCAGCACCCACAGCACACTCACAATTACTGGCAGTGTACAGGGGGCTTTACAGCACCCACAGCACACTCTCAATAACTGGCAGTGTACATGGGACTTTACAGCATCCACAGCACACACACAATAACTGGCAGTGTACAGGGGGCTTTACAGCACCCACAGCACACTCACAATAACTGGCAGTGTACAGGGATCTTTGCAGCACCCACAGCACACTCACAATAACTGGCAGCTTCCGGGGGCTTTACAGCACCCACAGCACACTCACAATAACTGGCAGTGTAGAGTGAGCTTTCAGCACCCACAGCACACCCACAATACCTGGCAGTGTAGAGTGAGCTTTCAGCACCCACAGCACACTCACAATAACTGGCAGTGTACAGGGAGCTTTACAGCACCCACAGCACTCTCACAATACCTGGCATTGTAGAGTGAGCTTTCAGCACCCACAGCACACTCACAATAACTGGCAGTGTACAGGGAGCTTTACAGCACCCACAGCACACTCACAATAACTGGCAGTGTAGAGTGCGCTTTACAGCACCCACAGCACTCTCACAATAACTGGCAGTGTACAGGGGACTTTACAGCACCCACAGCACACTCACAATAACTGGCAGTGTACAGGGAGCTTTCAGCATCCACAGCGCACTCACAATAACTGGCAGTGTACAGGGGACTTTACAGCATCCACAGCGCACTCACAATAACTGGCAGTGTACAGGGGGCTTTACAGCACCCACAGCACACTCACAATAACTGGCAGTGTACAGGGAGCTTTCAGCACCCACAGCACCCCCACAATAACTGGCAGTGTAGAGTGAGCTTTACAGCACCCACGGCACACTCACAATTACTGGCAGTGTACAGGGAGCTTTACAGCACCAACAGCACACTCACAATAACTGGCAGTGTAGAGTGAGCTTTACAGCACCCACAGCAGACTCACAATTACTGGCAGTGTACAGGGAGCTTTCAGCACCAACAGCACACTCACAATAACTGGCAGTGTAGATCAGAGATCAGACTTCACTTCCAAAAACCTTTCTCCAAAAGCCCCATCTCTCTAACATCTCCCTCACCCAAAAGTGGATGAGGAGTCTGGGGGAGGGAGTGTCGATAGTCTGCGTCACATTGAGGGCAAAAAGGAGCAGGTGTTGGGCATCTTAAAAAGCATTAAAGTAGATAAGTCCCCAGGGCCTAATGGATTCTACCCCAGAATACTGAGGGAGGCAAGGGAGGAAATTGCTGGGGCCTTGACAGTATCTTTGCATCCTCATTGGCCACAGGTGACGTTCCAGAGGACTGGAGAGGAGCCAATGTTGTTCCATTGTTCAAGAAGGGCAGCAGGGATAATCCAGGAAATTATAGGCCGGTGAGCCTTAGGGGGAAAAAAATCCTTTTTAAAACACACTCCAACCCCAGGTTTTTAACCCTTAAATTTCACAATAGTTAGAATCCAATATTCTTAAAGTCTTCCAGTGGACAGGGATATTTTAGAGCCTAGTTTGGTCTGGTCTGGTCTGGCGTGGTCTGGTCTGGCCTAGTCTGGGCTGACCTGGTCTGGTCTGGCCTGGCCTGGTATGACCTGACCTGGCCTGACCTGGCCTGGCCTGGCCTGGCCTGGCCTGACCTGACCTGGCCTGGCCTGGCCTGACCTGACCTGGCCTGGCCTGGCCTGGCCTGGCCTGGCCTGGCCTGGCCTGGCTTGGCATGGTCTGGCATGGTCTGGTCTGGCCTAGTCTGGTCTGACCTGGCCTGGTCTGGTCTGGTTTGGCGTGGTCTGGCGTGGTCTGGTCTGGCCTAGTCTGGGCTGACCTGGTCTGGTCTGGCCTGGCCTGGTATGACCTGGCCTGGCCTGGTCTGGTCTGACCTGGCCTGGCCTGGCCTGGTCTGACCTGGCCTGACCTTGTCTGGTCTGGTCTGGCCTGGCCTGTTCTGGTCTGGCCTGGCCTGTTCTGGTCTTGTCTGGCGTGGTCTGGTCTGGTCTTGTCTGGTGTGATCTGGCGTGGCGTGGCCTGGCCTGGCCTGGTCTGGTCTGGTTTGGCCTGGTCTGGCCTGGTTTGGCCTGGTCAGGTCTGGCCTGGCCTGGTCTGGTCTGGTCTGGTTTGGCCTGGTTTGACCTGGTCGGGTCTGGCCTGGCCTAGTCTGGTCTGGTCTGGTTTGGCCTGGTCGGGTCTGGCCTGGCCTGGTCTGGTCTGGTCTGGTTTGGCCTGGTTTGGCCTGGTCAGGTCTGGCCTGGCCTGGTCTGGTCTGGTTTGGCCTGGTCTGGCCTGGTTTGGCCTGGTCGGGTCTGGCCTGGCCTGGTCTGGTTTGGCCTGGTTTGGCCTGGTCTGGTCTGGTCTGGTTTGGCCTGGTCGGGTCTGGCCTGGCCTAGTCTGGTCTGGTCTGGCCTGGCCTGGTCTGGTCTGGTTTGGCCTGGTTTGGCCTGGTCGGGTCTGGCCTGGCCTAGTCTGGTCTGGTCTGGCCTGGCCTGGTCTGGTCAGGTCTGGTTTGGTCTGGTCTGGTCTGGTTTGGCCTGGTTTGGCCTGGTCGGGTCTGGTTTGGCCTGGTTGGGTCTGGTCTGGTGTGGTCTGGCCTGGTTTGGCCTGGTTTGGCCTGGTCAGGAATGGCCTGGTCTTCAGTGCTGCACATTTCAATGATTCTATCGAGATTGCTAAACATCTATAAAATTGAGAAATATCTTGATGGCAGTCATGAGGAAATCATTTCCATTTATGGTTGAATTCAGAATGATGACGATACGAATACAGCATCATCACTAATGGAACAAACCCGGGGTTTGGGAGAATTTCTGTTGCTCGGAGAATGTGGAACTAGCTGCTACGTGAGAATAATTTTGAGCTAGTTTGTGATCACCGTTCTTGGGCTTTGATTAATCAACAGGCTGGGTGTTTCGTTCTCGTACTATGCAATCAGCTTCTCAATCGGTGGGTTCGGCCTGGACATGTACTTAACACAATTCATCTTTGGGGCCATTGAGGTGCCAGCGAAGTTGATCAGCTATGTGCTCCTGGACCGTGTGGGCCGAAGGCGATGCCAAGGCTGGTACCTCA